>NC_064921.1:544827149-545159679 GCF_023897955.1 Schistocerca gregaria
GAAAGGACAAACATAATGCAGGCAGTCTCTTTAATAAATTTGTTACACCTTCTAAGTATGCTGACAACAACACAGTCTTTAGTCTGCCTGCACCACAATATTAACTGTATAATGGTTTCAATTTAAGTTATTCAATTGTAATCCATAAATATTCATCAGCTTTTAAATTTGTATGACTTTTTTGCATAATCGAATTTTAAAGCAATTCTTTTGTACTTGTGCAAATGTGCTCACATTTTTACTGATCAGGAGCCAATTCTGCCTTGCATATTTCTTATCCAAATCATTCTGTAACTGGTTTTGATCTTCTGATGACTTTACTAGACAGTAAACAATAGAATCATCTGCAAACAATCTATGAGGGCTGCTCAGATTACTTACTAAATTTTCTGTATAAATTAAGAAAAGGTGGGAGCATAAAATGCTAACTATGATGAAATGTCACTTCTGAGAAATTATGTCAAAAGCCTTTGGAAAATAATGAATAATTTAAGATGCCCTTGTCAATACCACTAAGTACTTCATGTGAGTAATAGCCAGTTGTGTTTCACAAAAATGATATTTTCTGAATCCTGGCTGATTACATGGCCAATTGATTATTGTCTTTGAAGTACAGTAGAAGCTTGATATAAAGCAGTTTTGGTGGACATGTTTTAGTCCTGCATTATATCATGCTCCCAGTACATCGAGAGTGAACTATATAATGACAAACTACACACAGAAAATTAGGAAGAACACACAGTGCAATATTATACATATTGTACCACACTGAATTTAAATTTAAAGAACGTTGGAAGTAAAACATTTCAAAAAGTTACCAAACAGGGTACAGCAATTAGACCAACATCACTCAAATGTTGACCAAACAATAAAACTAATTTAAATAGAACATATAAAGTACACTGTCAAATGCAGTATTACAATTCACAACACTTCTTGCAAGATACAGTACATTATTATTCTACTGCTTTAAAGAAGTCAGTTAGCTTTCTTCGGCAGGTCATTTCACACAGTTTCTTTAGTGCATATTGTTTTATGCTCATCAGGCGCAACAACTCAGTTTTTTTTGGTTCACTTTGTGGTTCCATCCACATATCCACTTTATTTATATTATCCAATATTTCATGTGTACTGGGAACATAATCTATACTTTCTTCTTCAGTTTCATCATCATCATCATCTCTGACTGCTTTACTACTCTCATTTCAAACAGCATCAACAATGTCCTCCTCATCTATGATCTCCAAAACAGGTTCTTTGTTGTCAATGGTTATGGTACAGTTCAAGTCTTCAATATCAATATTGACTGTAGAACATGACATGCAGACTGGATGTCACTGTTGTTGAAATCTATGTCACCACAGTGTTCATCTGTTACGTTTTCTTCAGTGGAACACTTCTTCCACCAATTCCTAATAGCGTTCGGACCTATGCTTTGCCTACTGAATATGCAACACTCCTATGATTTACAGATTTCAATTGTTGTTGTTGTCTTCAGTCCTGAGACTGGTTTGATGCAGCTCTCCATGCTACTCTATCCTGTGCAAGCTACTTCATCTCCCAGTACCTACTGCAACCTACATCCTTCTGAATCTGCTTAGTGTACTCATCTCTCGGTCTCCCTCTACGATTTTTACCCTCCACGCTGCCCTCCAATGCTAAATTTGTGATCCCTTGATGCCTCAAAACATGTCCTACCAACCGATCCCTTCTTCTAGTCAAGTTGTGCCACAAACTTCTCTTCTCCCCAATCCTATTCAATACCTCCTCATTAGTTACGTGATCTATCCACCTTATCTTCAGTATTCTTCTGTAGCACCACATTTCGAAAGCTTCTATTCTCTTCTTGTCCAAACTAGTTATCGTCCATGTTTCACTTCCATACATGGCTACACTCCAAACAAATACTTTCAGAAACGACTTCCTGTTACATAAATCTATATTCGATGTTAACAAATTTCTCTTCTTCAGAAATGCTTTCCTTGCCATTGCCAGTCTACATTTTATATCCTCTCTACTTCGACCATCATCAGTAATTTTACTTCCTAAATAGCAAAACTCCTTTACTACTTTAAGTGTCTCATTTCCTAATCTAATTCCCTCAGCATCACCCGATTTAATTTGACTACATTCCATTATCCTCGTTTTGCTTTTGTTAATGTTCATCTTATATCCTCCTTTCAAGACACTGTCCATTCCGTTCAACTGCTCTTCCAAGTCCTTTGCCGTCTCTGACAGAATTACAATGTCATCGGCGAACCTCAAAGTTTTTACTTCGTCTCCATGAGTTTTAATACCTACTCCAAATTTTTCTTTTGTTTCCTTTACTGCTTGCTCAATATACAGATTGAATAACATCGGGGAGAGGCTACAACCCTGTCTCACTCCTTTCCCAACCACTGCTTCCCTTTCATGCCCCTCGACTCTTATTACTGCCATCTGGTTTCTGTACAAATTGTAAATAGCCTTTCGCTCCCTGTATTTTACCCCTGCCACCTTTAGAATTTGAAAAAGAGTATTCCAGTCAACATTGTCAAAAGCTTTCTCTAAGTCTACAAATGCTAGAAACGTAGGTTTGCCTTTTCTTAACCTTTCTTCTAAGATAAGTCGTAAGGTCAGTATTGCCTCATGTGTTCCAACATTTCGACGGAATCCAAACTGATCCTCCCCGAGGTCTGCATCTACCAGTTTTTCCATTCGTCTGTAAAGAATTCGCGTTAGTATTTTGCAGCCGTGGCTTATTAAACTGATAGTTCGGTAATTATCACATCTGTCAGCACCTGCTTTCTTTGGGATTGGAATTATTATATTCTTCTTGAAGTCTGAGGGTATTTCGCCTGTCTCATACATCTTGCTCACCAGCTGGTAGAGTTTTGTCATGACTGGCTCTCCCAAGGCTGTCAGTAGTTCTAATGGAATGTTGTCTACTCCGGGGGCCTTGTTTCGACTCAGGTCTTTCAGTGCTCTGTCAAACTCTTCACGCAGTATCGTATCTCCCATTTCGTCTTCATCTACATCCTCTTCTATTTCCATAATATTGTCCTCAAGTACATCGCCCTTGTATAAACCTTCTATATACTCCTTCCACCTTTCTGCCTTCCCTTCTTTGCTTAGAACTGGGCTGCCATCTGAGCTCTTGATATTCATACACGTGGTTCTCTTCTCTCCAAAGGTCTCTTTAATTTTCCTGTAGGCAGTATCTATCTTACCCCTAGTGAGATAAGCTTCTACATCCTTACATTTGTCCTCTAGCCATCCCTGTTTAGCCATTTTGCACTTCCTTTCGATCTCATTTTTGAGACGTTTGTATTCCTTTTTGCCTGCTTCTTTTACTGAATTTCTATATTTTCTCCTTTCATCAATTAAATTCAATATTTCTTCTGTTACCCAAGGATTTCTAGCAGCCCTCGTCTTTGTACCTACTTTATCCTCTGCTGCCTTCACTACTACATCCCTCAGAGCTACCCATTCTTCTTCTACTGTATTTGTTTCCCCTATTCCTGTCAATTGTTCCCTTATGCTCTCTCTGAAACTCTGTACAACCTCTGGTTCTTTCAGTTTATCCAGGTCCCATCTCCTTAATTTCCCACATTTTTGCAGTTTCTTCAGTTTTAATCTACAGGTCATAACCAATAGATTGTGGTCAGAGTCCACATCTGCCCCTGGAAATGTCTTACAACTTAAAACCTGGTTCCTAAATCTCTGTCTTACCATTATATAATCTATCTGATACCTTTTAGTATCTCCAGGGTTCTTCCACGTATACAACCTTCTTTCATGATTCTTAAACCAAGTGTTAGCTATGATTAAGTTGTGCTCTGTGCAAAATTCTACTAGGCGGCTTCCTCTTTCATTTCTTAGCCCCAATCCATATTCACCTACTATGTTTCCTTCTCTCCCTTTTCCTACACTCGAATTCCAGTCACCCATTACTATTAAATTTTCGTCTCCCTTCACTATCTGAATAATTTCTTTTATTTCATCGTACATTTCTTCAATTTCTTCATCATCTGCAGAGCTAGTTGGCATATAAACTTGTACTACTGTAGTAGGTGTGGGCTTCGTATCTATCTTGGCCACAATAATGCGTTCACTATGCTGTTTGTAGTAGCTTACCCGCATTCCTATTTTCCTATTCATTATTAAACCTACTCCTGCATTACCCCTATTTGATTTTGTGTTTATAACCCTGTAGTCACCTGACCAGAAGTCTTGTTCCTCCTGCCACCGAACTTCACTAATTCCCACTATATCTAAGTTTAACCTATCCATTTCCCTTTTTAAATTTTCTAACCTACCTGCCCGATTAAGGGATCTGACATTCCACGCTCCGATCCGTAGAACGCCAGTTTTCTTTCTTCTGATAACGACATCCTCCTGAGTAGTCCCCGCCCGGAGATCCGAATGGGGGACTATTTTACCTCCGGAATATTTTACCCAAGAGGATGCCATCATCATTTAATCATACAGTAAAGCTGCATGTCCTCGGGAAAAATTACGGCTGTAGTTTCCCCTTGCTTTCAGCCGTTCGCAGTACCAGCACAGCAAGGCCGTTTTGGTTAATGTTGCAAGGCCAGATCAGTCAATCATCCAGACTGTTGCCCCTGCAACTACTGAAAAGGCTGCTGTCCCTCTTCAGGAACCACACGTTTGTCTGGCCTCTCAACAGATACCCCTCCGTTGTGGTTGCACCTACGGTACAGCCATCTGTATCGCTGAGGCACGCAAGCCTCCCCACCAACGGCAAGGTCCATGGTTCAATAACATTTCCATTTCCTCATTCGAATTTACTACTGAAGAGAGCAGCTCATGGCAATAATGAGCCTTAAATCACCATATAATGCCCTAATCCAGTGGCTGAGTTAATGCCCCCTTGTTGTAGCATAAACGAAGTATTTATTTTTCTATCTTCTGACTGCAACACATCAGCTGGTGGATGAACACATCAGCAGGTGGGTGAGCTGAACAGTATTGAGGATTAGTAGAGCTGCTTCTCTGAGCTTAAGTGTCTGTAGGTGTTTTCTCATGGACAAAACAAACTCTGGTGAAAATGTCACACGTCATCCAAGCATTCTTTGAATGTCCGTAAGTGAATTATAATGATGAAATGCTTAAATGTTTGAAACATCTCAAGCTTTTACTTTTGCTCCTACAAAGAGGTTTCAAGTTATGGCTACCCAATTTATGTGTGGCAAAGAGGAAGATTAGTCTATCTTTACTCATTTACAAACTTGTCTAATTTGTTTTTTTTTTCTTTTCTTTTCTTTTTTTTAGTAGTTGTGCTATTTATCACTTGATGATCATTTACATTTTTAGTCAAAACACTTTATGATCATTTAAATTTTTATCTTGTGCTACTTTGTGTAAAATATCAGGAAACTGGAGAGCATGTTCACTGTCCCAAGACTTGCTTCTTTTTTAATGGTTGTTTTGCAAATTCCATGGTGACATTTCCATCTTGAAAACCATCCATCGGAAGCTATAAATTTTTTGTTGCCAAATAAATCGAAGTGAAGTTTTTCAGACAGGGCTTTAATAATTGGCATGGAAAGTGGCACAGCTTGACTTCTCTTTACTAAAAACCACTTATAAAGGCATTTGACATGTTCAATTGCATTATTTAATTTAGTCCATTTTCTGTCAATTCCCACATCACTTTCAACTGTATTTTCAAAACTTGTAAGTCTGTCCTCTTCTTTCACCCATTCCCTGATTATCCCTTTAAGTATACCACACTCATGTGATAAGCTTGCTTTAGTGTCACACAAACAATAATTTTTAGTTTGTCATTCACAGAACACGCTTTCCATTTTCTGTGACATCATACATAAATCTAGACAAGAAATGAATAGTTTATGATCCATGAGATGGTTATCCTCATTTCAATTATTGAGAAGCACTGTTGCATAGTCACTTCATTGACTGTGTCACAATGTTAACAGTGAGATGTGCATTCAACACTTATGTCCATCAGCAATCCTGATATGTTGATAAGACAAACCAAAGGTTGTCTATCTATTTTTGGTTATGTTTTAGAGAGCTTGGAGGTTGCAGAAGTAAACTATCTTCAGGCCACAAGTGGCCCACCGCGACCATCCGACCGCCATGTCATCCTTAGTTGAGAATGCGGACACCGCTCTCCCAGTCATTATGATGGTTTTCTGTGACCAGAGCCGCTACTATTTGGTCGAGTAGCTCCTCAATTGGCATCATGAGGCTGAGTGCACCCCAAAAAATGGCAACAGCGCATGACTGTCTGGATGCTCACCCATCCAAGTGCCGGCCACGCTCGACAGCGCTTATCTTCGGTGATCTCAAGGGAACTGGTGTATCCACTGCAGCAAGGCAGTTCCCGTACTCCTGAAAGGCTACATGCAAACTGTAATAAGTCATTTTTTTCAAATTTTATAAAATGTACTGCACACAAAAATCATTCATAAATGATATTTTATTTTGGGGGAATACTTTTTCTGTTGTATTTAATAATGGTGGAATACAGTATAGTTCCGAAATCCTGCTACATATTGATGTCAGTGATATTAGTCTTGAATTCAGAGGATTACCTTCTTTTTCTTGTTTTTTGGTGTGACCTGTGGTAACTTTCAGCAGCTGTTTTATCAACATACTCTGAAAGGAACCTATCTATATACAATATAGATTGGGAGACTTTCCTTTATTAAATGACTTAAGTTGCTTCACTGCATCATGGGTATCTCCAACCAGCTTATCCATTTTTGTATCTGTTACGTATTTAAGAACTGTTACAGTTTATTTATTCTGTTTGTGTTGAGTTGTTATGAGTCCTTGGTTTGTCACATACATGTCTCACTAAAGCATACTTGTAGTATGGAAAATTCTGGCAGAATGTAAATAATTTAGGAGTAAAAGATACCACGCACTGAATAGTAGAAGTGTTAAGTTGTTGACAGACACACACAAAAGAAAAATAAAGACTTGCTATCTTTTGAATGAAATCCTTTGACAAGCTACAGAACAAAAACATGCCACCCCCCACCTGCCCAAAATATACACCTGCACAACATTGTGCTAGCTGTTTTCTCATAGTCCATCTGCGAAACTACAATTCTAGCATTGTGTGATCTTTTCATCCTTTTTTCTATGCGCCTGTTGAGGAGTCAACATTAATGCTATCTGAAGATTAGTTATGTAATTTTAAACCTTGAAACAGTTTGTTTTTCAGACATATATTAAAGCACCCTGAATTTATTTACTTAATTGTCTTATGTTTCACTCTATATGTTACAAGCACAGTAGCGGGGCAAAAATAAAAATACTGGCAAGAATTCGAAACAGTAGAGAGAGAGAGAGAGAGAGAGAGAGAGAGAGAGAGAGAGAGAGATGTTGCTACATTACTGAAAGTAGACCCCATGCTAGTACACTGCTAATGAATCTTCAAGACGTTTTAAGGCAATAACAGACAACAACAGTTTTGCTGATCAGTATGCTAAATGCTAACACCATGGAGTATTTCTTATTTCAAATCTCGCTGAACAGTGGCATTCTCTGAACTGTTCAGTGCACAATGTCACAGTTAGTTCTCATCAGTACATGTTGGCTTGGTTTGTAAATACTCTCTCAATTTCCCCTTCAAACATGAAATGCTTAAACACTTAAGTTTTCACATTCTTTTTAATAATTTTGAGAAACATGGTATAGAATCATTATAAAGATATCACCAAATATGCGATAGCTTAGTAGATACAGTAACTGACTTGTATACGCAAGTTAACTCTAAGTTAATTTCGTTTTTTTAATTTTTATAGAAATGACATCCTGTTTTGTACACTTGAGAGTAAATGGTATATGTAGAGGAAAGTCAACCTTTGTATGTGACAATGCACTGCTCACCGTTCCTCAGTTTATAAGTGGTGATCTTCCTGTACAGGCACATTCAGTTATGAACATTATTCTGAAGAACCATCCAGAGAGCAGGAAGGTGGAAAGAATCTCTCTTGCTGTGAGTACTGAAGAAAACGGTGGGAAGTCCCCCCCACCCCCACTTCTCAACAATCATGCAGGCTGTCATTGTGGTGCTTCTCACTCATTCGTGTTTCCCACGTAAGTGGTGAAAATGGATGAAACTATGTCACATTCCTTTGTGGAAAACGAATAGTTCTCAATGTTTTTGAGACGTTATCAGAAAAACATTAATCAGTACTGGTAAAGGAACTTGCAGCAATGACATCTGAATTTACCAACGTTTCTGTGATCAGTTAATGTGTGGATGTAAATAAATCAATTGAAGACACAATGTCTAAAAATGAGTCTGTGATCATATTTTGGAACTTTATTTTACAGGTCCGTCTTGATCACACAAACTTTTACGCTTCACTATTACCAGTTTTGGCTACTGCCATCTTCAGATCTGTTACAAACAAAAACAAGGTTTAACCAACTAAGTTCAGTTTGCTGATGCTAAATCTATACAAGCCTGGTGCTGCATAAGAAAGGTAAAAAGTGTTGACATGATTAACAGCCATGTATACGAACCACAGATACCATAAAATATTTTGATGTAGTATCAATGTCAAAGTTGTTTAGTTTCTACAACTTGTTCAGTTTCTACAGTGCAGCTGCGAGAAACGGAAGCTTTATTGTCTTGACAAATCATGGGTTAATGCAGTACATGTGATACAAAAAGTGTGGATTGACAAGACAAAACAGTGAGTGACAATAGACAAGTTTTTGTTGCAGATCTATCACAGGGATTAATAAATCCAATGGGAAAAAGAAGCAACTGTCGTTTTATGGAAGTTGCTGAACTGATTTTTGAATAAAAAAGACTGGAGATTAGCATGAAGACATGAATGGTGAAGTGTTCCTAGAACATTTCAAAGATATTCTAACCAAATAAGAGCCTAAGAGTGTTATAATTATGGTCAATGCTTCATATCATAGTGTAAGATTGAGTGTAGGCCAAAAAAATCTTGGAGAAAGGAAGATATTGCAAACTTGTTGATGGGAAAGTACAGCAGTCCTACTGTGATCAAACTTGAATTACTGAAACAGGTTGAAGCTTACATTGTAGATCAGTACATAATGGACAGAACAGTGCAGTCTGTGGGTCACGTTGTTGTTGGTTTATCGCCATATCACTGCAATCTGAACCTCACACAACTTATTCGGAACCAAGTTAAAGGATATGTCACAAGAAATAATACGGAATTTAAGCTACCAGATGTGCTTAAATTAATGCACAAAGCTTTGTCACACATCATTGTTGAATGCTAATCGGATGCAGAACAACACGTAATACAATAAGAAGATGAAATGTGACATTTGGATAGTTTCTAGATTGCGCTGTTGATCACCTATTCATCAATGTTGAAGATGGTAGATCCATTGATGTAATGTTTCTTCAATTTCAGAAAATATGGAAGGTGTTCAGAGGTTACCATATGACTAAGGAGAGTAATACTTTAAGTGGCTTCAATATTTCATTATATGGCAAAATCATACATTGCTCTCACAGAAAATTACACTGTGTTTATGCAAGTATTTTTTTATCCTCTTTTTCTAAACTAAAATACAGTTTCTCCCTGTTCCCTTAAAAAGCATATTATCAGAGTACTACTGTATATTAATTAATCTCTTTTAAAATTATTTATTATTTGTTTGCTGCTTGTTGATTTTATTACTTATTTGCAGGTGTAAATTTGCTTCCGAATGTTTTATTAATTCTTTTAAAGAGAATGCTTTCAGGGATCCAGCATTCTCAAATACCTATCTGTGAGAAGTGTTAAAGTAAATCAACTGAGAATAGATTTAACAAAACATTATTAACATTCATTTGTGGAATGTTGAACAGAAATAAATAAGCTTAGTTGTTCACATCACTGTGGACTTGATGGACTGGTTCCCTGTTTACATGAAGTGGTAAAACATTGTGTGTTGGGCTAACTTCTCTGAGAAGTAAGGCTGAGCTATGTTACTGCATAATATAAGGTTATTATTTTACCCAATAATACACAGATTAAGCTGTGCGGGAAATAAAATCCAATCACGTATTAACAAATACAGGAGAATATGCAGTGTAATGTTTACATCAGGATTGTTCTTATGACGACACATGGCCACGCAATATTCTATGGCATATACAGAACCTCAGGTTGGTTTGGTTTGTTTGGGGAAGGAGACCAGACAGCGAGTCATCGGCCGTGACCTTTCAAAGGAACCATCCCGGCGTTTGCCTGGAGCTATTTAGGGAAACCATGGAAAACCTAAATCAGGATGGCCAAACACAGAACTGCAGAATTTGGGGTAATGTTAACCTATGCTTTGTGCATGAAGAGCCATTGCACTCGCTCTGTGTGACTGTGTGATGTGAAGCCACAAGCACCTTTAATCTTGGTTTGTTCTTTTTTGAAGAGAACACAGCCAGGAGGCCTGTCAGGAGTATTGTTATGTCTGCACATTAGCGAGAGCTTGTTGTGCAGCATGCGATACCGTCTTCATAAGAGTGCAACTGTGTGGAAACCACTATTTTCATGGAAGGCCAGTATACAGGAACATGTTGTTCAGATTCCACCAAAAATGTTGTGAGTGTCTGTTGGTCAAGTCATTTTATAGATGCAGCATCTCATCAATGTCTCTGGCGCTCATATTGAACAAATTGTGTAAGCAGCGGTTAATAATAAAATCAACATTATGCCTTTCTCACTTCTTTGAAGTTTTCTGCACACACCATGCTCATAATCTCTCAGATATGGAAATATGTCTACATGTCTTTCTTACATTTACAGGGCCAGACTTGCACCTGGTGGCCAAAATTGGAAATAATTTTTTTTCCATCATAAAGCAGTTCCATGTTAATGCCCTAGAATATCAAACAAGTTTCGATGCCATGTGATAATTACAGCCCACACTATGCCTGTGAGCAACAGCACTTTTATTGTAACCACACTGTAGTATTTAAGCTTAAAGTAATTAAATTTATTTACAAGAGAAAATGAAAATTATTTACAAATGGCAGTGTTCACACAATCTATAAGACATATAGAAATATTTCCATATCTAACAGATTATGAACAGGATGTGAGCAGAAAACTTCAAAGAAGTGCATAACGTTGATTTTATTATCAACCGCTGCTTACACAATTTGTCCAATATGAGCGACAGAGACGTTGACATGATGCTGCATCAACAAAACAACCTGGTCAACAGTTGCTCAAGCATTCCTGGTTGAATCTGAACAACATGTTCCTGTATACTGGCCTTCAGATCAGGTAGAGACCAAATATGTCCCTGGTAATTGCATTGTTTTAGATATACTGAGCCAAAAGTCATATAGATTCATATCAGGTGATCTTGAAAGCCATGCATCTGTGAAACCTCTGGAGGTAACACGATCTTGAAGGGTTGCATCAGGCAGATCTTTAGAAGAGCCACATGAGTTGTTGCCCCATCTTGCATGAAAACAAAGATTTACAAACAGTTGTGCTGTTACAAAGAAGCAATCACAAGCTGTACAATGAGATCTCAATAATGTGCAGACATCACAATACACCTGACAGGCCCTCTGGCTGCAATCTCTTCAAAGAACAACAAACTGTGAATAAAGGTGCTTATGACTTCACATCATACAGTCACATACAGCGAGTGCAATGACTCTTCGTGCACAACACGTGGCTTAACAGTACTCCAAATTTGGCAGTTCTGTGTATTCCATGGAATATTGCCTGGCCATGTGTCATCAACTTCAGTCTGTGCCAGAAACCAAAGAGCAAATTCAGAAGGTTGCTGTGGGTCATGAGATTTTGGTTGCTGAGCCATCTGGATCTTGTATGGATAGCAGTGTAAAATAGACTGTAAGATTTTCTGTACTGTTGACCATGGGATAGACAATTCTCATAACAGTGCATGAGTACTATCCCCACCCAAGGCAAGTGCTACATGGGCAGTTATAGCAACAGTGACATCGTCAATAACTTCCACTGGAACAGGATGCCTTCCTTTTCCGGGAGCCACAAAAAGCTCCATGTTTTCAGATTTCTTTATCATCTTGTTTAAACCATGTAATGACATTGGGCCTCTCCTCTGACATTTCAGTCAGTGATATTCTTGCAACGCAGTACTGTAATTGCTGAAATTCACATAAAACTGTTTCACTACAGCACACGTTCACTCATGTTATGGCTTGTCAAATGACAGCATTTATATCATACAATCATACAGAGAATGTACAGTGCCAAATTTGGACCCAGTGGTCACAAATGGAGAGCAGTCCAACACATGACAAGTATCTGAATGCTTACTGCCTGTGTGCTGAGGGTTATTGCTTCAAGAAGAAGCATTCACACTTAATCCTGGCAAGTTCAAAGAATTGAAAAATGAAGGAAAAAGCTCTCTATGGATTCTTTTTGCTGTTCAATGAAAAACTTACTTTTGTTGTAGTTGTCAAGTTGAGCTGTCTATGTAATAAATATTCAAGTCGATAAAAAGTTTTAAAAATGTTTTCCCTACTCTCAGTTCGAAACTGGGTAGGCTTGCTTAGAAAGACCACAATTAAGCACTTTTTAAGGGTAAACTCTATACGTATGTACTGCAGAAGCAAAATGCATACGTTAAACAATGGAAAGTTCAGAATGGAATAACTAATGGTACTTTATGATGAAAAAGACAGATTGCTACTTAAAATGTAAAAGAGAAGCTGACCTGCAGACAGACACAATGAAGAGACTACTATACATTTAAGTCTTTGGCCATAAGGCCCTATTCTGAAATAGAAAACATATATGCTTTCACACAAGCACAACTCACACACATGACCACTGTCTCTGGCTTCTGTGCCAGATTAATGTTATTATAAATATACGAGGGTCACTCCAAAAGAAATGCACACCATTTTTTTAAAAATCCATCTTTCATTCTACATGTCTAAAAATTTTACCGTGTGTAGATACATCCTTTAGGAACAATATTTTCATTTCTCCACATAATTTCCATTCCTTTCAACTACCTTACACCATCTCGGAACCAGCGCCTGTATACCCACAGGCAAGGACAATTCTCAATATTGCCGTGCTCGCTTTCATCACATAACCTGCTTGCCCACCAACTAACTGTACTGCGATTGACAGCAGCATCTCGATACACCTTTTTCATCCTCTTGTCGATGTTTCTCACTGTCTCATTTTCACAGCACAGGAATTCTATGACAGCAAGATGCTTCTGACAAACGTCAATTGTAGCAGCCTCTTGAAGACATGCTGTGACGGCGCCACTCATAGGAACAGGTTGAACAAAGTTTGAAAACAAGTGGGAAGGATGTATCTACACACTGTAAAACTTTCACACATGCAGAATGAAAATTGTATTTTTACAAAAATAATGTGCATTTCATTTGGAGTGACCCTCATATGTAGTTTTTATTTGTAAATTGGTAAATAAAAATATGCAGTTCTATTATCCAAATAAATTAGTTTTTCAAACATCCATGTCCATGCTCTACTGTACAGCAATTTAAACTAACAGATACTGGCTAGAAAAAAGATCATTCTTTGTGGGCATCAATCACTCAGATCTTTTTTTATAGATTGACTGAAGTTCTCAAAAAAGTTCAATACCAAGAACAACAGAATCTTAAGTGGAGACATAAATACAAACACAAATATCGTGGATGAAATCAGTAGCAGCTTAAATATTCTTCACAGTTTTGGCACGTCAGTTGGTCAACAGTGCAACATAAACCTCAGTCTCAGTAATTGAATGTGCTGTTACAAATATAGACACTAACACTGTTTTGTAAATATAAAAGATCTTGAACTCTATGCTTATATTTGGAAATTAATAAAAGTGAAAGGTGCATTGGATAAGTCCACAAGACTGCAAACCTATGAAAAAATCTTTCAAAACCCAAAATTCAAAACTTTTCACAGGTATTATTAGACCTACGCCAGGCTGGAGTGTAGACAGGAAACAATGTAGATGAAAAATTTTCTACATTCTTTACACATTTTAACTAAATTTCTGGAAGTACCCACATTAACAGCAATGATCAATAAAAACAAATAGATAACAACAGACACAAGAAAGTCCTCTCAGGCCATAAGTATCCCATTTCCAAAAAACTCCATATTGAACCACAGTTGTTAAACTATTAACAAACATCTAAAATATTAAAACTGAAGAAACAGCAACAAGGTAGAAACTTAAGGAGATGGGACCTGGGAAAGTTGAAAGGACCAGAGATTATTGATAGTTTCAGAGAGAGCATTAGGTAACAATTCACTGAAACAGGGGAAAGAATACAGTAGAAGACAAATGGGTAGCTGTAAGAGATGAAATACAGTAGGTGAAAGGGGACGAAACAGGCAAAAACACGAGGCCTAGTAAAAATCACTGGATGCCATAGAAGATACTGAATTTAACTGATAAAAGGAGAAAATATAAAAACACAGCAAATGAAATCGGTGGAAGGGAATATAAAAACCTAAAAAATGGGACTGATAGTAAGTTCAAACTGACTAAGTAGGAATGGCTAGAGAACAAACGCAAGGATATAGAATCTCTACCTCAGGGAAGATCAGGATGGATTCCATAGAAATGTAGGAACACATGAAACAATACTGACCCTACGACTTATTATAACTTTCGAAATATGGTGTTACAGAAGATCATATAAATAATGAGGAGGTACTGATTACAACTGGGGAGAACAGAAATTTGCGGCATAATTCCAATAAGTAGGAATCGCTAGAGAACAAACGCGAGGATATAGAATCATGTATAACTATGGCGAAGAAAGATACTGCCTACAGGAAAATTAACACGGAGAAAAGAGAAGTAGTTGTATGAATATCAAGAGCTCAGGTGGAAAACCAGTACTAAGCAAAGAAGGGAAAGCCGAAAGGCAAGAGTAGTGTATTGGGTGGCTTTACAGCGGAAATGAACTTAATGGCACTATTATAGAAAGGGAAGAGGACAGAAATGAAGATGAGATAGGAGTTATCATACTGCGAGAATTTAATGAAGCACTGAAGGTCCTAAGTTGAAACATGGCCCCTGGAGTAGACAACATTCAATCAGAACTACTGATATCCTTGGGAGAGCCAGCCATGACAAAACTATTCCACCTGACACGCAAAATGTATGACACAGGTGAATTACTCTCAGACTTCAAGAATAATATGATGATTCAATTTCCAAAAAAAACAGGTGCCACCAGATGTGAATATTACCAAACTTCAGTTTAATAATCCATTGTTGCAAAATACTAAAAAGAATTATTTACAGAAAAATAGAAAAACAGGTAGTAACTGACCTCAGGGAAGATCAGTATGGATTCCATAGAAATGTAGGAACACATGAAACAATACTGACCCTACAACTTATTATAACTTTCGAAATATGGTGTTACAGAAGATCATATAAATAATGAGGAGGTACTGATTACAACTGGGGAGAACAGAAATTAACGGCATAATTCAAATAATAGAAGGGATTGGTTGAGAGGACACACTGGGACATCAAGGGATCACCAATTTAGTATTGGAGTGAAGTGTGGGGGATAAAAATCATACAGATAGACCAAGAGATGAACACAGTTAGTAGTTTTGGAAGGAAGTAGGTTGCAGTAGTTATTCAGATATGACGAGCCTTGCAAAGCATAGAATAGCACAGAGAGATGCATGAAACCAATGTTTAGACCGAAGGCCACAACAACTACATAAAAAGATTCATAGAAAGGCATTTCTTGCCACAAAAAAGCCAGAATATGACCATACAATACTTAATACTCAAAATGAAGTGTAGCTGTCAAATACGAAACAGAAAAGCAAAAACAGAACCACAATAACCTACAAATAAAAGGCACCCATTGTTTCATAAATGATCCACAGAAATTAGCACATTTTGTGAAAGGATATTTTTGTAGTATAGAAGATCAACTAAAACAAAAACTCCCAAAGCCAAAAATTTCCAGTTAAAAATAATGAACAAGTAGAATGATATTACCCACCACAAAGTATGAAGACAGCACAAAAAAAGGGGGGGTTGTTGGGGGGGGGGGGGGGGGAGAGAGAATTCAGCAAGCATACGTGAAATGCCAGTCCATACACTTGAAGAACGCATAGCCAGTATGCAAGCCTCATTAACTGTGACTTAATAAATAACTCTTCCATCTCAGGTAGCTTCTTCGAGTATCTGAACCAGGCAAAAGTTGATCCTGTACTATAAAGGAGGGCGATGCAAAATATACAGAAAAAGGTTTCTGGATTAGTAGAAAACAGAATCAGTCACAGTTAAGTTTACAGGAGTGCTGCTTGATGGACTAGACAACAGCCAGTGGATATTATCTGCTATCAGAGTATTTAGTCAAACTCTAAAACATCTCACTCAAATCAAAAAGGACACCAAAGATAAACACTTCCCAGGCTGTGTTAAGATATATGAATATTTAAAGGAAGGTGATATAAAAAGGTAAAACAATGCACAATGACAAGGTAATTTTAGGGCCAGTAAACACATCAAAAGCATTCTGGAGAACACATCAAATGCAATATGGGGTGCAGTAAAAAAAGAAATTAACGAAAATGTTGAAAGTCAAGATAACATTGTTTTAGAAGATAATTACAGCGTGGTACTCAGAAAGCTTACTCTAGCAAATTACATAAATAACTACTTCATAAATACGTGAGTCAACCTCACTAAAAATTGCCCTGCAAAAAGTGCCAATTCAATATTGCTATCCCCCACAAATAAATCACAAGTTCTAAGAATAATAAAAACAATAAGGAATAAAATGTCTTCAGGGATTAGCAAAGTACCTGGTTCAGTCATAATAAAATGTGCTAAGGTCATATTAGAACTGCTCTCACATGTCATAAATACATCATTATCAGAAGGAGTATTTCCTCAAAGATTAGAAAAATTTCAAAAATGAAACCACTGCATTAAAAGGGCAGTGTATATGAAGTGGGAAATTATATACCAACGCTTCATTATCTGTATTTTCGAAAGTCATAGAGAGAGTTATGAAAAACAGAATTACAAATTTCCTTGAAAAATTCAATCTCTTGTCTGTAAACCAGCATGGTTTTCGTAAAAGATTGAGTACAGAATCAGCTATTATCTATTTCACTGAAAATATCGTAATGGGATTAGACAGACACAACAGATTAATATGAATAAATTTGGACTTATCAAAGGCATATGATACTGTCCAACATGATACCTTCCTAGACAAATTACATGCTATTGGTATAAGAGGAGTTGTAAAAAAAATGGTTTAAGTCTTATATTGACGACAGATAGTAGAAATTACCTCACCCAACATTAAAACCAAAGTACTGCTTATAGATCTGATTTTCAGACTGTACTAACTGGAGTAGCACACATGAGTGTTCTAGAACCTCTCTTATTTCTAATTTAAATAAATCACATCAAATTTCCAATCAGTGGGACTCATATATCCTGTTTGCTGATGATACAAATGTTGTGACCGATGTAAGCCAAGTATTGCCAACATCTCCAACTAAAGTTCTGGAATATTCATGAAAGTGGTTTGAAATGAACAACTTAACTTTAACAAATCAAACAAAGGAAAATCGAGGAATGAATGTAACAGTATTATGAGATGCAAAGTTGCCACTCACCATATATTGGAGATGCTGAGTTGCAGATAGGCACAACAAAAAAAATGTCACAAATCAAGCATAAGCCAGTAAGCCTTTCAGCAACAATAGACCACACACACACACACACACACACACACACACACACACACACACACACACACACACACAACTGCAGTCTCAGACAACTGAAACTACACTGTGAACAGCAGCACCAGTGCATGATGGGAGTGGCGACTGGGTGGGGAAAGGAGGAGCCTGGGGTGGGAAGGGGGAGGGATAGTGTGGTGGGGGTGGCGGCAGTGAAGTGCTGCAGGTTAGATGGAAAGCAGGGGAGAAGTGGGGGGGGGGGGGGGGGGGGAGAGCAGAAAAGGTGAGAGATAAAAAGAAAGACAGGGTCTGACGGTGGAATGACGGCTGTGTAGTACCGGAATGGGAACAGGGAAGGGGCTGGATGGGTGAGGACAGTGACTAAGGAAGATAGAGGCCAGGAGGGTTATGGGAAGTAGGATGTATTGCAGAAAAAGTTTCCACCTGCACAATTCAGAAAAGCTGGTGTTGGTGGGAAGGATCCATATGGCACAGGCTGTGAAGCAATCATTGAAATGAAGGATGTCATGTTCAGAAGTATGATCAGCAACAGTGTGAACCACTGTGCTCCTCTCCTACCATACTATTCCTCTGCCTCCCTGCCCCAGCCAACTCCTTACCCCCACCCAGTCACCTTTCCCATCATGAACTGGTGCTGCTGCTCACAATGTGGTTTCAGTTGCCTGAGACTGCAGTCGTGTGTATGAGTTGCATTTGCATGTGTGTGTGTGTGTGTGTGTGTGTGTGTGTGTCTGTTGCCCATTGTTGGTGCAGGCCTTATGGGCCAAAGGTTTTATTTGTGACAGTTTTTTTGTTGTGCCTATCTGTGACTCAGCATCTCCGCTACATGGGAAGTTAGCTTTAAATATTTCAAAAACTAATTACATCTAGTACAGGATAACAAAGTCACAAAATGACCTAGACCTCAGAATACAAAATAAAGAAGTTAAGAGAGTAGGTATCACAAAATTTTTAGGTACATATTGATGAAAATTTAGATTGGAAATCCCACATCCACAGTCTCGCTAGGAAGTTAAGTTCTGCTTGGTTTGCACTATGTGAAATTAGTAATGTGACTATTAAACAGTGTAGCAGAACTGTCTACTTTGCTTAGATTCACACTGCTATTGCCTATGGCCTCACTTTCTGGGTCATAATACAATGAATCTAAAGTCCCGTCTTCACACTACAGAAATGAGCTGTTAAAATAATTACCAACACTTCAAGGCTGACACCCTCCAATCAGATATTTCAACAGCTAAATATTCTGTCTTTACCATGCCTCTGCTTACAAAAAGTGTAATTAACAAAAAAAGGTGCTCTGAAAGTTTGAAATACAACAATGCGCAATGATATTCATGTAGAAAGGGTAAAAAAGGCTATTGCACAAAAACAAACAAATGATCAAGGTACAAAATTGTATAACAAACTTCCAACATATATAAAAGAAATTTAAAAAAAAATTCTACATTTAAGGAAGAAATGTTCAAGATTTTAATGAGCAAGTGCTACTACAGTGTAAACAAATACCTTCAACAACCTAGTAGCAAATAATTACATTCACATACTATGTTGATAATATATGCCACAAACAATGTCAATAGCATTTTCAGACAAATGTTTGCTATGATCTGAATTACTACTTTCATTAGTAGTGACACAACTATTATGTGTTTTTTATTTAAATCTGAACTAAGAATTCCATGAAAATCTTTCATATAATAAACCAAAGTTGTATATGCAATTATAAAGTGATTGTGTAGAGTACTGTGGACTCCCGTCTCTCTCTCTCTCTCTGTGTGTGTGTGTGTGTGTGTGTGTGTGTGTGTGTGTGTTATATGTATTTTCTGATGCAATCCATGCAATGTAAATTTTTATCTGTGTGAATAAACTACTACTACTACTACTACTACTACTGTGTCACAGGCATGTTTATAGATCTGCAAAAGGCTTTTGGTACCGCTTACCATAAATTTATAGATTCATTGAGAATAAGAGGAACTGTCAATAACTGGTTTTGCCCATAACTGAGAAGCAGGGCACAAAGGGTAGAGGTAGCACAGGATTCACATAAAGAAAAATTTAGTGAACCATTTATCACATCATGACTACCTTCATACATTCACATGTCATGTTCCATAAGTTCCATAAGAATCTTAGGGATGTGGTATGACTCACATTAAGTATTAATAGGCAGGATCTTAGGACGAACTTTGCTGACAGTGTTAGATAAGGAGAAGAAAATCTTTTTGCTAATGACAGCAATAGTGGAATCACAGATCAACACCAGAAAACCTCACAGACAGTAAATGAAATACTACTAAATACTTAAATTTGGTCATCATGCAACAATCTTACACTGAAGATATGTGAACGGAAATTTCATAGATTGTATAGCAAACACAAAATTTTAGGAATTAATATTGACTGTCACCTGATGTGTAACAAACACACAACTACACTAGAGAGAGAGAGAGAGAGAGAGAGAGAGAGAGAGAGAGAGAGAGAGAGAGAGAGAATTGTCATCAGTATACTGTGCCCATAGAGTCTTGTATCATTGTTTAACAGATGATGCTTTGTAATCACATATTATTCCTATAGGCACTATATCTGTATTTTGACAAAGCCAATTATGTGGTGAACATGCTGAACAGCTAATAAATAAACATATGGAATCATTTTTGGGGGTTTCCCCTACACAAAACATGGACACGGTTTTCAAACTACAGAAACAAGCCATTATAATAATAACTAAAAACAGTAATCAAGCTCTGGAAAAAGATCTGTTTAAAAAGCTGGGGAATCTAACTACACCATTATCCAGCAATCTGTTATGCACATAAAAAATAAATTCAGCAATTATCACATGAACAATAGGATTCATGATCACAGAACAAGAGCCATTCTAAACTTACACTTACCCAAGATCAAACAGTATTTTCTACAGGGGGAAAAAAGCTAAACACCTCCTGAACAGGCCATGAAGGCCCAATGGTACTAACTGGCCACTGTGTCATCCTCAGCCCACAGGCATCACTGGATGCGGATATGGAGGGGCGTGTGGTCAGCGCACCACTCTCCCGGCTGTATGTCAGTTTCTGAGACCATACAGGGGAATAAAACTGCACAATAAACTGCCCCAGATGATTAGAGAGACAACTATTAGCCAAATATTTAAACAGTCAGTTAAAGCATCCTTCTTAAATAATTTATGCTAAGTCAAGATTACTTAGGTAATATAGAGCAGCTAATGGTAAAAATTAACACTATTTAGTAATTAACTACAATTCTAGAGTAAACTGTCATAGTCTAATTTCTCTTATTGTAAAATCCTATGCCCAGGATCTGTGATGGGCAGTTCTTACCAATTACCATTTCCTTGAGCTCAAAATCTCATTCATCATGGTGAGATGCTGACTCAGTTTTTCAAACAGACCACAAGAACAACATGAAGAATTCTATAAAGGAAATATCGTCAAAATAATCCCCGCACGTGTGTGCTTTTTATTTTTCTCTGTGTGTGTGTGTGTGTGTGTGTGTGTGTGTGTGTGTGTGTGTGTGCGTGTAGTGTGCCCGTGTGCAGTGACCAGTGATGGGATACAAATGAACATTTTTATTGATACTTTTACTTAGCTTTAAGGAAGATTTTTCTGAAGGTATTTTCTTGGAACACAATGGTGTATAAAAGAAAAATAGAGACAGTAAAAAAAAAACAGGAGAAAAGTGAAACCTTTTAGAACACTGTGTCCACAAATGTATGTTAAAAATCAAGTGGGTAGGCTGAGTATGAAATGAAGAGTAACAAGCAATAATAGGTATGCAAAAAAGTTTGCAGAAAAAAGGGACACATTAGTAGAATATAATGAAATAATAAGCAACCAGCTGCATAAAAGAAATTTAATTTCTTTACTGGTTTTGGCATTTAGTGACCTTCTTCAGAAGATTATGCATAGCAACGGTTAAGGCATTCAGGAACTAATTATGTAAACCACAGTATTCACAATGTGTTATGTATTGGGCATATGCAGGTGGAAATATTGTGATAAGAAGAAATGGATGGTAGCACCAAATCAGTGGAAAGGCTCATGACTACATTTAGAATGTTGTCAAAGCAGACAGTCTAAACCTAATACTTCATATGCAGCTAACACTGTTCTGAGAAGTAAGTCATAAAATGAAATTCAGAAAAGCAGTATGAGAAAAGCACTTTAAATTATACAGCATGACACATTCTTTGTTAAACTTAATTTAGATTTCTACTGAATGTATGCACTCAGGTATTGCCTGGAGTTATCTATGGCTGTACCTGAAGACTCGAGAGCAAAATCAGGCATTTCCAGTTCATCACAGGAACACAGGCAGCAACTGCTTGACTGTCCCTTAGAGCTGGAGTCTGTAAACCCAAAACCAATATACTCTTAGAACCAGAAATAATTAAATGAATTTTTTACCAAGTAATATAGTAGCATTTATGTGGATTACTACTGTTAATACTATTGGCTCTAATTTTTAAACTGGATGTCTCATTACTCACAAGATATAAGAGGGAGTGAACAATGGGCAGCCTTGGATGCTACTTGCTGTGACATGTTGAGGATCTTGCTAACACCTCTGACAGTCAAAACTGTCCTCTGTCTTGTCAAGAAATAAATCTGCCATGCCTTACCTACACAAACACTTAAGACACTATGCACATCTTCTCATCACCCCCTTTATCACTCTCTACAACTCAGAGTTGGGACAACTAAATCAACTATACCAATTGTGTTCTGATATGATAAATATCTTATGCATAATGATTCTCACCACTGCAAATTGGTGTCTATCCCAATGTGCCTTCAAAACACTACCAACAATGCCATGGGTATACCCTTGTGAAAGATTTATATACAAGGTCTGTTCCATACATTTACTCACACCTACCATTCTAAGCCTGTCACTGCCATTTCAAACCATGTCAGATGGTTCATTTTTAAAAGACACTTGACTAGATTTCCAGAGAAGTTAGGTTCAAATCTCTGTCCAATTTTATATGATTTTCCTAAATTTCTTAAGGCAAATGCCAGAATGACTCCATAGAAAACAATGCAGCCTGCTTCCTTCCCCATCCTTATCTGACGTAACTTTGCATTACATCTCTAATGACATTGTTTCAACTGGATGTTAAATTTGAATCTTCCTTCTTTTTTTGGTATTTACTGTCACAGTCAGAGTCCAAATAGACAATGCAGTTGTGGTGTCTGCTTTGCAGCATAAGATGATTAACTTCAACAGATGCTTCACAGCTCAAGCCATATGGATATTCTCATTCTGTTTCACCCTCTTGTCCCTACACAAGCCTCTCACTTTCTCAGTCATTTTGTTTCATATTCCATATATATGATGCATTCTAATCTCTTTCTGCTACTTTGGATTATCTGTATTTCCCCTGTTGTCTCCTGTTTCCTTCAGTGTTCCTCCCAGTGAGACCCTATCCTGACTTTGAATACACCTACATTTTCCAGCCCAACACCATGTCCAGTTCCTCCCTCTCTCTACTTCATGTCCTTCCCTTTCCTCCACTGCCCATCCTAATCAAAATTGCTACTTCCCTAAGTCAGATGGTGGTGGTGTTGAGAAGCAGTAGTGCCTGTGTGTAAGTGAATTTTGCATATGCTGGGTCTGAGGAAAGACATTCTTGAAAACATAATCAATTTGTCACATTTTCTATGAGCGTGTCCACTGTTCAATGCATCTTTTACTTGAAATGTAGCAATTAATAATCACTTACATATACTGTGTTACATAAATAGGTAAAATAAACTTTTTTATGAAACAATACTGAAATAAGAAAATGCGAAGCTAATATTTAACAAAAGGTAAGCCAGCAAATGTAAGGCATATTTCCACTCTTTGCTAAAATTATAGAAAAAACTCGAGACATGACACGTAACATCAAATATTTCACTTGTTTATGCATCTTAGGTAGTTTCTGATGTAAGAAAGTAGGAAACAGTAAGAGGTCTCTTAGGATGCAGGTGTTACTATTTTTGAGAAATTCAAAAGAGTGTTGAAAAGAAACAATTTCACAAATAATCTATATTTCTCCAGAATTAATTCTCACTGTGCAGTGGAGGGTGTGCTTATGTGAACTTCCAGGAAATTAAAACTGTGGGTCAGACTGGGACTCAAACATGGAACCTTCCAACTATTGATTTAATTTATAAAAATGACCAACCATCTTAACCTCGTGAAATTGTAGCTTTAGGTATGGCAATCCAAATCAACATTGAAAAATACTGGAGAGACAATCCACCTTATCCATGACACCATTTTATAGTTTTGTTGTTATACAGACATGTTTCAGCACAAACATGGTATCTTCAGAACAATTTATGTTTACTTTCTTTCTGATAAATTATTGTTATATGTTAACCTCTTGCATGAGTTACATGAATATTTATCTCAAAATTATTTAGATTTGATGATTGACTGACTGATTAATTGATTCATCTGTAGAACAATATACATTGTATGGATGTTATCAAATGTTTGTACAATATTTATTATTAAAATAAACATTCCTCTTACAGTATTTATAGCTATACTTAGTTACACTTTTTTAATTATATCATAAATTGTTACGTAGTACAATGTTTATGAACAATAATTTACAACCTAACAATACAAGAGAAAGAAAGTTGCTACTCACCATATAGTGGAGGTGCGGAGTCGTGATAGGCACAATAAAAAGATTCACACAATCATAGCTTTTGGCCATTAAGGTCTTTGTCAGCAGTAGACACACACACACACACACACACACACACACACACACACACACACACACACAAGCACAACTTGCACAGACATCTACAGTCTCAGAGAGCTGTAACGACACTGCCAGCGGCAGCACCAGTGCATGATGGGAGTGGTGACTGGTTGGGGATAAGGAGGAGGCTGGGGCGGGAAGAGGGAGGGATGTTATGTTATGTTGGGAGTGGCGGACAGTGAAGTGTTGCAGTTTATATGGAGGGCAGGAGAGAAGGTGCGGAGGGGGAGGGGGTAACTAGCGGAAAGGAGAGAAATAAAAATAAGAAGAAATTAAAAGCCTGGGTTTGGTGGTGAAATGACAGCTGTGTAGTGCCGGAATGGGAACAGGGAGGGGGCTGGATGGGTGAGGACAGTGACTAATGAAGGTTGAGACCAGGAGGGTTACGGGAATGTTGGATGTATTGCAGGGAAAGTCCCCACCTGCGCAAGTACCCATATAACGTAAATTCGCGAAGTCATCAGTCATCTGTTTGTTTTAAATGGCTTGAGAGATAAAAGAGAGGAAAAAATTGTTAGGTATGGATAGGGACTGGGCCTGTTGTGTACAGATTCAGAAGGAATTGGCCACCATCTGTAAACAGCTGGAAGCTGTGTTGGCCATGATTGACAGGCTCCAGGCTGTTACCCTAAGCTGCAGTGACATTGGGACACCCGAGGCGAGCACTTTGGTGCCTCTGGAACCTGTAGCATCGCCTGAGACCTCTGATGCCACTGCACCCTTGGATTCGGACATCCCTGCCGGTCGTCACTTCCCTCACAGTGACTGGCGGACCATGGTGGGGTCGCGAATCCCTGGGTGGAAGGCGAAGTTGGTGCTGGCTGCAAAGCTGTACCTTTACACCTCCATAACAGGTTTGAGGTACGGCCCACTGCTGAAAGTACAAATGAACCAGCAAGGGCAGCCTCGCCTGTTGCAGCAGTGGCCAGTCTTCCTGAGAGGTGCAGACAAGCGCAGAGTGATATCAGGTGTTCCCCAGGGAAGCGTCCTGGGACCTCTACTGTTCCTGATCTATATAAATGACCTGGGTGACAATCTGAGCAGTTCTCTTAGACGGTTCGCAGATGATGCTGTAATTTACCGTCTAGTAAGGTCATCCGAAGACCAGTATCAGCTGCAAAGCGATTTAGAAAAGATTGCTGTATGGTGTGTCAGGTGGCAGTTGACGCTAAATAACGAAAAGTGTGAGATGATCCACATGAGTTCGAAAAGAAATCCGTTGGAATTCGGTTACTCGATAAATAGTACAATTCTCAAGGCTGTCAATTCAACTAAGTACCTGGGTGTTAAAATTACGAACAACTTCAGTTGGAAGGACCACATAGATAATATTGTCGGGAAGGCGAGCCAAAGGTTGCGTTTCATTGGCAGGACACTTAGAAGATGCAACAAGTCCACTAAAGAGACAGCTTACACTACACTCGTTCATCCTCTGTTAGAATATTGCTGCGCGGTGTGGGATCCTTACCAGGTGGGATTGACGGAGGACATCGAGAGGGTGCAAAGAAGGGCAGCTCGTTTTGTATTATCGCGTTATAGGGGAGAGAGTGTGGCAGATATGATACACGAGTTGGGATGGAAGTCATTACAGCATAGACGTTTTTCGTCGCGGCGAGAGCTTTTTACGAAATTTCAGTCACCAACTTTCTCTTCCGAATGCGAAAATATTTTGTTGAGCCCAACCTACATAGGTAGGAATGATCATCAAAATAAAATAAGAGAAATCAGAGCTCGAACAGAAAGGTTTAGGTGTTCGTTTTTCCCGCTCGCTGTTCGGGAGTGGAATAGTAGAGAGATAGTATGATTGTGGTTCGATGAACCCTCTGCCAAGCACTTAAATGTGAATTGCAGAGTAGTCATGTAGATGTAGATGTAGATGTAGAGGGTGGGATTGCTTGTCACTGGGAGCTCCAATGTTAGGCGGGTGATAAAGCCCCTTAGGGATATCGCAGCTAAGGACAAGAAGAAAGCCAATGTGCACTCCGTGTGCATACCGGGAGAATCATCCAAGATGTGGAAAAGCTCTTTCCGGATGCCATGAAGGGTGCAGGGTGCAGCCAACTGCAGGTGATGGCTCATGTCGGCACTAATGATGTGTGTTGCTATGGATCGGAAGAGAATCTCTCTCATTTCTGGTGGCTATCTGAGTTGGTGAAGAATGCCAGTCTTCCTAGCGAGATGAAGGCAGAGCTCACCATCTGCAGCATCGTCAACAGGACCAACTGCGGTCCTTTGGTACAGAGGCAAGTGGAGGGTCTGAATCAGAGTCTCACACAGTTCTGTGAGTGTGTATGCTGCAGATTCCTCAACTTGCGCCTTAAGGTGGTGGCGTTTTGGTTTCCACTAAATAGGTCAGGTGTCCACTACACACAGGAGGCGGCTACATGGGTAGCAGGGGCTATGTGGCGTGGACTGGGCAGTTTTTTAGGATAGACAGTCTCAGAAAAGATGAAAAAGGACTCCAGTCTCAAAGGGTACAGGACAAAGAAACGACGAGAATCGACCAAGCAACAGTCGGTATTGTAGATGTAAATTGTTGTATTTGTGTTGGAAAAGTACCAGCGCTTCAAGCGCTGATAGAAAGCACGGAAGCTAAAATCATTATAGGTACAGAAAGCAGGCTAAAGCCGGAGATAAATTCTGCCAAAATTTTTACAGAGGTACAAACTGTGTTTAGAAAGAATAGATTAAATAAAGTAGGTGGTGGGGTGTTTGTGTCTGTTGGTAGTAGTTTATGTTGTAGTGAAGTTGAAATATGAAATAGATAGTTCCTGTGAATTACTATGGGTAGAGATTACACTCAAACAGCCGAACCAAAATAATAATTGGCTTCTCCAACCGACCCCCCCCCCCCCCCCCCCCCTCCCGACCGCACCTGATTCAAATGATATAATAGCTGAATGGTTCAAAGAAAACTTGAATCTCATTACAAATAAGTAACCCACACATACAGTTATACTTGGTGGAGACATCTATCTACCCTTGATTTGTTGGCGAAAGTACATGTTCAAAGTTGGTGGAAGACAGAAAACATCTTCCGAATTTGTACTAATTGCTTTCTCTGAGTATTACTTTGAACATTTAGATCATGAGTCCACAAAAATTGTAAATGGTTGTGAAAACACACTTGACCTCTTAACCACAAATAACCCCGATCGAATAGAGAGTGTCATAACGCATACACGGATTAGTGAATATAAAGCCATCGTTGTTGTTGTTGTGGTCCTCAGTCCTGAGACTGGTTTGATGCTGCTCTCCATGTTAATCTATCCTGTGCAAGCTCCTTCATCTCCCAGTACCTACTGCAACCTACATCCTTCTGAATCTGCTTAGTGTATTCATCTCTTGGTCTCCCTCTACGATTTTTACCCTCCACGCTTCCCTCCAATGCTAAATTTGTGATCCCTTGATGCCTCAAGACATGTCCTGCCAACCGATCCCTTCTTCTATTCAAGTTGTGCCACAAACTTCTCTTCTCCCCAATCCGATTCAATACCTCCTCATTAGTTACGTGATCTACCCACCTAATCTTCAACATTCTTCTGTAGCACCACATTTCGAAAGCTTCTATTCTCTTCTTGTCCAAACTATTTTGTTATCCATGTTTCACTTCCATACATGGCTACACTCCATGCAAATACTTTCAGAAACGATTTACTGACACTTAAATCTATACTCGATGTTAACAAATTTCTCTTCTTCAGAAACGCTTTCCTTGCCATTGCCAGTCTACATTTTAAATCCTCTCTACTTCGACCATCATCAGTTATTTTGCTCCCCAAATAGCAAAACTCCTTTATTACTTTAAGTGTCTCATTTCCTAATCTAATTCCCTCAGCATCACCCGCCTTAATTCAACTACATTACATTATCCTTGTTTTGCTTTTGTTGATGTTCATCTTATATCCTCCTTTCAAGACACTGTCCATTCCATTCAACTGCCCTTCCAAGTCCTTCGCTGTCTCTGACAGAATTACAATGTCATCGGTGAACCTCAAAGTTTTTATTTCTTCTCCTTGGATTTTAGTACCTACTCCAAATTTTTCTTTTGTTTCCTTTACTGTTTAGTCAATATACAGATTGAATAACATCGGGGATAGACTACAACCCTGTCTCACTCCCTTCCAAACCACTGCTTCCCTTTCATGCTCCTCGACTCTTATAACTACCATCTGGTTTCTGTACAAATTGCAAATAGCCTTTTGCTCCCTGTATTTTACCCCTGCCACCTTCAGAATTTGAAAGAGCGTATTCCAGTCAACATTGTCAAAAGCTTTCTCTAAGTCTACAAATGCTAGAAACGTAGGTTTGCGTTTCCTTAATCTTTCTTCTAAGATAAGTCGTAAGGTCAGTATTGCCTCACGTGTTCCAACATTTCTACGGAATCCAAACTGATCTTCCCCGAGGTCGGCTTCTACTAGTTTTTCCATTCGCCTATAAATAATTCGTGTTAGTATTTTGCAGCTGTGACTTATTAAAGTGATAGTTCGGTAATTTTCACGTCTGTCAACACCTGCTTTCTTTGGGATTGGAATTATTATATTCTTCTAGAAGTCTGAGGGTATTTCGCCTGTCTCATACATCTTGCTCACCATATGGTAGAGTTTTGTCAGGACTGGCTCACCCAAGGCCGTAAGTAGTTCTAATGGAATGTTGTCTACTCCCGGGGCCTTATTTCAACTCAGGTCTTTCAGTGCTCTGTCAAACTCATCATGTAGTATCGTATCTCCCATTTCATCTTCATCTACGTCCTCTTCCATTTCCATAATATTGTCCTCAAGTACATCGCCCTTGTATGCACCCTGTATATACTCCTTCCACCTTTCTGCTTTCCCCTCTTTGCTTAGAACTGGGTTTCCATCTGAGCTCTTGATATTCATACAAGTGGCTCTCTTTTCTCCAAAGGTCTCTTTAATTTTCCTGTAGGCTGTATCTATCTTACCCCTAGTGAGATAACCCTCCACATCCTTACATTTGTCCTCTAGCCATGCCTGCTTAGCCATTTTGCACTTCCTGTCGATCTCATTTTTGAGACGTTTGTATTCCTTTTTGCCTGCTTCATTTACTGCATTTTTATATTTTCTCCTTTCATCAATTAAATTCAATATTTCTTCTGTTACCCAACGATTTCTACTAGCCCTCGTCTTTTTACCTTCTTGATCCTCTGCTGCCTTCACTACTTGATCCCTCAGAGCCATCGTAGCGAGGCTTAAAACCATATCAATCAAAACCATTAAAAATAAATGCAAAATACATCTATCTAAAACAGCAGATAAAAATTTCCTTGATGTCTTCATAAGAGAGAGTCTCCATTTCTTCCAAGATAATTATGTAAGTGTAGACCAGTTATGGCTCAAATTAAAAGATACAGTATCGACAGCAATATATAGTCATACCACATAAGTTAGTAAGAGACAGGACTGATCCACCATGGTACACAAAACACGTCAGAACACTGTTGCAGAAGCAACAAAAAAAACATGCCAAATTCAGAAGAACACAAAATCTCCAAGAGTGGCTAAGTTTCAAAGAATCTCGAAATTTATTGCTGATGTCAATGCGAGATGCTTTTAATAGTTTCCACAATGAAGCATTGTCTCAAAAGATGGAAGAAAACCCAAAGAGATTCTGGTTGTATGTAAAGTACACCAGTGGGAAAAAATCAGTCAATACCGTCACTGGGCGATAGCGATGGAAATGTTACCGATCATGGTGTCACTAAAGTGGAGTTACTAAATACAGTTTTCCGTCATTCCTTCACGAAAGAAGACAAAGTAAATATTGTAGAATTCGAAACCAGAACAGCTGTTAGCATGAGTGACATAAAAGTAGATACCTTAGGTGTTGTGAAACAACTCAAATCACTTCAGAAAGGCAAGTCTTATGGTCCAGATGGTATACCAGTCAGGTTCCTTTCAGAGTATGCAGACACAATAGTGCCTTTCTTAGCAATCATATACAACCACCCACTAGATTAAAGGCCTGTTCCTAAAGACCGGAAAGTAGCACAGGTCACACCAATATTCAAGAAAGGAAATAAGAGTAAACCATTGAATTACAGACCCATATCAGTGACCTCAATTTGCAGTAGGATTTTGGATCATATACTGTACTCGAACATTATGAACCACCTTGAAGAAAATGACTTATTGATACATAACAAACATGGATTCAGAAAATATCATTCTTGTGCAACACAGCTAGCTCTTTATTCCCACGAAGTAATGAGTGATGTCGACAAGGGATCAGATCGATTCCATATACCTAGATTTCCAGAAAGACGGTAAATAATCGAGTAGAACAGAAGTGAATCTGGCGTTCTGCAAGGTAGTGTCATAGGCTCTCTGCTGTTCCTAAACTCCTCCCACTCAAGCCAGGAAGGCCCAAAGGTACCGACTGGCCGCCATGTCATCCTCGGCTCACAGGCGTCACTGGATGCGGATACGGAGGGGCATGTGGTCAGCACACCGCTCTACCAGCCGTATGTCAGTTTCCGAGACCAGAGCTGCTACTTCTCAATCAAGTAGCTAATCAGTTTGCCTCACAAGGGCTTAGTGCACCTCGCTTGCCAACAGCGCTCGGCAGACTGGATGGTCACCCATCCAAGTGCTAGCCCAGTCCTACAGTGCTTAACTTCGGTGATCTGATGGGAACTGGTGTTACCACTGTGGCAAGGCTGCTTGTTCTGCTGTTCCTGATCTACATAAATGATCTAGGTGATAATGTGAGCAGCCCCCTTCGATTGATTGCAAATGACGCTGTAATTTAGTGGCTAGTAAAATCATCAGACGATCAAATCCAATTACAAAATTCAGATAGAGAGAATTTCTGTATGGTGCGAAAAGTAGCAATTGGCACTAAACAAAGAAAAGTGCAAGGTCATATACATGGGTACTAAAAGAAATCCGATAAATTTTGGGTATATGATAAATCGCACAAATCTAAGGGCTGTCAATTCATAAATACATAGGAATTACAAATATGAGCAACTTAAATTGGAAAGACCACATAGATAATATAGTGGGGAAGGCGAAACAAAGACTGTGCTTTGTTAGCAGAACACTTAGGAGATGCAACAAACCCACTAAAGAGACAGCCTACATTACACTTGTCTGTCCTCTGCTGGTATATTGCTGCGCGGTATGCGATCCTTACAAGGTAGGGTTGGTGGAGGACATCGAAGAAGTGCAAAGAAGGGCAGCTCGTTGCATGTTATCGCGCAATAGGGGTGAGAGTGTCACTTATATGATATGCAAATTGGGGAGGCAGTCACTGAAACAAAGGCGATTTTGAAACTTCCTGGCAGATTAAACTGTGTGCCCGACCGAGACTCAAACTCGGGACCATTTCCTTTCGCGGGCAAGTGCTCTACCATCTGAGCTACCGAAGCACGACTCACGCCCGGTACTCACAGCTTTACTTCTGCCAGTATCAGTCTCCTACCTTCCAAACTTTACTGAAGCTCTCCTGCGAACCTTGCACAACTAGCACTCCTGAAAGAAAGGATATTGCGGAGACATGGCTTAGCCACAGCCTGGGGGATGTTTCCAGAATGAGATTTTCACTCTGCAGTGGAGTGTGCGCTGATATGAAACTTCCTGGGCTTTAAACTGAATTGTTCATTGCATAGAAGACACTCCATATATGTCCGGATGGATATGTGTGTGTGTGCGAGTGTATACCTGTCCTTTTCCCCCTAAGGTAAGTCTTTCCGCTCCCGGGATTGGAATGACTCCTTGCCCTCTCCCTTAAAACCCATATCCTTTCATTTTTCCTTCTCCTTCCCTCTTTCCTGATGAAGCAACCGTTGGTTGCGAAAGCTTGAATTTTGTGTGTATGTTTGTGTATCTATTAACCTGCCAGCACTCATTCCATGTGGGAAAAATATATCTAGAAGCAAAGATGATGTAACTTACCAAGTGAAACCGTTGGCATGTTGATAGACACACAAACAAACACAAACACACAAACAAAATTCAAGCTTTCGCAACCAATGGTTGCTTCATCAGGAAAGAGGGAAGGAGAGGGAAAGACGAAAGGATGTGGGTTTTAAGGAAGAGGGTAAGGAGCCATTCCAATCCCGGGAGCGAAAAGACTTACCTTAGGGGGAAAAAAGGACAGGTGTACACTCACACACACACATGTATCCATCCGCACATATACAGACACATGCAGACATTTGTAAAGGCAAAGAGTTTGGGCAGAGATGTCAGTCAAGGCAGAAGTACAGAGGAAAAGATGTTGTTGAATGACAGGTGAGGAATGAGCGGTGGCAACTTGAAATTAGCGGAGGTTGAGGCCTGGTGGGTAACGGGAAGAGAGGATACACTGAAGGGCAAGTTACCATCTCCGGAGTTCTGACAGGTTGGTGTTAGTGGGAAGTATCCAGATAACTTGGACGGTGTAACACTGTGCCAAGATGTGCTGGCTGTGCACCAAGGCATGTTTAGCCACAGGGTGATCCTCATTACTTACAAACACTGTCTGCCTGTGTCCATTCATGCAAATGGACAGTTTGTTGCTGGTCATTCCCACATAGAAAGATTCACAGTGTAGGCAAGTCAGTTGGTAAATCATGTGGGTGCTTTCACACGTGGTTCTGCCTTTGATCGTGTAAACCTTCCGGGTTACAGGACTGGAGTAGGTGGTGGTGGGAGGCTGCATGGAACAGGTTTTACTCCGGGGGCGGTTACAAGGGAAGGAGCCAGAGGTTAGGGAAGGTGGATTTGGGATTTCATAGGGATGTACCAAGGGGTTGCGAAGGTTAGGTGGATGGCGGAATAACACTCTTGGTGGAGTGGGGAGGATTTCATGAAGGATGGATCTCATTTCAGGGCAGGATTTGAGGAAGTCGTATCCCTGCTCGAGAGCCACATGCAGAGTCTGATCCAGTCCTGGAAAGTATCCTGTCACAAGTATGGCACTTTTGGGGTTCTACTCCAGTCCTGTAACCCGGAAGGATTACACGATCAAAGGCAGAGCCACATGTGAAAGCACCCACGTGATTTACCAACTGACCTGCCTACACTGTGAATCTTTCTATGTGGGAATGACCAGCAACAAACTGTCCATTCACATGAATGGACACGGACAGACAGTGTTTGTTGGTAATGAGGATCAACCTGTGGCTAAACATGCCTTGGTGCACGCCCAGCACACCTTGGCACAGTGTTACACCGTCCGAGTTATCTGGATACTTCCCACTAACACCAACCTGTCAGAACTCCGGAAATGGGAACTTGCCCTTCAGTGTATCCTCTCTTCCCGTTACCCACCAGGCCTCAACCTCCGCCAATTTCAAGTTGCCGCCGCTCATACCTCACCTGTCATTCAACAACATCTTTGCCTCTGTCCTTCCCCGTCAACTGACATCTTTGCCCAAACTCTTTGCCTTTACAAATGTCTGCTTGTGTCTGAATATGTGCAGATGGATATATGTGTTTGTGTGTGTCTGTGTGTGTATACCTGTCCTTTTTTCCGCCTAAGGTAAGTCTTTTCGCTCCCGGGATTGGAATGGCTCCTTACTCTCTCCCTTAAAACCCACATCCTTTCATCTTTCCCTCTCCTTCCCTCTTTCCTGATGAAGCAACCATTGGTTGCGAAAGCATGAATTTTGTTTGTGTGTCTATCAACATGCCAAAATACATTCCACGTGGGAAAAATATATCTAAAAACAAAGAAGATGTGACTTACCAACCGAAAGCGCTGGCAGGTTGTTTGTGTGTCTATCAACCTGCCAGCGCTTTTTTTATTCACTGACAGTCCCTTTCACCTATTTAACAACCATTTCGGCTAGTTCTAATAACTTTCCCTTTATTTCCATTTCCGTTTTCACCACATCACTGATCAGTTTTAGCCGCTTCCCACAGGTTTTAACGTCATTATCACTTCGTCAGACAATTGTTAGCCTCATTTTCATAATCTGCCACAACAAAACCACTCCTTTTAATACATTTACACGTAGTTTTTTCGAAATTTTCCCGAATTTTCCACCCTTTAACGAGTTTTGGTGGCAACACAACACCTAACCTTTGTGCACATCATTGTCTGACAACCCAAGTTCACCACAGGATCAACATAGCCCAGCTTTTACCAATACTTTTTCGCCTTTTTTCACACCAGATCTCCAGATGCTTTCTAGTTCACCTTTATCTCTCCACATATATTTTTATTTTCATTTTCACTTCAGCCTCAAGTTACACTTTCCACCTTCTAATACCATGTCACACTCACAACACCCCCACAACGACCCCATTAAGTTTTATTTACAGTCCCTCCGCAAACATGCCTTCGCCCTAGGCTGATTACGCTCCCATATTTTATTTTCTCAGGCTTGTCTGACATTTGGCATTACCCCCAAAGGCCTCACACTTAAAGTTCCCATCTCTGGCTGTAACCCTTCTTTCCATCAGTTCCTATACCAGTTCCAAACTGAACAATCCATTGCCTTCACCCACCTAATCTTTCACCTACACATCAACTCAGCCAATGAACACACCCGTCAACTCCTATTCATAATAAAAGTCCTCAACCTTTCCTCTCCAACATCCACACCGGCTGTTCACAGCATCCTCCTACAGTCCAACCGCAAATCAGAACAGCATGCCACCCTCCACCTCAAAAAAATATCCAATCTCCTGGTTTCCCACCTCCGGAAAGGCAACTCACTCACCGTTCACAACCTTTCCAGCAAACCTCAACCTCCTCTAATTGCACACAGACCCCGTCTCTCCCATCTACTCAATCTCCCACTTCCAGCTCCACTCCCCTCAAAATTCCAATCAACACAATCTGGAACCACAACACCCTAATTCAGTAGTTAACTTTTCCTCCAAACCTCTCTCCCAATCCGAAACCTCTGTCCTATCCAAAGGCCTCACCTTCAGCCCCACTCCCAGATACAACCAAACAGCCCTCATCAAAGATTTACTGTCCTACACTCGTACTCTCTGCTGGAAATATCACTTTGCCACGAAGAAAAATGATCCTAATCCTACTCCTAATGATCCAACTCCCCAAGACACTATCCAAATTGAACCCTGCTTGGAACTGTTCCGCCCTCCGTCACAGCGGGACCCACCTCCTCTTCCTCAAAATCACCCTCTCCAAACCTTCCAGGAATTTCTGACTTCCAGCCTTGCCTCTCAATCCTTCTTAAAAAAAACCTTAATCCTACTCCCAACATCACCACTGCTGAAGCCCAGGCTGTCCGTGATCTGAAGGCTGACCGATCCATCGTCATTCTTCTGGCGGACAAGGGTTCCACGACCATGGTACTTGATCGTCGGGAGTATGTGGCTGACGGACTGTGTCAGCTTTCAGACAACACTACATACAAAGTTTGCCAAGGTAATCCCATTCCTGATGTCCAGGCAGAGCTTCAAGGAATCCTTAGAACCTTAGGCCCCCTACAAAACCTTTCACCTCACTCCATCAACCTCCTGACCCCACCGACACCCCGCAACCTTACCTTCTACCATCTTCCTAAAATTCACAAACCCAATCATCCCGGCTGCCCCATTGTAGCTGGTTTACCGAGCACCCACAGAACGTATCTCTGCCTACGTAGATCAACACCTTCAACCCATTACATGCAGTCTCCCATTCTTCATCAAAGACACCAACCACTTTCTCGAACGCCTGAAATCCTTACCCACTCTGTTACCCCTGGAAACCATCCTTGTAACCATTGATGCCACTTCCTTATACACAAATATTCCACACATCCAGGGCCTTGCTGTGATGGAGCACTTCCTTTCACGCCAATCACCTGCCACACTACCTAAAACCTCTTTCCTCATTACCTTAGATAGCTTCATCCTGACCCACAACTACTTCACTTTCGAAGGCCAGACATACCAACAATTAAAGGGAACAGCCATGGGTACCAGGATGGCCCCCTCATACGCCAACCTATTCATGGGTCGCTTAGAGGAAGCCTTCTTGGTTATCCAAGCCTGCCAACCCAAAGTTTGGTACAGATTTATTGATGACATCTTCATGATCTGGACTCACAGTGAAGAAGAACTCCAAAATTTCCTCTCCAACCTCAATTCCTTTGGTTCCATCAGATTCACCTGGTCCTACTCCAAATCTCATGCCACTTTCCTTGATGTTGACCTCCATCTGTCCAATGGCCAGCTTCACATGACCATCCACATCAAGCCCACCAACAAGCAACAGTACCTCCATTATGACAGTTGCCACCCATTCCACATCAAACGGTCCCTTCCTTACAGCCTAGGTCTTCGTGGCAAACGAATCTGCTCTAGTCCGGAATCCCTGAACCATTACACCAACAACCTGAAAACAGCTTTCGCATCCACAACTACCCTCCCGACCTGGTACAGAAGAAAATAACCAGAGCCTCTTCCTCATCCCCTCAAACCCAGAACCTCCCACAGAAGAACCCCAAAAGTGCCCCACTTGTGACAGGATACTTTCCAGGACTGGATCAGACTCTTAATGTGGCTCTCCAGCAGGGATACGACTTCCTCAAATCCTGCCCTGAAATGAGATCCATCCTTCATGAAATCCTCCCCACTCCACCAAGAGCGTATTTCCGCCGTACACCTAACCTTCGTAACCTCTTAGTTCATCCCTATGAAATCCCAAAACCACCTTCCCTACCCTCTGGCTCCTATCCTTGTAACTGCCCCCGGAGTAAAACCTGTCCCATGCAGCCTCCCACCACCACCTGCTCCAGTCCTGTAACCCGGAAGGTGTACACGATCAAAGGTAGAGCCACATGTGAAAGCACCCACGTGATTTACGAACTGACCTGCCTACACTGTGAATCTTTCTATGTGGGAATGACCAGAAACAAACTGTCCATTCGCATGATGGACACAGGCAGACAGTGTTTGTTGGTAATGAGGATCACCCTGTGGCTAAACATGCTTGGTGCACGGCCAGCACATCTTGGCACAGTGTTACACCATCCGGGTTATCTGGATACTTCCCACTAACACCAACCTGTCAGAACTCCGGAGATGGGAACTTGCCCTTCAGTATATCCTCTCTTCTCGTTATCCGCCAGGCCTCAACCTCCGCTAATTTCAAGTTGCCGCCACTCATACCTCACCTGTCTTTCAACAACATCTTTTCCTCTGTAATTCTGCCTCGACTGACATCACTGCCCAAAAGCCCAAACTCTTTGCGTTTACAAATGTCTGCTTGTGACTGTGTATGTGTGGATGGATATGTGTGTGTGTGCGAGTGTATACCTGTCCTTTTTTCCCCCTAAGGTAAGTCTTTCTGCTCCTGGGATTGGAATGACTCCTTACTCTCTCCCTTAAAACCCACATCCTTTCATCTTTCCCTCTTTCCTGATGAAGCAACCTTGGGTTGTGGAAGCTTGAAATTTGTGTGTGTGTTTTTTATTGTCTCTATCAACATACCAATGATTTCTCGTTTGGTAAGTTACAGCATCTTTGTATTTTAGCTTAGTTCAGAAGTGTTCTTGTAGTAGCTGCAATGTCTTGTTTCAAGTCTTTTGTATCTTAAATGATCTAGAAATTCTGCTACAGAATAGAAGAAATGATCCATTAAGAATGCCCTCAGGGTTTTACAAAAGAGTAAGAATGATGATATGTCTTTTACTTTATATGGAAGATTATTGTAAATTTGTATAGTTCTATTTACTGTGGAGGTTTTATTGACTGGACATGAAACTTTTCCTTTTGTCTCGTATCATGTTCATGGATATTAAAATTTTCATTTACATCTTTTAAATTCTTTCTAATATATTTTCAGATTTCTAGTATATACATACAGGGAACAGGGAGAATTGATGACTTTTGAAAGATGGGTTTGCAAGAATCTGTTTGTCGAACATGTGGCATTTCTCTTAAGTTCTTTTTTGAGATAAGAAGATGACTGAAATAGGTGGTGTATTTCCCCAGAATATAATTCCATACAGTAGGAGACTGTGGAACTGGGCAAAGTAGGCAGTTCAGACAGAGCTATTATAGAGAATAAGTGCAGACTATGACATATTTTACTTAGTGTTCCATTAATTTTGTTTATATGTGTATGCCATTTGAAGTTATTTTGAAGCCATAAGCCTAAATACTTTGTTTCCAGAGAATATGAAATTTTGTTGGAGCTTACTGTTACACTGGTGCAGCATGGATCACTATTTAAACAGAAATTTAGGAATGTTGTTTTTTTGGTGTTTGTCATACGTTTATTCCCCTCAAACCATCTATTTAGCTGTTCTGTGGTCTTATTAAGAGCTGTTTAAAGCTGACTTGTGGTATTTCCTGGAATTAGGATGCTTGTGTCATCTGCAAAAATGTGTTTGCTTGTGACTCAATGATCAGGTCTAGATCATTTATATACAGAAGCGGATTGGCCCAAGAATGGATCACTGAGGGAGTCCTTAATTTGGAACGTCTGCAGCTGAGAAGCATGTCCTTGTGTTTTCCTTTAGTTCATTTTATTTGTATTTTTTGTTTCCTGTTCATCAAGTACAAAGTGAACCATTTCAGTCCAGTGCCTCTAATGCCATATACTTGGAGCTTCTCCAACAGTACGTTGTGGCCCAGTATGTCAAAGGCTTTACTTAAGTCTAAAAAAATGCCAGTGGCTCTTTGTTTTTAGTCTGTGCAGGGCATTTTCTATAAAATCATAGATTGCATTGATTGTTGATTTATTTTTCCTGAATCCAAGCTGAGAATTGGCAAGAATTTTGTTTTTCTCTAAGAAATTCATTAACCTATTATACATTACTTTACCTATGACTTAACTAAAGCCTGATAATAATGAAACTGGTCTACAGGTTTCTATATTTGTTTTGTCTCCTTTCTTATAGATAGGGACCACTTTAGAAATTTTTAAACTGTCTGGAAATGTGCCTGTCAGGAAAAATGAATTTACCGTGTCTGCAAGAGAAAGTGAAATGTTTTTAATACATTGATTTACGATTTTGTCAGGAATACCAATATTTTGATCCTGGTTGTTATCCATAGCTTTGCATTTTTAGTTGTGCCTCTTATTTCTTGTGTTTTGAGAGGGAATGCAATTTCAAAGTAATCAATGAAGATGCTAGAGAATTTCTCAAACTTTTTGTTGGTGTCATCTATTTGCAAAACTTCTTCCCACCTTTCTCCTGATAACATGGAGCTGGATGTCTCTATATTGTGTGTATTAAACTGTACTGCTGTTATAGTTCTTTTACAGTTCTGTTTGGGCAGTAAGTGGCTTTGGATGGTGACAACTTTGGCTTCATGATTATTAAGGCTTGTACTTACATATTTTGCGGCACAATTTATATTCACAAATATCTAATCTAAGGCAGCAGCAGTAGTTTTTGTGATTCTTGTTGGGATTGTTATAGTCTGTTTTAAGCCGAAAGTATCTGTGATTGCGGCACAATTTATATTCACAAATATCTAATCTAAGGCAGCAGCAGTAGTTTTTGTGATTCTTGTTGGGATTGTTATAGTCTGTTTTAAGCCGAAAGTATCTGTGATTGCGGCACAATTTATATTCACAAATATCTAATCTAAGGCAGCAGCAGTAGTTTTTGTGATTCTTGTTGGGATTGATATAGTCTGTTTTAAGCCGAAAGTATCTGTGAGGTTGAGCAATAGTTCTTTCCTTTTGCTGGTTCCAAAAAAATCAGTGTTGAAGTCCCCACAAAGCGCTATTGATTTTTGTCTAGATGAAGCCTGTTTAGTCCATATTCAAGCTTATTTAGAAATGAGTCAAAATTTCCATATGGAGAGCGATAAATACATTTTGCAACTGTATTTGCCTCAATGACTTCAACGAGTGCCAGCTCAAAGCCTCTTTTCTGCACTGAGATGTTGAAACTTATTGATTGATTTATATTTTAACCCATGCTTGGTGAAAATTGTGGTAGCTCCATTTTTATAGCTGTTTCTACAGAAATAATTTGCTAGTGTGTAACCTGGTATAAAAAAGGGGGAATTTGGTCATTATTTAGATTGAATATTTTGATGGCAAACAGAAAGATGTTTGTGCTGTAATTTATTTGATTACCAGTACCGGGATTTACATTAACATCTGAGATTCCTAAGGGCATTTTTATTATATCACTGACTTCATTCTTGCTTGGTAAAGATCTGACCATAAAAAACCATCTGTTTGGGAGCCTGGAATCCTCTTCTGCATTGATGGAGTCTGCTTCTTTTCTTGCAATGTTCTGTGCACCACTTCTGCATAACAGGGAGATGATTGTTGTTTTGGCGAACAGAGAAGATATGTATCTGTTTTCTTTGATGCTGTATGTCTTTATCTCAAATTTCTTGACAACAAATGTTTATTTTTTCCACAACAAGTTGCTTCCCCAGCCCATTTAGGCGTAATTCATGTCTAGTGTGGAATTTATGTCCTATACCAATCAGGTCAATGGCTTCTACGTTTTCATACTGTGTGCATATTTTTGAGAGTAACACGTTTGCAGCACTTATCTCCTTGTTTACACATGACCATGCTGGTAGGTCGTATCAGTATGGAATAGTCATTAACAGGACATTTGTATGAGTCAAGTGTCCTAAGCACTTCTTTAATTCACCAGTAGCTTTTGGATTTTCATTTTTAAATTTGATGATATGAAACACAATATGAACACCAATTTCACACAAGATATGAACACAGTAAAACAGAACAAAACAATGTCACACAAGACCTAAATATGATGAAGCAAGAACAAAAACAAGTATTCAAGGATTTGCAAGACACAGTCTCACAGAAATTCAATGACGTGGCCAAAAATTTTCACACTGAAATCGACAAAAAATTGAATGAAATGAAAAAACAGGTAAAGCATGCAGTATTTTGTGAAGTTAACAGTAACATCATGGAGTTGAAACAGAAGGTAGATTCTTTTGATGATCATCACAATCTAGCAGAGCAACAGATAAAGAGAATCACAGACACAACCACTGAAGCCACACAAAACCAGTTATTTGGACAGTAAAACAAGTAGCTACTGTCATTAACAAACTAAGTAAAGACTATGAAGGTGTACCTTTAGCTGCAGAAGAGCTTACTTTAAGGATAGCAACATTAGAAGTTGACTCACCATGTGCTAAGAACGAGAGAGATAGAATCAATGAAAATCTGAGTGATTTCATTAGTCAAGCTCAAACAGGTATGCTAGATAAGGGTAATAGCATTGTGGAGAAGTTAGTAGCCGACTGCACCGATTTTTCTAGAAAAGGCTTTTAAAAAAAAAGAAAATGACATAGTGAACAAGGTAAACAAGCTGTGGAAAATAGGATCCAACACCTTTTAGAAGAAAATATTAGTGGATCTCAAAATATGCGTGTAAATAATACAAAGGCTACAGTGGACAAACCACAACCTGTCGGTATTTATCCACAAATTGTCAAAAGTCCCACAGCAGGTACCAGTGACAGTTGTAGTGTGCCAAATGTAAACATACCCACAACTCCAGTACCTGAACAGTTACCAGCCAGGGTTACAGGTAACTACAATAACAACATAAAAACGACTGAAAATACCACGTGTCTATCAACTATTTTTGCAGATGAAGGTTTGCTGGGACAGCGACAGTTTCCTACATTTACTGCTGAATGTAAAAGAATGAACCCCAGTAGTACTTATCGGCGTTTTTCGTCATGCATTTCCACGCAACTGGACAGAAGCACAGAAAATCAGATTTGCCATGGGATGTATGCAAGGTGATGTGCTCTTACGGGCAAATGAAGCGGCCAAACGTTGCAGCACTTATATCCAATTTGAATGAGCTTTCCTCGACAAATACTTGTCTGGGACAGTGCAAGAAAGACTCAGAAGTGAAGTTTTCAAGCCTGCACCATTCAATGGCAAATACGGTAGTCTACGTGAATACTTTGAAAAATACCTGAACAAGACGCACTACTGGATGAACCCAATATCACAGGTAGACTTGTTAAAAATTTTGAAAAGTCGTTTACCTTCGCATATTAGAGAAAAATTAGTCACAACGCCAGAGCAGGACACTGAATATTTTCAGTCAGTGCTTGAGTCTATCGACTTAATTTATGAGGAAAGACCTGTCCCCTATAGAGCAACAGAAAATCAGGCACAACAATGACGTAGTTATGTAAATTAGTCAGTAAAACATCATCTAAACACACAGCAAGGATGGTACACACAATAGCACAATTGCATACTCAGAGGTAATGAGTATAACACAAATGGAAAAAAAAGAAGATTTAAAAGAAAAAACACAGTGGTAATTGCAACACACTAGCGAATTGCAATGCAACATCACAAGGCCCTATGCTGAATATAAATAGAAACAGTCAGCTACAGCAGTGGCCGACTTGCGGCAACAATGCCATGCCTAATGCTGTACCGCAGTCGACCTTTGGACAGCAAAATATCTGCACAGCAGCTAACGACACAAATTGGCGAAGTACCCATCCAGTAAAATTAACTGAAATTTCTCCAGGCAACGAATTAAGTCACAGTACGCTATCGGAAAACACCAACAGTCGTAGTTAAGCCCCAGGCTATTGACCCCTCAGGGAGTGGGGCAAAGCAAAACTACAAACATGTTTTATAAGGTTTGACAAACAAGGTGACATCAAGGATGATTTGTATCAACATGAGTTAGATATAGTAGATAAAGTCAAGGAAGAACAAATACAAGCAATCATTATGGGGAAAATATTTAATATTGACACACAATTAATTTTAGATACAGGTTCAACTAGCAATGTAATGTCAAATGCATTTTTTTGTGAACTGCAGAAGAGAGGCAAGTTCCCAACATTTCCTGTCCAAAATTACAAGATGCAAACTGCTACAGGCAGTAAGACTAAATTGGTTAAACCTCAGGCACTTATTCCAGTACAAAATGAATATTTTACAGTGAAGTGCACTGGCATGGACATGTTTAGAAAATACAAAACACAGACTGACACAGGTAATGGTAAATGCCAATTTTATGTAAGCGATCAGATTTTTTTCTATCGGTTTAGTGAAAACGCCTGACGAATGTAACAAAAACAAACCAGAGTCAAACGTAATAGTATAATATTCCCTTAAAACCGTATATTTCACAAACAAATCTGATAATGTACAAGAAGCAAACACTGAGGTTAATTACAAAATTGTAGAGCAGAAACTAAATGAATTACAGGTACTAAATAAGATACAAAGACAAGAACTTTCTAACTTGTTATTTAAGTATGCTAATGTTTTCATTATGGAGGGAGGAGTAATCAAAGACTATGAATATAATTTTGAAGTCTATCCACATGAAACATTTTGTGTAATGTCATATCCTATTCCTTGGGCAAAACGAGAGGCAGTAAGGGAAGAGACCAATCATATGATTAAATGGGGAACTATACAATCTTTATTTTCATCCTATTGTAGTCCAATATTATCAGTAAACAAACCACATGGTTCTGTAAGATTATTTCTTGATGCTAGAGGTATCAATAAGATCACAGTACCCGTATGCATAAGACTAGACAACTTGGATGAACAGCTCCTAAAGTTTTATAATACGAAATATTTCAGTATAATTGATCCCAAGATGTCCTACTAGCAAATAAAGCTCCACAAAGGAAGTCAAAAATATACAGCATTTGTTTGTGGTGGCAGAAGTTACGAATTCCATGTTCTACCTTTTGGACTGTACATATGTGAAGGAGTGTTCATATCTGCATTGGACAATATTTTGGACCAGAATTGCTTAGCAAAGTCACTGTTTATGTGGATGATATGCTAATAGCTGCACCTACTTGGTTAGAACATATCAAGCTCATTGAACAGGCGCTTCAACAATTTGCAGATTATGGAGTAACAGCCAATTTCAGAAAGTCTAGTTTTGGAAGGGAGCAAGTCAAATTTTTAGGACATGTTGTGTCAGAACAAGGTATATTACCTGATCCCAAAAAACTTCATGCCACATGCAATTGTCCATCTCTGAGGAACAAAAAGCAACTAAAGACCTTTTTAGGACTAGCATCCTTTTTTCGTAAGTTTGTACCACAGCAACTGATGAACAGTGAGGCATTGGTCACCTTGTTACAAAAAATATGCTTTGGTTGTGGGATGATAAGTGTCAAGAAGACTTAAATAACACTAAGCAGGCATTAGTCAATGCAAACATTCCTAGCCACCCCAACATGGCCAAGGATTTTTGTCTACGTACAGATGCCTCATCTCAAGGGCTGGAGGCATACTTGTTCCAGATGCGAGAGGAAGAAGGTAAGGAAGTACCCAAAATCATCAGTTTTGTTGGTCACTCATTATCAGAAGCAGAAAGATTTTACTCCTTGTCAGAATTGGAAAGTTTAGCGGTAATATGGAAAGTTTAGTGGTAATATGGGCATTTAATATTTTTTGTGTGGCAAGAATACCAAAGTTTACTGTGACCATCAGTCACTGTCATTTTTTTAACACGTAAACTATTACACCGTCAATTACGTCAATTAGCTAGGTGATGTCTATATTTACAAGAATTCAATTTCAAGATCATTTATATTAAATAAAGTCAGAATGTTATTGCAGATGCCTTGTTTATGTTACCACAAGGTTTAGAGGAATTTGGTGAATTAATAGAGCAGGATACAGAACTCAGAACGTTATTGATGCAAGGTACAGCACAACAGTCAGATTACCATAAGTTTTGTAAGCAAGCGAAAATTATACAACAGCAAGATCACAGATGGAGCAAGGTGATGCCAAACTGTAAGCAAGATGAAGGTGGAAAGGTAAGTAAATGGTATCAGGAGTACAAGGGCATTTTGTTTCATAGGAAACACAAAAATCTGATCAGTGGTGTGTGTGTATTCCTGAAGATTATATCGACGAATTTATAAGACACACACATGAAGTAAGGGGGCATTATGGAGCAGGCAAATGTACTGAAAAAAGTGTAACATCTCCTTATTTTCAAAATTTGCGAAGGCGAGTCCAACAGCTATTAAGAAAGTGTGCAATATGTCAAAAGTCAAAACCGTCCAATGTGTCAAAATATACTGAGCTACAACCAATACTCACAAAAAACCCTCTAGATACTGTAGCCCTGAACATAGCTACTCCAAATCCAAGAAGTAAAGGAGGAGTAAGATACATAGTAGCACTACATGATATTTTCTCAAAGTATATCAAAAATGCAACAGCCACAAATCTCAGAAAAAGAATTGAGGGAGACTATTTGAGAATAATAGGTAAACCAAAGGTACTACTAACTGATAATGCTTCATATTTTGTTGGGCAAAAGTGTAAACAATTTATGACCTCACAGGGCATAAAGCATATATTAGTAATCCTTCTTCAACCAGAAGCAAGCCCAGTAGAATGAGTCTTTAAGGAATTTAATCAGTTTATTAGGACATACACCCCTCACAAACACACCCTATGTGTATAATACATAACTCCGTTCATGCAAGTAGTCAATAACCTTCCACATTCTTCAACAGGTTTCACACCTGATGAATTGATGTTCTGGACAAAACAAACGAATGAGTGGGAGTTGCCCATACCAAAGGTACCCACTACAGAAATGACACTACAAGACAAAATCAAACAAGCCATAGTTACACTATAAAAATGAAACTATACAATTTTTTTAAGGGCAACAAGTCCTCTTGTGGACGCACCCTAAATCGACAAAATTTGGCAAACTGAATACGATGTGGCAATTACTCTATTCAGGACCAGAAGTAATTTCCAAAATACCATATCCTAGGATGCACACGTTAGTTTATGAGAAACCAGGAAGAGACAATGGTCTCCATCTTCACAAAGATACAAAAGCCTTTATAGAATGACGAAGCATGGAAACATTTTTTGTATTGCAAGATAATTGTACATTGTGTACATAACTCTTAAGTGTAATTTTTCTTCTGGAGTGCATTTTAAGACAAAGTAATGTGTATAGGCATAAGTAATTCTTTTGACTTGTACACATAGACATAAAAATTAACAGCAATGAGAAGTAACACACCGTTTCATGTGAAGTGAAAGTATAAACGAAATTAGCTTATGGTTTAGCTGTCGCACGTTGAACAATATGAACTGACGTCAGTAGCAGGAGAGGAGACATTGACCTGTGCACATGCGTGACAGACTGGCAGAAAGTGCAACCAAAATAGGAATGCAATTCGGACCTAACTTAAATACAAAGTAAACAGAAATATGAAGCAAATACATCTACTATCTAAGAACTAGGGAACCTATAGATATGTACACAGAGATTTAATGAAACACTAAGCTATATACAACATATTTACAATCAAAAGGAAGCATTATGAAAAATTATATGAGACGTGTAAGCTAAGGACTAATGACAAAATACCATGAGAAATGTCAAATAATTTTCTCTGCAGAATAAATGATCATAATGGGTAACAGAATAAACAAATGTCTATGAATTTACACAGCATGTGCAATGACCAAATGTATCAGTGGCCACTGATTTACGAACTGCAATTAGTTTAAGTTTTTTGTTTCAGCAACCAGTGCATCACCACAGCACAGAAGAAGAGAATTACGTCGAGAGTAGCAGGTACCAAATGAAGATATGGGCCACACATTGAGTAAACAACTTAGCTATAAGGATTTTTATACAAGGGTCATAATGCAGATTAAAAATGAAATATGTATTGTCACGGTGAGTCTCCATGACAATTATCAGTACCTATTCGCTGCAGAGTACACATAAACATTTAAGCATGAGATTTTACAAAAACCAGTTAATTTTTATTGTCACATGAAAGCTTGAATAATGACATTTCCAGGTATTTGAGAAAGATAAGTCTACAATGGTTAAAACATCAGGTTTCACACAAAGCTACACATGAATTGAAGTAAACAGCACTAAAACATGAAGAAACAACATGATACTACTTGAACGATTAGTCGTTACACATTATTTCAATGAAGCAAAAGTTCCTTGGCAGCTAGTTCATCTTTGTACGAGTAACATTTACTCATAAATTCTGAAACCAGTATATGAGTATTTCCCCTTTTCTCTGCCAAACAAAGGAGGTGGTGCCAAGTGTAGCTAGGTCAACAATGCACAATGTTTTAGTCCTTTTTTCAATGATTTTCTCCCTCTTCTACCTAAGGAGGAAATGAGCTCCCACATAAGTGATAAAAGCCTATCTATAAAATGAAGCATACATGTATCATAATGAGTCATAATAATGTGATATCTAATTAATTTGTACATGTGGTGTGAATGAAGAAAAGTTGAAACTAAAAAACCAACTGTAGTAACAGAAAACAGTTAATGAAAATTTTATGACTTTTTAGAACTTCAGAAATTTATGTTCATAATATAAGCAATGGATGGAATGTCAGCCATGGGCATAAGCAGTCATATTACGTATATTGTCGTAACTCAATAGTTGTATGAATTTTCATTGGATACCAATCTCTACATGAAGAAATGAACTTTAAATACAAGCAATTTATACATTGTTTTAACTACAGCATTTCCTTTTGAAGTACATTTGTCTGATGTTGGAATCCTTCTTCTTCCAGGAAATTTCTCCACTTTGCATTTATAAACTAATTTTATTACCAGTTCACAAGACTCTTGTCAAATACAGTTCGAAAATGTGCAAACAATTTCCAGCACCTGGTTGTCATTTTAATGCTATGTAATAATAATCATAAATAAGTCAGAAAGTATTGTTTTGGTCTACAAATATTTGAATTAATCAATCAAAAAAATCTCTTCTCTCAATAAACAGAATATTGAAAAGTAAGTCTGTGGTGCTTGCATCCTAGTCACGTTATATAAGGCATTTTCTCAGCTCCCTTTTAATTTCAATCTGTGACTAATATTTTTCATTCACATTTCAGAAATTAAATAACAAAAAAGTAGGGAACTTTATTAAGCAGTGTGACTCTTTATAAACATGATAAATGTGGAAACCTTTTTCAAACTTCCATGCATGTATAATCCACAGTTGTTTGTTCACAGCTGTCATAAGATATAGGTGCCATAAATGCTATTGGAGTGGACGAAGGAAATTCTTTTACATTGATAACACATTCTTATTTAAAATGTCACCTGCAGAGCAGTTGCAGTTACAAACTGATGTGAGATAAGTTCAAGAGGACTTTGGACAGCCATTGAAGAGTATTTATTAATGGATAAATAAAGCTAAATGTCACAGTATGAACTCTGGAGAAGCATAAATGAGGTTTCTTTTGAACAGCAGTTAACACAAGATATAATATGACAGAAGACCAAAACATATAAGTTAGTGTGAATAGTGAGATGGCAAGCACCTTATAATAATGAAGGTTTGCAAATGCAGAAGCTAAATGTGCAATGGGAACACATTCAAAATTATATTTGGAAAATTTGAAGGATTCATTCATTCACACATTTACGTCTACATCCAAGTTTTGGAAACCACAATGAACTGCACAGCAGAGTGCACTTTCAATATTGTACCACTATTACAGTTTCTTCCATTCCCTTTATTTATGAATCACAGGAAGAATAACTTCTTAAATGCCTCTATGCAGGATGTAATTAGTTTTTATACTGCCTTCGGGGTCCCTATGGAAATGATATATACGTTCTGTAACATATTCTTTGTTTATTTTTTAACTTAACAATGGTTATGGAAACTTTGTAAGTAGGCTTTCAGGGGACAACTGACATATATTTCCACGTGTAGGCCAATTTGGTTTTTCAGACTTTTGGTAAAATTCTCCTGTGAGTCAAATCTGTGACCATATATCCCACTCTTCTTTGTGTATGTTAAGTATAACTGTTAGTTCTATTTTGTATTGGTGCGACACATATAAACAATACTGTAGGATAGGTCACACAAGTGTTTCTAAGCAATTTCCTTTGTGGACTGATGGATTTTCCAGGTATTCTACACATAAACTAAAGTATGCCACCTAAATTACTTACAACATATGTAGAATTTCATTATCTTTGCAAATCATCACTGAAGTTTGATTCCAATTGTGATTTTTCAATAGTGTAGTCATATGATACCACACCTTTGTTTTTTGTGGGCTGCACAGTTCTACATTTCTAAAGATCTATGCATCAATTTGACATCTTATTAAAACCTCACAGAACATTTGTGATCCTTTTTTCAGATAGTACTCCAATACGGATAGCTGCATAATTTGCAAGAAATCTGGTGTTACTATTGAAAATACATGTAGCAAAGTACATTACTGTGCGATGTGCTGTTAGTTTTGCGAGACTTTAATGCAAATGTTATGAAAAACACAATGTAGTAGAGTAACAGGGTGATACAGTTTACATGAGGAAAGTGATGAGAGCACAGTTATGCTATGTCAGTTTGCTGCTGGAAATAAGTTACTCAGAAACACCTGTTTTCCCCACAGAAGAATGCATTTTAGAACATGTAAATCAAGTGTATGTGGAGTATTTAACCAAACTGTTCATGTGTTAGTAATCACATGTCATGCCTTCCAGTCATAGATATACAGAACTGCAGAGTTCCAAATCATGATTCAGGCAACTATGCCATAAAAGCCACAATGGGGAAAGAAGTTAGAGGCAATACATACAGCTGGAATGCAAAAAGGCCAAATAATAACAAGAAATGCTCGGACAGCAGGCAAAGAAATGACAGGAAACCAAAATAGGTGGAACAGGATACAGAAAGCTGTGAAAGAGGCAGTAACAGAAAAAAGTAGGAGAAGAAGAATGCAAGGGATGAACGGTTTGATGACAAATGTAGACTATCAATAAAAGATAGCTATGCAGCAAGCGGAATGCTACAGAGAGACAAACAGGAAGAAATGTGGAAGAACATAAGGAATTAAGGTCAAATGCCCACATGATATGCAAGAATAAGAAATGACTGAAATTGAAATTTCACATAAAAAAGAACTAAAGAAGTAGAATAAAACAAGAAAGCAATAGGACAGCTGAGGAAAAATTTTCAACCAAGACTAAATACACATAAAAACAGAAATGGTGAGATAATCAGACACAAACAACAACTGTTGCAGAGACGGGCAGAATATTTTGAAGATATGCTCAGTACCAACTAAGAGTAGAACTGGAGAAGAACATAGAGGCAGAGAAGAGAAAAGAGAATAAGCATAAAGACCAACAGTACAAGAGAGATGGGATACTGTCAGAACTTACAAAATTTGGTTGCCAAATCCATGCCCTAATACATAACGTACAGAATATGAAAGCATCCCAGGGGACCGGAAAAGTGGAATAGTCTGACCTATATATAAGAAACAAGGAAAATTAGGTGAAAAATATAGGGCTTGACTTCATTGTTTACAGCCTACGAGATATTTTCTGGGGTGCTGAATGAAACAATGAATAGGTGCATTAAAAATATCCTTGGAGAACACCAACAGGGTTTCCAGCTAAATGGGGGCATTTCTGAGCACATGTTTGTTATTAGACAAATAATGGAAAATTTTATAAATGTGACACAGATACCCAGTTACTGATGCTGATTTTAATTAAGCTTTTGATAGTGTTAACAGGCCAGCAGTATGCAAAGTACTAAAAGAAATGGGCATCTGTGATCAGTCAGGAAGGCTAGATGTATTACCAATGAAAGACATGAAGGTAAACCTAAAGATGTATAACAAAATGACTAAGAACTTTAATTTTACAGATGGGGCGAGAAACAGAGTGATGGTCTCACTGCAGTTATGTTTAACTTAGAACTGCAAGGTCCGACACAAAAAATAGGTAAGGAAAGTACAGTAAGAATGAAATCCATTCAGATATGAGCATATGTACATGATATTGCATCTGTGTCAAGAGATATAAAAATCTTAAAGGAAATGTATGAAATAATAAAAGTAGAAGTGAAAATTTGTCTTACTGTAAATGCAAACAGCACTACATTCTAATGCTAGAACACCACATAACCTGATGATCTATTGTTTTGAAGATGTCAGCTGCTTTCACTATTTATGAATTCTTTTAACCAGTCATAATAACATGTGGCAATATATAAAAGCAGGAAATAGCGCTTATTGAGCAAACTTATAGGTATTTAAGAACTATCCAATTACAGCAATGGCAATCGTGTGCTACAAAAAGAAATATTGCTCAAAAGCTAATATGAATGTTGTTTTCTGTAACATGTTTCTGTGCTCCATCCATTGATCTGCTACAGTGAGTGGTCACCTTCCCCTTATGTTACAAATTGCTCAATTTGTGAATTCTACATCTACATCTACTCCGCAAGCCACCTGACGGTGTGTGGCGGAGGGTACCCTGAGTACCTCTATCGGTTCTCCCTTCTATTCCAGTCTCGTATTGTTCGTGGAAAGAAAGATTGTTGGTATGCTTCTGTGTGGGCTCTAATCTCTCTGATTTTATCCTCATGGTCTCTTCACGAGATATACGTAGGAGGGAGCAATATACTGCTTGACTCTTCGGTGAAGGTATGTTCTCGAAACTTTAACAAAAGCCCGTACCGAGCTACTGAGCGTCTCTTCTGTAGAGTCTTCCACTGGAGTTTATCTATCATCTCCGTAACGCTTTCGCGATTACTAAATGATCCTGTAACAAAGCGCGCTGCTCTCCGTTGGATCTTCTCTATCTCTTCTATCAATCCTATCTGGTACGGATCCCACACTGTTGAGCAGTATTCAACCAGAGGGTGAACAAGCGTACTGTAACCTACTTCCTTTGTTTTTGGATTGCATTTCCTTAGGATTCTTCCAATGAATCTCAGTCTGGCATGTGCTTTACCGACTATCAACTTCATATGATCATTCCATTTTAAATCACTCCTAATGCGTACTCTCAGATAATTTATGGAATTAACTACTTGCAGTTGCTGACCTGCTATTTTGTAGCTAAATGATAAGGGATCTATCTTTTTATGTATTTGCAGCACATTACACTTGTCTACATTGAGATTCAATTGCCATTCCCTGCACCATGCGTCAATTCGCTGCAGATCCTCCTGCATTTCAGTACAATTTTTCATTGTTGCAACCTCTCAATACACCACAGCATCATCTGCAAAAAGCCTCAGTGAACTTCCGATGCCATCCACCAGGTCATTTATGTATATTGTGAATAGCAACGGTCCTCTGACACTCCCCTGCAGCACACCTGAAATCACTCTTACTTTGGAAGACTTCTCTCCATTGAGAATGACATGCTGCATTCTGTTATCTAGGAACTCCTCAATCCAATCACACAATTGGTCTGATAGTCCGTATGCTCTTACTTTGTTCATTAAACGACTGTGGGGAACTGTGTCAAACGCCTTGCAGAAGTCAAGAAACATGGCATCTACCTGTGAACCCGTGTCTATGGCCCTCTGAGTCTCGTGGACGAATAGCACGAGCTGGGTTTCACACGACCGTCTTTTTCGAAACCCATGCTGATTCCTACTGAGCAAATTTCTAGTCTCCAGAAAAGTCATTATACTCGAACATAATACGTGTTCCAAAATTCTACAACTGATCGACGTTAGAGATATAGGTCTATAGTTCTGCACACCTGTTCGACAGGGATGACCTGTGCCCTTTTCCAACCCTTTGGAATGCTTCGCTCTTCTAGAGACCTACGGTACACCGCTGCAAAAAGGGGGGCAAGTTCCTTCACGTGCTCTGTGTAAAATCGAACTGGTATCCCACCAGGTCCAGCGGCCTTTCCTCTTTTGAGCAATTTTAATTGTTTCTCTATCCCTCTGTCGTCTATTTCGATATCTACCATTTTGTCATCTGTGCGACAGTCTAGAGAAGGAACTACAGTGCAGTCTTCCTCTGTGAAACGGCTTTGGAAGAAGACATTTAGTATGTTGGCCTTTAGTCTGTCATCCTCTGTTTCAGTACCATTTTGGTCACAGAGTGTCTGGACATTTTGTTTTGATCCACCTACCGCTTTGACATAGGACCAAAATTTCTTAGGATTTTCTGCCAAGTCAGTACATAGAACTTTACTTTCGAATTCATTGAACGCCTATCGCATAGCCCTCCTCACACTACATTTTGCTTAGCGTAATTTTTGTTTGTCTGCAAGGCTTTGGCTATGTTTATGTTTGCTGTGAAGTTCCCTTTGCTTCCACAGCAGTTTTCTAACTCGGTTGTTGTACCACAGTGGTTCTTTTCCATCTCTTATGATCTTGCTTGGCACATACTCATCTAACGCATATTGTACGATGGTTTTGAACTTTGTCCACTGATCTTCTACACTATCTGTACTTGAGACAAAACTTTTGTGTTAAGCCATCAAGTACTCTGAAATCTGCTTTTTGTCACATTTGCTAAACAGAACAACCTTCCTACCTTTTTTAATATTTCTATTTATGGCTGAAATCTTCGATGCAGTAACCGCTTTGTGATCGCTGATTCCCTGTTCTGCATTAACTGATTCAAATAGTTCGGGACTGTTTGTCACCAGAAGGTCTTATATTTTATCGCCACGAGTCAGTTCTCTGTTTAACTGCTCAAGGTAGTTTTCAGATAAAGCACTTAAAAAAATTTCACTGGATTCTTTTTCCCTGCCGCCCGTTATGAACGTTTGAGTCTCCCAGTCTATATTCGGCAAATTAAAATCTCCACCCAGAACTATAACATGGTGGGGAAATCTACTCGAAATATTTTCCAAATTATTCTTCAGGTGCTCAGCCACAACAGCTGCTGAGCCCGGGGGCCTATAGAGACATCCAATTACCATGTCTGAGCCGGCTTTAACCGTGACCTTCACCCAAATCATTTCACAATTAGGATCTACGTGAATTTCCTTCGATACTATTGCACTTCTTATCGCTATAAACACGCCTCCCCCTTCACTGTCCAGGTAAGAGTATATTATTCCCTTGTATGACCTGTTTTTAGGGGAATAAATGTTTGTGGCAAAATAAAGAGACAGAAAGAACCTAAGGACATCTGAAAGAAAAACCTGTGAAAATGTATGGGTCTGTGAGAGAGACAGGGGGCTGTAGAGTAAGATACAACAGCTTTCACAAGGGAGGTTTATTAAATCTCAGCACTCACTGGTTAGGATGTATGGAATGGATGGCAGACGACAGGATGTCCACATTAATAATGAACTGTATCCCACCAGAACTAAGGGCTGAGCGATAGCAAAGTGACTAGACAATGTGTTGGCTGATATTACCAAGATGGAGGTCTGAAGATAGAACAGAACAACAGAGAACAGAGATGAAGGGAGGTAGATTGTTGATGAGACCAAAGCTGATAAAGGGGTGTAGTGCTGAAGTAGGGGAAGGAGGAGGAGGAGGAGGAGGAAGTATACAAAGAATCTCTCAACACTCTTTCCTGGGACACACCTGAAATTCCTTTCACATCTGTCAAGCTATAACAGAAATTCCTGAATGTAAAAGTACATAAAATAAGGGAAAGGCAACCACTCACCTATAGCAGACTCATGTGTGGTCATGGAAACACATAATAGTAAACACTATTTACACTATATTTCAAGTTCTTGCTCTTTCTGTAGTAAAAGTACACACATTCACATGCAACTTCCATAGCCATGGGTTGTGTGTGTGAACGTGTATACCTTTACTAGAAAAAAGGGCAAGAATTCGAAAGCTAGTATGAATAGTGCGCTTCTATGCGCCACACATGAGTTCACTGTAGGTGAATGGCTGCCTTTCTCCTACTTTAAGAGGGCTATTCAGAAAGTAGGGAACGTTTCCATCTGACGACACCAGGTAGGCGCTGATCGTGTATATTTTAGTATGTACGAGCTCAGCAGCTCAGTCGGCATCCATCCGTGACAGCAGGAACATCTCTGCATGTCTAGCTTTTTTCGATATTTGAATTTTAAATGTGCACTGCAATCGAAAAACTGATCAGTTATGAGGTGCAGTCTGTGATACGGTTTTTGTTGGCAAAAAACCTAAAACCTATAGAAATGTATCGAGTACTGTGCAAAGTGTACAGAAACAATGTAATGAGTGAATGTTCCATCCAGCAATGATGCATTCGGTATAAAAATGGCTAAACCAACGTTCATGATGAAGAGGAGAGTGGACGCCCAAGTATTGTGACTGATGATCTTGTTGCTAAAGTTGATGAAACAATTCGTGAAAACCATTGTTTCACAATAATGGAGCTTTCGCTTTCTTTTCCACAAGTTTCACGGACTTTGTTGTTTGAAATTGTCACTCGAAAGCTAGGCTACCACAAATTTTGTGCACAGTGGGTGCCCAAAATGCTTACAGAACACCATAAAGAATAGCAAAAGGGGGCAACGTTGACATTTCTGGAGGCCTTCCGCAAACATGGTGATTCATTACTGGAGCGAATTGTAAACGGTGATGAGACTTGGGTGAAACATGTCAATTGTGAGACAACAAAATCCATGGAGTGAGGGCACACAAGGTGTCCCCCCCCCCCCCCCCCCCCCCCCCGGCCCAAAAAAAAAAAAAAAAAAGTCAGCAAGGAAGCTCATGGCAACAGTGTTTTGGGATAGGCAAGGTGTGCTTCTTATTGATTTTCTCGAACGTGGAGCAACCATAAATTCTGCTCGGTACTGTCTAACTTGGCACAGCCTTAGGAGAGCAGTTCGAAACAAACCCCGAGGAAAGCTGACGTCCAAAATTTAGTTTTTTCATGACAATGCCTGACCTCACATGGCAAACTGCACTAAAGAACTTCTTAATTCATTCAAATGGGGAATTTTTCCTCATCCGCCCCACTGCCTCGATCTTGCACCAAGCGACTTCCACTTGTTTCCCAAGTGAACCGTGTCATTTGCCACGGTGCCTGTTTCTTCCAAGGTTTACTCCTGTTTGGAGTTTCCATGCTTTCCTAGAGGGTGTTGCGGAGCCTCTGCGAGCGTGCTGCTAGGGTGCCTGCTGGGAGGAGGCACTGAGTGCCATGTGAAGGGCGGATGAGGCAGTTGAGACGAGTGTTTGGCCCTGGACAACCATTCTGCAGCGGGACACTCGGTCCCTCTATGCTAAGTCTGGATGGGCCAGAAAACTCGGGGCGTGAGGACACAAGAGGCCGTAAATCTGTGGTCAACATTTGATTTCCATTCATGGGCTGGGGAAGCTATGAAGTCTGTCTGCTGCTGCCAATAACCTCCAGAAGGTGGTGTCATCACTGAAAGTAAGATTTTTTTTTCATCTAGTTAGTGCAACAGTCGTCGTCGAAAAAAAGGAAAATTTTTTGGCTGTGGACCTTCTGCAAGCTGTTGTTTTCCCATGGTCGGTGTAGGTCACTGTTTGGATAAGCAAGTTGTAAAATGTTAAATAACCTTGTACCGTCTGGTGGAGAGATAGAACCAATTAATTTTATGGATGTCTGAAATGCGAGAGTATGTTAATGTTCGCCAATATCTGTTGTTTTGGTCTGTAGGCATATTTAACTTTAGTCATTATTATTGTGTATATATTCTTGTGTTAAGGAGTTTAGTTCCCGTGGCATTTAAGTGCTCTATTTAATTATATCTAAGGTAGTGCTAGAGTTTCTATTTGGTAATCCGCCTAGCCATAACTGATGTTGGTTGCTCAGTCTGTCTGAAATGTTGGGCCTATTGGGTAGAGACCGTTGTTGACTTGCTCTCCTCAGCTCCAAAGTCCTGTATTGATACTACGGAGGTAGTTCTACCTAAATCTCATTTGTAGAAGTTATCAGCTCTTGTGAGCACTAATAAAGCTACCTTTGCCTCTGTAATTTTCGTCCACTGGCCAGCAAGCTTTGGTTAATGATTAAAAATCGCCAACTGGTCTTCGTCCAACATAATGGCTCGTGTTACACGAGTTCCCTTTCAAGTTCGGGTAAATGTTTCCTCTTCCTGGTGGAGCCATCTTCTTTCCTGAGCCACGCTGGGGTAAGAGTTGCCCAAGTGTCTATTGCCGCTCAATGTTCGAAGAGAATGAAATAAGAGGTTAATTATGTACTTCACCGTTGTGCCCAAGAAAGGCAAGTTATAGTAGTTCTGGATTATTGTACACTATTAAGATAGTTCTAGGTTTGAAGCAATTGCTGTTTGGTAAAATTTAGCCTTCTGTGTAGGTAATCCGGCGTATTCCAAGATCCAACATTTTTAGAGAACTGAAAGATTTGGTTTTCATACATATGCTGAGACATGACTTAATTATTTGCTATTGATGTTAATTGCTTTAAATGAATCTTCTTTAATTTATGGTTATAATTCTTAATGAGTGATCGTCCTTAATGGTGTAACATTTAATGTACATCTGATTGTTCCCTGTGTCACCTACTGACTTCATTCAGAGACTGAAAAGGTGATCCTTGCTCAAGTTTATGGGACTTTATTAACTGTTGATCTTTATTGTTTATGATCTTAAAAATATGTTTGTTAAAAAGAAATAATTTTATATTCCTATTGTTTATTAAGTAATTCTTAAGTTTTATAGCAAATATTACGAGTGCAAATATTCTCTCATTGTTACACTTGCTTTTTCTGTGATTTACACTGAAGGGTGTGACAATAAATGCAAAATCTAAAGTGAAGCATTGGGACGAATTAATCCTTTCCCTTATCATTACCGTTAAAGATAACTGATTGTTTGTCACTTGTTATTGAAATTGGTTGGGAGAATAGTTTATTGATTGACCCTGAAGAAAGAGTGCATCACCAAGATAAAGAACTGACATGCAACGCAGCGCTTTGACGACGACGTGGAACTCCAGGAGGACGTAACTCACTGGCTGAAGACTCATGCGGAACAATTTGACGACGAAGATCTTTCAGAGCTTGTCCACCAGTATGATAAGTGCCTCAATGTGTTTGGTGACTATGTGGAAGAGTAGTATGTCAGTCGCTCTTTCAGATGTATATAATAAAATGTATTTCTTGTACTTAGTTTTTTTAATGCCAAAACGTTCCCTACTTTCTGAATAGCCCTCGTACATATTCTTAGGTCTGTAGACACTATCTAAAATAACGTATGTGTCTTCCCTACCATAAAATACTCATATGAATGTTACTATCATTAATAAATGTTGGATCGGTAACGAATCAAATGCTTTTTGCAAGTGATGAAATACTACATCCATCTGGTTACCTTGAACCTTGCCATTCAGAACGTCATGTGAGAAAAGCATTAGTTGGATTTTGCAAGGCGTTTGCCCCCTGCCCCCCACTCCCTCTCCCCCTCTACACCACCCCTCCAGAGAACTTGTTAGTTGGTATGGGGCAATCATTGTGTTCAAGATTGCAATTATATCAAATTATGAACTGCTGGGCTAGTGGTCCCGCATTCTTCTTCCTGTGAACAGATGGCAGTACTTTTGTCACTCTGGTGTAGCAGTTTGCTTCCTGTTTCACATACGCTACTCCATGTTCTGTGCTTCCTAATAACACACAGCATCTCACACTCATCCACCATCGCTTGCGAAGTCACAGCACCAAGTGTAAGTGTCCTGGTATTCTTGGCATATTTCTTTATCCAGGCAATCATCTGTAGTACTGTCTGGTGTTACTTTGGCATTGAGTTACGTTTTACAGCATCTAGTCCGACTGGTAGTTTTTTAAACTTTTTTTATTAAATCTTCTTTTTGTTTTTCATGTGTATTGCTGCATGTAGAAGTTATCTCCTACCTCTTTCTATTTTCAGTACGAGAACTGTAGATGAGCGTGTAAGAGCCCAAAACCGGTCATGTCCTAAATAAAATAATCTTACAGCTGTAGCAGTAGAATGTTACAGTCGACACAATCAGTGGACTAACAACATGACAGAAAAAGCTAAAGGATAAAATTTTCTTGTTTAATTCCACTGCAATAGAGTCTGTGAGATTATATTTGTTTTCTGTCTACAGAACTATTTACAAAAGCCAACCTGACCTGTTGTTAAAACGTTATTCTCAGAAAGGAATAGTTTTAATATGCCATTAACAATGAAGTCATAAGAGATAAAGAACAATTCGAACTGGGCCACGCCATTTCAAAGTAACTGCCTCAGCATTTCCTTATGCAGTTTAAGGAAATCAGAGAAAATCTAAATCTGGATGAATTGCAATACAAATACAATATTTCACCACTGTGCCACTTCATTCAGTAAATGGTTACAGAAAGATGGTTCCATGTTCTACTGTAAATTACTCTAAAATAGTTTGGAGATCATGGGATTAAGAAAGATGGGCCTATAATTAGAAGTCATGTGCATATCTCTACTTTTATAAATGGGCATCACTATCATATACATAAACACTGTGAGCTGGCATATGCTGTAATTTGATTTGCCTTAAGTTTCCCTTTCAGTTGGAATGAGCTGTTAATGGGTTGGTCATAATACTTGCATCTGAACTGCTAAGAGTTAACAATACACGTTTTCTACTTAAAATAAATTGCAGTATTTTTGGTATTTTATTTTTGCCAGTATGATAGAAATTTTATAGATCTGTAAACTGTGCACCTCGCTTTGAGTCAGCCTCTTATTTCTTCAACATACTTTGCATACATACATCGATCAATCACAACGTTATGACTACCAAGCTGTTATTGATATAAACCAATCCAGGCAATAGCAGTGTCACCTGGTGATGAACAACTGCCAGTCAGACACATTCATGGTGTGTGTAGTATCAGTGAACCTGCTGTCTGCATGTAGAATGGGGCAGGTGTGTGATCAATCCGACTTTGACTGAGAGCAAATTGTAATGGCCCGGAGGCTCATCCCATGAGCAATTCAGAAATTGCACGACTTGTCGGGTATTTGAGGATTGTTGTGGTGAGTGTCCTCAACACATGGCGAAATCAAGGTGAAAGTACATCCAGGCATCATGGGGTTGGGTGGCACTCCTCATTACAGGTGTCAGACACCATAGGCTGGGCAGACTGGTAAAACAGGGCAGGTGGTGAACTTTGGCACTACTAACATCAGACTTTAATGCTGGGCAGAGTACAAGGGTGTCTGAACACACAGTGCACTGAACACTGCTAACAATGGGCCTCCACAGCTGATGACCCAAGCATGTTCTAACACTTTGGACGCCTTAAAGTGGTTAAGCATGTGCGCAAACTTCCACTTCTTTTACGATACAACTTACTTGAGATGGTCAGCCAACTTTCCTTGCTGGTTAGCTTGCTGCTGCAAACCCCTTTTCTCTTCTCCAAAGTATATCTGCTAGCAACAGGAATTTCTCGAGACTCCTTCTACTTATAAAAATAAGCATACACACACAGTTTCTTTGCTTCACTTCATGATGTATATTTGAACATCAAACTTTTACAAAACTCATTCTTAACACAAAAGAACACTATCAAGAAAGTCTCTTCACATGTCCAAAGGTTAGGAACAGTGTTCATTTACACAAGAAAAGGTTGGCTTAAAGCCCAAGTCCATTGCCATTCTGAATCTGAACACACGTCTTATCCTCTCCATGTCCAAAACGAACATTAATTAAAAGTCTTTTTCCAACTCCATTGTTCTTTTGTCACTACCATCGTCAAAGTTACAGAACAGCATTGTATACATAAACATTCCTTGTTCCTTCACTACGGCTTCCATGGTGTGACTGGTAAACACTTGTCGGTGTCGTTCGACCGCCATGTCACAGTAGTATTCATCTATTACATAGGTTTATGTACATTTTTTTCTTTTCTTTTCTTCACCCATAAATCTTTGTACTCTATAGAGCAAGCTTCTAATGGTTGTCTTTCTGATTCCTTACTCTACTCTTCTTCTTCTTCTTTTTTTTTTTTTTGCACTTTTTTGCTTTTTGTTTTTAGAACATAAGCATTTATTTATGATTTCAGTCCGCTTTATTATTACTTAGGAATTGTGAGGACTCTTTCTTTAACTCCAATCGCAAACTTCAGGTGTTCATGACACATGAGTACTTTATTCTTTATTCTAACTCGTTGTACTATTTCTTTAGTACATAATAGTCTCATTATTTATAGACTGTAGTTTGGAGGAACTCTAGGTAAAATAAAAGTGTTCCTTTTGACACTCGTAAACTTACCTAAAACATGATAATGTTAGTGATACACAGAATTCAAACTTACCAGAATAATCCTATAAAACATGTGACATCTGTCACAATACTGTCCCCTCCTGCTAGGATCAGTATCTATACCTTACTTGTGGATTGACCATATGACTGCACTTCCTCTTTCCATTCTGGCAGGCACGCCCCTTCATTTAATATTCCTATTTTTTAGGCCACATGTAGTTCTATCTCCACGTACGTACAACTGCCCTTTATATGCAGTAAATGCCGAGTACGCCTCCCTTATCCGTTCTGAGTAGGCCTCATGGTTCATTACTCCCAGTATACATTCCTAAGTATACTTTAATTAAATGTTTTCTGGTAAAGCTACAAATCTATTTTACACTTCGCATTCACTTGTTAATTACTCACCAACTCCCTAGAGTCCTCCTCTACTCATCAACTACTATACCTGTAATAGGTACCATGTTTGAATTTACTATTCAGTAGATAATATGTTTACTTAAGGCTATACGAGTCCCTCTATCCTACCATTCTTTGGCTTATGTTCTCTTTCATTACTAATGTTACACACACACACACACACACACACACACACACACACACACACACACAGGGTGGTCCATTCTTTGGCTTATGTTCTCTTTCATTACTAATGTCACACACACACACACACACACACACACACACACACACACACACAGGGTGGTCCATTGATCGTTACCGGGCCAAATATCTTGCAAAATAAGAGTCAAACGAAAAAAACTACAAAGAACAAAACTTGTCTAGGTTGAAGGGGGAAACCAGATGGCGCTATGCTTGGCCCGCTAGATGGCGCTGTCATAGGTAAAACCGATATCAACTGCGTTTTTAAAAATAGGAACCCCCATTTTTTATTACATATTCATTCAGTACATAAAGCAATACGAATGTTTGAGTTAGACTACTTTTTTCGCTTTGTGATACATAGCACTGTAATAGTCAAAAACGTATAAGTACGTGATATCACATAACATTCCGCCAGTGCGGACGGGATGTGATTGAACATGGTTTCGAAGCCCATCACCCCCCCATCACCAGAATTTAGGGGAATTAGGTCACTTATGTGTGCAGATGTGATGCTAACCCCCTCCAGCCACCTACCAAGGTCAACTGCTTCCATGCCACGACATGTTGTTGCTGTCATCTGTGCTCTGGCTGATCAGTGTATGTGCATTCCATAATTTCTAGTACAGGCTCATGGAGTTTGTAGAGGGGACTTGTAAATAAAATTTTGATAAGGAACTCATGCCTAGAAATTTACTGTTTCGATTTAAAATAAATTTGATGACGGGATCACTTCCAACTCTATACTTCATGGTATACACACAAACTGAGAAGAGGGTGCCATCGTCAGTCTATATAGTATTTCTGAAGTCATTTACCATTTTCATCCAACTACGACAACAGTTGCAAGGAACTGGTACATTCACAACTGGTAGGGTTGGCTGTGGTGCTCCACAGACTGACTGCAAACTTGACTTAAGAGAATGTCGATCAACAATGCAGGAGAAGATAGATTGCCACTTACTGTAAAGATAACATGCTAAGTTGCACATAGGCACAATTACAAGACACTATGTAAGCTTTAGGCCACAGCCTTCATCGACAACATAATAACACACACCATTTATTCACGTACTTCAAAATTATATTACATTCGAATGGTACTTTTCCTGACAGGAGTCCCCAAACAAAATTTTATCTACTAAATCCCCTCTACTACCCATAAAAGCCTGTAATAGAAATTGAAAAACGACCTGCATATTTGTATATACTTGTTAGTTTAGGTTGTAGAAAAAGTGAGAGAGGAAGCTATTTGTTACAATTTCATCTGCAGCTTAAGTTAATTTTGGACATTATTCAACCACAAGCAAACATAATATTTACCTTTCTTCTTAGCCATTGCTGCAGTAACATCATCCTTTGGCTGCTGAAAAGAGGGAAACAAAGTTTTACAGAACCAATAATAGGGGATATTATTACGAGGTTGATTTGAAAAGTTCTCGGAATCACCACAAGAGGTCAGCACTAGCGCAACGAGTTTTTCACATGGTATTTATTGGACTGTTGCCTGTAAACACATGCCACATCAGTACTCTTGGAAGAGTGCTGTGGCTACTGCCGGTGACGTGGCTCTGTTGTTGTTCCTGTATAGTGATTTGCGAAGATGGAAAAAGTCGAGATTCGAACAGTGATAAGTACTTCGTAAAGAAAGGTATAAAAGAATAGGACATTCATGCCAATTTCCAGAATACACTGGGGGATTCTGCTCCTTCATATTCAACTGCTGCCAAGTGGACAAATGAATTTAAATTTGCTCGGGAGAACTTAGATGATGATGTGTGCAGCGGTCGACCAAGATGTGTCACTACTCCAGAAATCATTGCAAAAGTGCACAAAATGGTCATGGAGGATCATTGATTGAAAGTGCGTGAAATTTGCTCATGCTTGACAGATGGCACCTAAAAGAGTATATCACATTTTAATTGAAGAATTAGAAATGAAAAAATTACCTGGAAGATGGGTGCTGTGACTCCTGACATGTACCCACACACATGTGCCATTGCCACAGCAAAATTACAAGAACTAAGGTATGAATTGTTGCCACAGTCGCCTTATTCGCCTAACATGGCTCTGTCAGACTTCCCTCTCTTCCCAAAATGGAAAATTTTTCTTGGTGGACGAAGATTCACTTCAAACGAAGATTTGATAGCCTGAGTTGACAACTATTTTGCAGGCCTGGAGGAAATTCATTTCAGAGATGGGATCAAGGCACTGGAAAATTGTTGGACCAAGTGCATTAACCTACAGAATACAATGAAAAATAAAAAAAGTTTCAGTGATGCACGTACTTTTTTTCTATTTTGTTCCGAGAACTTTTGAAACCACCTTTGTAAAATTAACAGTTGATATAACTATGTACTCATTTTAACAATGATATGTGTAAACTAAAGTGGCAATTATTTCGATTTTCACCATAGCAGCATGTGTTTTATGTTAATATGAACATTTTAGCCCAGAATTTGCTACCTCACACTTCCCATTTCACAACATTTTCATGCTGATATTGACATGAGCAATACTAACGAATAGGTCTTCTATCTCTATCACCACAAGCAAATACAGTTTACTGAGGAAAGACACCATGCTAGATGGCAACAATTTTTTTAATGGGCAGTTTCTACTGAAGAGCTGACTTCACAGAATTGGCTTGTTTGTTGGAGCTTTCCTGTCAAATACATTGCTTCTAAATCTTTTGGGGGTACATCTGGGACATTATTACTTTTCCTTCCTTCATTTTGTCTACAAACCAAATAGTGAAGGTTCAGGAGATGATCGACTGACTTTTGAATGTATCATTGGAAATATTTATTCCACCTGATATCATATAATCTATGAAGTTACATACAACATGCAGTAAGTGTCATTCATAAACAAAATTACAACAGGGAAGATGAAAATCCATAATGATTATGTTTCAAGTAGTTGGGTCATTCAAATTGTGAGGTGGTAAAGGCTCATAAAGAAAATTCTTATGGGAGCTTTTAAGAGATATGTTTGGAATTGGCATAGTGGTTAAACTGCAACCCTCTTTCCGGTTGATTATGTCATCTGCTAGCCATATATCCACTGCCTTTTTTAAACCACTGTTCAAGTAGAGAAAACAGACTGGTATTATAAGCATTGTTTTTATACATTAAGTAAGTAACTCTCTCTCTCTCTCTCTCTCTCTCTCTCTCTCTCTCTCTCTCTCTCTCTCTCTCTCTCTCTCGCTGTGTGTGTATGTGTGTGTGTGTGTGTGTGTGTGTGTGTGTGTGTGTGTGTAGAACACTTTTAATGCTTCCTAGACGAATAAACTATGTGGTCAGTAGGATAAATACCAGCAGAAGAAATAATAATTTTTTGTTATAGAATGCAAGCTTTCATGGCGAGTGCTTGTGACATTGCTAATATTTGTACTATGGGCATTAGGCCATGGTCCAAGGCATAATTCCCAGCCTATCAATTCGATTCCATTGCTGCATGTACCATCAGAGGCTTTAATGACTCAGAAAGCAGCTCAGCACACTGAACTGACATCCAAACAACAGATGGTTCACGACATCATCAGACTACTGCCTAGGATCATGGAGTTAAGTTGATGTATGTTAAGGAGCTTGTTGAGAAGAGTTGGTGCCATTTGTTTTATTTAGCACTAAGGCCCACAACTTGTCTAACTTCAAACCTTCTTCCATTTGGTTGAAACTGTTTTTGTACTTTTTAGAATGGAAAATCCAGGGCAGAATATAACAGTATTAGGAAGGAATAGTTGCTACTCGCCATACAGCAGAGATGCGGAGTTGCAGATAGGCACAACAAAAAGAGTGTTGGAAAGCGAGCTTTCAGCAAACAAGACCTTTATCGAAAATAGACAATGTACACACACACACACACACACACACACACACACACACACACACACACACACACACAAACGCAACTCACACACATATGACATTAGTCTCTGGCTTCAGCTGCCAGAGACTTGTCGTGTGTGTGTGTGTGTGTGAGTGTGTGTGTGTGTGTGTGTGTGTGTACGTTTTTTGAAGGTCTTGTTGGTGGACACCTCATTTACCAACAGTCTTTTGGTTGTGCCCATCAGCGACTCAGCATCTCCACTATATGGTGAGTAGCAGCTATCCTTTCCTAATACTGTTTTTGTGATTTTGTATTTCTATGGCCTCTCTGCATGTCTTAGCAAAGTAATTATTAGCTCTTACTAAAACACCAAAGTCAGAGAAATGAATTTGGTGGTTTCCTGTCCCTTATGCACGATCTGCTACTGCTAATTTATTCATCTTGCCCAGAAGATAATTGCTCATCTTCCTTAAGGTGGGTGTTATTGTTTCTTTTTGCAGTTCCTATGTACATTTGTTGCATATGCAAGAGATTTTATACACTTCTGTTGTGGAATGTGGTGGGCATAGGTCCATTCCAGTGTTCTAATACTTGGGTACCCTTTTTGTTGGTTTAAACACTGTATCAGTGTCATGTTTTCTGAGTACTTTTCTGATGTGATCTGTGACAATTTTTACAAACGAAGGAAAACTTCCTCTTTAGTTAGTTCTATTTTCATTAGAAGCACTAGACCTTTTAGGATGAAACAGACATGTTTGCCAAAGGTGTAAGCTACGTGGTTGCAACTTCTAGCATACCATCAAAAGACATTATTGTTAATATCAAAGCAGTAATCCATTTTTTACCTAGAGTAGTTGCAGGAGAAATGTGCATACAAATCAGACAGGATACTGCTTAGGAACGAACCACCTAGTACTAACATCATGAAACGTGAGAGGAAAGCTCTCTGAGATTTAAATTCTGATAAAGACACTCTATTTCTTACAGCAGATAAGGGCAATGCTAGACTTGTAATGAGGAATGACGTCTACCATAGTAAAATTCAGGACTTATTAGAACAAATAAGATATAGAAAACTTAAGGGAGATCCCACAACTACTTTTCACAGAATAATGATTAAGCTAATAACGGCCTCTTTCATTTCTCCTATTGAAAAGAAGGTTGTCATCAAATCAGAAGTATTGCCTCTGGGGTTCTGTAGTTACTGGAGTTGATTGTCCAAACTTTGGGATCCTGTGGTTCTCCGTCACTCAAGCATTAAATTTACTTTCTTGTGCCTCTGTTCAAAATTATCTGAGTGCCATATCTGATGTATTTTAAAATTTCTTTTAATGACAACATGTTCAATTTACTTATCTTATCATCTGGGTCTGAAACTAATTGTGTCATATGTTCTAGGCCGGCATGTTTATTAGTGACCACTGAGATTGAAATCAAGTCTTATTTATATTGGAAGTTGTTGTTTCCCTGACTGGAGTAATGACTATAAAATTGCTTATGGCCGTGGTAAGAAAACACTAACAGCCCAGGGGATCTCCCTCTGGTGATATGTTGCTCCTTTCAAAAAAATTAATATTTATTGTTCTCAATACAATTACTATTGTAGTTGGTTGAGTGTTAACCCACAAGACTTGCCTGTTACATTTAGTCACTTAAGTTAATGTGTTTGAGCAGCCCTGTGATTTCTTGGTTATCACATTAACTTGTTGTTATATTTTGTTGTAAGATTAATCGATCAATCCCATTAGTAATATTTATTTTAATATTCTTGTTGTAATACATAAGGTTTGCTTGTGGCTTGGGGCAATGCTCACATTGAGTTTCTTGTCTTGGTTTGACATTTTCATATGTTCTATGATTGTTATGCATAAATTATATGTGTGGTTGTTTGCTCTCAGCTTTCTGAGCTGTTCACAGCATTTGTAGGCGCTGCACTAGGGTGTTATCTGTTACCAACCAGTTCATTGGGCATAGACTGTCCATGTTGATTGTGTATGCTCATGAAAGCGGCACGCCATAGCCTCTGAGATGTGGCCTTCTGGCTTTCTATGGAATCCGTTATAAGTTGAATTTCTATCTCATAATAATCAGGCATTAACTTAGCCTGGAGTGCCCATTATACACTCCTGGAGATGGAAAAAAGAACACATTGACACCGGTGTGTCAGACCCACCATACTTGCTCCGGACACTGCGAGAGGGCTGTACATGCAATGATCACACGCACGGCACAGCGGACACACCAGGAACCGCGGTGTTGGCCGTCGAATGGCGCTAGCTGCGGAGCATTTGTGCACCGCCGCCGTCAGTGTCAGCCAGTTTGCTGTGGCATACGGAGCTCCATCGCAGTCTTTAACACTGGTAGCATGCCGCGACAGCGTGGACGTGAACCGTATGTGCAGTTGACGGACTTCGAGTGAGGGCGTATAGTGGGCATGCGGGAGGCCGGGTGGACGTACCGTCGAATTGCTCAACACGTGGCGCGTGAGGTCTCCACAGTACATCGATGTTGTCGCCAGTGGTCGGCGGAAGGTGCACGTGCCCGTCGACCTGGGACCGGACCGCAGCGACGCACGGATGCACGCCAAGACCGTAGGATCCTACGCAGTGCCGTAGGGGACCGCACCGCCACTTCCCAGCAAATTAGGGACACTGTTGCTACTGGGGTATCGGCGAGGACCATTCGCAACCGTCTCCATGAAGCTGGGCTACTGTCCCGCACACCGTTAGGCCGTCTTCCGCTCACGCCCCAACATCGTGCAGCCCGCCTCCAGTGGTGTCGCGACAGGCGTGAATGGAGGGACGAATGGAAAAGTATCGTCTTCAGCGATGAGAGTCGCTTCTGCCTTGGTGCCAAATATGGTCGTATGCGTGTTTGGCGCCGTGCAGGTGAGCGCCACAATCAGGACTGCATACGACCGAGGCACACAGGGCCAACACCCGGCATCATGGTGTGGGGATCGACCTCCTACACTGGCCGTACACCTCTGGTGATCGTCGAGGGGACACTGAATAGTGCACGGTACATCCAAACCATCATCGAACCCATCGTTCTACCATTCCTAGACCGGCAAGGGAACTTGCTGTTCCAACAGGACAATGCACGTCCGCATGTATCCCGTGCCACCCAACGTGCTCTAGAAGGTGTAAGTCAACTACCCTGGCCAGCAACATCTCCGGATCTGTCCCCCATTGAGCATGTTTGGGACTGGATGAAGCGTCGTCTCACGCGGTCTGCACGTCCAGCACGAACGCTGGTCCAACTGAGGCGCCAGGTGGAAATGGCATGGCAAGCCGTTTCACAGGACTACATCCAGCATCTCTACGATCGTCTCCATGGGAGAATAGCAGCCTGCATTGCTGCGAAAGGTGGATATACACTGTACTAGTGCCGACATTGTGCATGCTCTGTTGCCTGTGTCTATGTGCCTGTGGTTCTGTCAGTATGATCATGTGATGTATCTGACCCCAGGAATGTATCAATAAAGTTTCCCCTTCCTGGGACAATGAATTCACGGTGTTCTTATTTCAATTTCCAGGAGTGTATTCTAAACCCTCTTAGTCAGGCCTGGCCAGCCATACCTGCCCCTTCTATGTTTTCCTTGTTTGAAGTTTGGTTTTAACATAATAGTTTTAATATTGGTGTAATGCTCAATTTGTTAAATGGTATTTCATTATTTTTCCATGTCAGTATCTTGATTATGACCATGGAATTGAATATTTGCATTGAGAATTGTTCCTGTGCTCTTTGCATAAAATATTAGTACTTAAAGGACCTGAGCTCATCAGACACCAGACTTGTAAAATTTCATGCTATTACACTCCCTGTAAGTTATATTCATTAATGTCAAGCACTTCCTTAGTTAGTTAGTTAGTTATATTACTTGTTCCATGGATCATGAACACGATTCTTTCGTAATGATGTGGAACATGTCAAAGTACACAAGATTCATTTATCCCAAATAATCATTGTTAGTCTTATATACGGTACAATTGTTAATGCTTACTGTATTTCTTTGGCCTATGTCTAAAAATTCATCTATGGAGTAGAAGGAGTTGTCATTCAGGAATTCCCTTAACTTACTTTTGAATGCCGATTGGTTGTCTGTCAGACTTTTGATATTGTTTGGCAATTGACCAAAAATCTTTGTGGCAGTATAATTCACCCCCTTTTGTGCCAATGTCAAATTCAATGAACGGTAGTGAAGGTCACCCTGTCTCCTAGTATTGTAGCTGTGAACTGTGCTATTAATTCTGAAGTGATCTGGGTTACTAACAACAAATTTCATTAGGCTGTATATATATTGTGAAGCTACTGGCAATAGCCCTAATTCTTTAAATAATTGTCTACAAGATGATCTTGGATGAGCCCCAGACATTATTCTGATAACACGTTTTTGTGCAATAAATACCTTCTTTCTTAGTGATGAATTGCCCCAAAAGATGATTCCGTAAGAAAGCAACGAATGAAAATATGCACGGTAAGCTAACTTACTGATGTGCTTGTCTCCAAAATTTGCAATGACACTAATAGCATAGGTAACTGAGCTCAATCGTTTCAGTAGATTGTCAATGTGTGTCTTCCAGTTTAAATTCTGATCAATACAGACACCCAGAAATTTTGAACCATCTGCTTTAGCTAAAGATTTTCCCCCACACTCTATATTTATTTCTGGTGTTATGCCTTTCCCTGTACTGAACTGTATGTACAGTGTTTTTTCAAAGTTCAATGAAACCCCATTTGCGGAAAACCACCTAATAACTCTTTGAAAAACATTATTTGCATTTTCCTCAGCTAATTCTTGCTTTTTAGGCTTGATTACAATACTTGTGTCATCTGCAAAAAAAAAACAAGTTTGCATCTTCATGAATATAATTAGGCAAGTCATTAACATATATTAAAAACAATAAAGGCCCCTGGACAGAACCCTGTGGTACCAAATTCTTTGATCAGCAAAATGGTGGAATTGTAATCTGTAGCATCATTGCTGTCACTGTTTGCTTAATTATTTTATCTAATTTTCTGCTGAAGTTTGAGCTGCTATTAACATTTTAAATCTCTTGCTGGCACTAATTATTGTCACTCATTAGTTGTGGCTAATTCCAGTCATTCCAAGCAGCTATTGTCATTTGTATTTTCTTAGTGTTTCTGGTATCTGTGCAATAAAAGATTGTTGGACTCCTGTGCGGTAACAAAGGACTTGTGATAAATGGTCTGCACCTTTCCTATGCCTGTTTAATTGTTTCTTTAGCCTGTGGTATCCACTGATATTTCACATTTAGGCTGAGTTCAAGTGATATTATGGTCAGTTTTGATGTTGCATCTCTGCTTACTATACTTCCTCTTAATGAGGTGATGTCACAGTGGGAAGGTATTTTCACAGAGGATGTTAGATCTCTTTAAATATTGTCTCACATCAACATACTTTCAATGGGATTACAAATTCTATGAACAAATTGATGGTGTAGCTATGGGAAACTCACTTAGCACAGTTGTCACCAATTTTTATAGGGAAAAATTTGAGGAAACAGCCCTTCTACGGTGAAGAAGAAACCCTGATGTTGATGTCAGTACACGTATGATACTTTCATTATATGCCCTATTAGAGATAAAAAAAGCTCTTTGAATTCTTAAATAATGTTAATACCAAAAAAAGCACCCAACAGATTTCAGCAATCAGTCACAAATCCAATGCGTATTTATTGCAGGTCTGAATGTCAGCTTCTGAATAGCTATCTACACTGCATTTAAATCATATCATTTAGACTCATCAAGCCTTCTAGAATGCATGTTGCTATATGATTCATACATGGCGAGATTCTGAGGTTCAGGCTGCTGAATTACTTTTCCTTTTTTAAAATGTATCACAGTAACTGTGCACAACTGTTCTGATGAAACTTTATATTAGAATTAATTATATTATTCATTATTAATTCTAATATAAAGTTCGCAATGGAAAAGAAAGAGTGAAGAGAGGGAGAGGGAGAGTTGAGAGGGAGATGGAGATGGAGAGGGAGAGGGAGGGTGAGAGGGGGAGGGGGAGGGGGGAGGGGAGAGGGAGAGGGGGGAGGGAGGGAGAGAGTGAGAGAGACACGTAAGATCAAATTTCATTTTTTGATGTAGAGCATAAAGTCAACAGAAAGACCACACACACAGATAGATACCTTCACAGAAATTCCAATTGTTATCCCAAGTAGAAAAGAGGAGTGATCAAAATACTGGTAGACTGGACTAAAAGAATCTCTGAACCACAGTACCTGGAAGGAGAGCACGATCAATTAAGAATGCTTTAGAAGAAATGTTTCTTCTGATAAAGAGATAAATAGGGCCAAGTGTACATAAGAACTACAAAAAGAAGCGTTAACACCCATCTTAAGCAACACACCTGGGCAAGACACATAAATCAGCAGTAGTAGACCACACATTAAGACCAGGAAACCATCAAATTCCATTCTCTGACACAGTGGTTTTAGCTAGATCTAATAATTACTTTGCTAGGGTGTACAGAGAGGCCATAAAAATACAAGCACACAAAAACAGTTTCAACAGAAAAGAAGAAGGATTGAAGTTAGACAAGTTATGGGCATTAGTGCTAAGTAAAACAAACAGCACCAACTCTTCCTCACAAAAATCTCCTTAGCAGACATTGGCATAACTCACGATCTCAGTTAGCAGTCTGATGGTGTCATGACTGACCACTGCAACGATACATATAAACAGATTGCAGTGCTGAACTTGCTTGTGTCTGGAAATGCTTTCTGAGTTGTTAAAGCTTCTGATAATGTCTCCAGCACTGGAAGATGAAATGTTAGGCAAAGAATTATGCTTTGGACCATAATACAAATATTAGCAATAACTTTTTGGTTGAATTACCAAAAGATGCTGAAGTACATGTTTACTGATAGCTCATTTTCTCCCCATGACAGAATCAAAAACTGCAGTTCCCAGAGATGGGTGAATGAAAATAATAACACTACAGTCAGTAGTTATTGTCAGTATCATCACTCAGTTAACAGTACCACGGACAACTGACCTAGTCATCGAGCTGTTGAAGACAAGTATCTCAATCGAGTAGATTATGTCCAATTCCAGTAGTCTGTTGTTAGAATACTAACACATTTGTCTGTCGACAAGGCTACAAATGCACTTGCAATAAAATGCAACTGCTTCATGTGAGTTGCAACCAGCGATACATTAACTCAATCAAAGCTATCTGGCTATGGGTTATGTTAGAGTAGTACTGCTGCATAGACAATCTTTCTCATTTGATTATAGTTTGTATGGTATATTAAAGACTAAACTCTACAAACAAAAAATACAGTCCAGGAGAATTTTTTTTAAAATCTTGAGTTTCATCTTATGTTATTAAAAGTTGAAGAGATCGGGTCCAGCTTGTGAAACACATTGAAGTTTTTGGACTTTAGAAAGATGAGTTGTATCAGGAAACTGATGATAAAACAAGTACCAATTTGCTAATTTACAATCACTCCTACCATTATCATTCCTGATAGGTCCAAATGTCTGCATCCTGGAAATAATGTGAGCAGACCTGCAAAGAACATTTACATAATGTTTCCCCTTTAACTGCGTCTTCACTATCACCTCTTAAAACTATCCCTATCTTCTTGAAACAACTACTATTAGCTATTCATTCTCAAACTGCTGCTAGACTAATTTCATGTCATCATTGTATTGTCCTCACCAATAAGAGGTAAGTCTCCTTTGATCTAGGCGACTTTTCCTGTATCCTTATGCAAATGATTTTACACTACTCATCTGCTTTCACTTGACGAATAGATGTGTGTAATATGTTTATTAGCACTTTGACTGCCCTACATGAGGCATGGTGACCATGCCTTGGATTTCACACTCTTGCACTACTTGTTGCAGACTGTGAGCTAAATATTTCTGATGCACTTACAATTTCTCAGTTTTTGGTTTCGTTCATGTTATAGGTTTTGGGGTGACATTAAGAGTGTTTCCTGGTTTACAATCATCACACTATTTACTGTGATCTCCACAATACTACAATCTGACAGCACTTTATGAAAATGCAGGATCTTTCTGTAGAAATTGTAGCCTTTTGGCATTGGAGAGCTACTTTCTTTCTTACATAAACATGTAGAAAATTTTCTAGTTCCAGAAGCTTGAATTCCCTTCTATTTCTTTGCAGTAAGGATACCATTTATAACTCACTTTCCCATCCAATTTAGAGGACCTTTTAGACTGAGTGTTGGAGGCTTACTGACTCTCCATACTGAAAATGTCACCATCTGAAGTTACTGATTTTTGGAGTTGCAAGATCTGACAGCCTCAACTGAGTTTTCTTTCAGTTGCTGTTGTTCATACTTTACCACTCTTTCATTGTCATGAGGGTACTGCTAATGTGAGTGAAGTTAGATTTGGCAATTCATTTGAAGCAATCACTATTTATTTTGTAATGTTTGAACTCATCTTCACCGTTCTAGGAGGGAGGAGGGCAACAGTATATTTAACATTAGCCATATTCTTGTACTGCACACTCAGTGGATTCTCCTATTATATCTAGATTACCATGATGACCTTTGGAACAGTTTCACAAGGGCTGTGGCAAATGATATAAATGATAGGAATTGTGATACTTTATACACTTCCTTGAATTCAGCAGAGGGGACAGGTCTGGTTGCCATTGTCCCTTGAATTAATTTTGTGTCTCTGAAAACATGGACACACTAACTCCAAATGGCATGACTGCCTAAGAATGGTCCCAAACATTCAGTGTCTGGTTCATGCACACGAGCTAAATTTTCCACATGGAGCTCAACATTAATTGTATCCTAGTGTACTGCTGCAAAATACTTGACACCACTTGAGGTAAGTGTAAGATCTCCTGCTGACTATTAAAATGTCTGTGTGTGCTGCCTGTCCTGAGACATAAACAAAGCCTACCTTAATATGTGTAAGCACATAAGATTATTTGAAGTCAAGAAACCGTTCATTCAATCTTTCTTTCTAGAATTGTGCCAGTTCTTTACACATAAGGCCACTTCAAGACACAACACCCTTACTAAGATTAAAGGAATTTTATGGTACAGCATAATGGTCAGCATAGCAGACACTTTATTTTTGTTTTGTTTTGTATTGTTTTGTTTGGGATTAACCTCTTTGGGTGAACTTCTAACCCACACACTCTTGCTGGTTTGGGTCTATGTTTCTACCAGTGGTCCATCCTGTCCACTAAAAGTTTTGATCTGAAAGATTCATTACACCCTATGAAAAGTTAGGAACTACATAGTGCATCCAAGCCATGCACACTAAGCATTGCTTTGTACATCTTATGCTTGAGGTTTTCTCTGTAATAGTGACCATTTAATCTACAGCACCAGGAAGACAGTGTGCAAAATGTGTCAAACTGGTATAATGTGTACTATTGCTTAGTTACGCAAATGACTTCCACTTACGCACAATTGGACAAAATAAGTATGATTAATGCCAAGTACATTCTGTATCTAAGAATTGATTATGCAGTGGGTTTCTCATTCAGACAATGTATTTGAATGAAACTTTCTGGCAGATTAAAACTGTGTGCCAGACTGAGACTCGAACTCAGGTCCTTTGCCTTTCACAGGGAAGTGCTCTACCAACTGAGCTACCCAAGCACAACTCACGCCCCGTCCTCACAGCTTTACTTCTGCCAGTATCTCGTCTCCAACCTTTCAAACTTTACAGAGCTTCTGTCCTCACAGCTCTACTTCTGCCAGTATCTCGCCTCCTACCTTCCAAACTTTACAGAGCTTCTTTAAAGTTTGGAAGGTAGGAGACGAGATACTGGGAGAAGTAGAGCTGTGAGGATGGGGCGTGAGTCATGCTTGAGTAGTTGTAAATTTGGAAGGTAGGAGACGAGATACTGGCAGAAGTAGAGCTGTGAGGACGGGGCGTGAGTCATGCTTGGGTAGCTCAGTTGGTAGAGCACTTGCCCGCAAAAGGCAAAAGTTCAGAGTTCGAGTCTCAGTCCGGCACACAGTTTTAATCTGCCAGGAAGTTTCATAACAGTGCACACTCTGCTGCAGAGTGAAAATCGCATTCTGGAAACATCCCCCAGGCTGCGGCTAAGCCATGTCTCTGCAATATTCTTTTTTTCAGGTGTGCTAGTTCTGCAAGGTTCGCAGGAGAGCTTCTGTAAATTTTGGAAGGTAGGAGACGAGATACTGGCAGAAGTAGAGCTGTGAGGATGGGGCGTGAGTCGTGCTTGGGTAGCTCAGTTGGTAGAGCACTTGCCCGTGAAAGGCAAAGGTCCTGAGTTCGAGTCTCGGTCCGGCACACAGTTTTAATCTGCCAGGAAGTTTCATTCCAGCGCACACTCCGCTGCAGAGTGAAAATCTCATTCTGGAATGTATTTGAATGTTCACTGTTTGAAAATCATTACACTTGGTGCAGTAAGAAGAAATATCTACCAGTAAGTCAAGTCCAAATTCGAAAATGGCATCACTGTAGCCTATCAAGACAGCAGTATACTGTTCTGTGATATTACTCTTTGCATTCTTTGCAATCCCACAACTGTCATGCAAATATGGAATCAAAGGGTTCACAATGGCCATACTCAATGCCAGTTAGGATCACAGTAGCTCTTCATAGCTAGTGGCCAGGTGGACAGATATACTCTTCACTTGACTGAGCAGATGCTTACAGTCATGTTATGTACTCTCAATCATGAAATCAGCTAGTTTGAAGCTTGACAAGTATATACACAGACTGTGTGATGACTTCTAGTGCACCACTGACTGTCAGTACATCAGCCATTGCTATAACTTCCCTTGACACAGCAGAAGAATGAAGTGTACTAACAGTAGTGCACCCGGCGACAACACTAGGCTCAGGAGTGGCAACATGTCATCTTTTCAGATGAGTCTCTGTTCTGTGTTCGGTAGCATGGTGGATATATTGATGTGTGGAGGCAGCAAAGAGCATGAACACTGCCAAGTTGCATTCGTCATCATACAAGCCCAGAACCTGATATGATGGTATGCCATTTGGTTCACAACATGATCACAGCATGATCAGGACTGGTAAACTTGTTCAAATACTTGGGTGTAACACTGCAGGGACATGAAATAGAACGATCACATAGATTCAGTTGTGGGTAAAGCAGATAGCAGACTTCAGTTTATTAGTAGAATACTAGGCCAATGTAGTCAGTTTACAAAGGAAATTGCTTACAAATCATTTTTGGGAGCCATCATGGAATATTGCTCAAGTGAGTGGGATCTCTACCAAATATGGCTAACCAGGGATATTCAATGCATACAGAGAAGGGCAGCACAAGTGGTCACAGGTTTTTTTGACTCACAGGAGAGTCACAGAGATGTTGGAAGTACTAAACTGGCAGACAATCAAAGACAGATGTAAACAATCTCAACAAAGACTACTTTCAAAGTTTCGAGAACAGGCTTTAAATGATGACTCTAGGAATATGCCACAACCCCTTACACACTGTTCCCACACGGATCATGAGGACCATATTACATTCATTACATGACACACGAGGCATTTAAACAGTCATTTCTTCCACACTCCATACATGAATGTAATGGGAAAAAGCCCTTGTAAATGGTACAATGGGACATTCATTCTACCATTCACTTCATAGAGTATAGATGTAGATGTAATTTCAACAATGCCCATACAGTTATTATATGTTAAGGATGATGGCTGAGCACTCTCTACACTCTCTTCCAGCAAGATAACCACTTGCTAGCAGCACTATCCTGACCTACTTCAATACAGAGTGTGGTTAACTGTTGCCTTGGCCAGTGCACTGTCCAAATCTTTCACCCATTGAAAGCATTAGATAAAGTGTTGCCTAGAGACTGGCTAAACATGATTCACTAGCTAATATGATTGATAAATTCTAGATAGAGCTGAATCAGCAGGGAATGATGTACTACACTATCATCCAATTCAATTCAACCCTATGCTCATCTCGGTCAGAGAAGTTGTGATGCCAGAGATGGTAGTTCTGTGTTCTGAATTTCACACCCTGCATACCCTCAAATCACCTGCAGATTTAATTATAATTTTTGAACTGCTCATCTACAATTGTATTGAGCTGTGGCACACACAAAAGAGAATGAATACTTGCTAGCCTTCAGAAGAAATGCTTTGATGAGCATCTGCACACACATTCCTACACCCACACAACCACACATACACACCCATGTGCCCCACCATTGTGCCAGTTAGACACACAATGCAGGGGCTGCGTTCAGCAGGTGACTAGGATGGGGTGGGGGTTGCGTTGTGTCAGGTGGGGGGAGGTAGGGGGTTAGGTAGAGGGAGAGGCAGGAAGCAGGAAGGAGGGGCTGCGTATGTGTTGCTAGTGCCTTGGAGGGAGGCAGTGGGCATGCTGGCAGAGTGCAAGAGGAAATGGTGGCAGCTACATGGGCTTGGCATGTGATACATTGGATACCAGGAGTGGGGTGCATGATGTGGAGGTGTGGACTAGAAGCAGAAGACAGGACAGAGGAAGATGGAACTTTCGGGTAGATGAGGAACATCCTCCTAAAGTGGTACTCTTTTGCCCATCCAACCAACACAACTGACTGGTTCATCTCTATGCCACTCCCATTCCCAACCCTTATCCTTGCAACGCGTCCTTCGATCCCACAATCCTGACCTCAGTCTCCATTAACCCACTGTTGCCACACTCTCTACCCAACATCACATTCCCTCTATTCTGTCAACTCCTCCCAATCCACTGCTCCTTGTTGTCTTCATCATGCGCCATACCTCACCAACTCCAGTAGCCATGTGTCACATGCATAGTCCATGCAGCTGTCACTCCTCCCTCCAAGTCGCTAGCTAATAATCCCCAATCCCTCTTCCCACTCTCCCTCCTCCTACTCACTTCACAAGACACAATCTCCACCCTACCCTAATTTACCTGTCAAACTGAAATCCTGACACTGTATATATAGCAAGCGCAATGCAGGGGAATGTGTGTGTGTGTGTGTGTGTGTGTGTGTGTGTGTGTGTGTGTGTTTGTGACGGGGGGGGGGGGGGGGGGGTTCCGCATGTGTATTCATACTCAAAGGATTTCTTCTGAAAGCTAGCAAGTTTTGTGTATGCCTTTGACTACCCTATGCTTCTGCTATTTGGTGAATGAACAACTTTTCTTCTAAATTATTGACATTCCACCAGAATTTTCCTTACTATATTTGTATCATCTACAATTGGTTTTGTCAGTATATCAGCCACTTGTTCCTGAGAGCTGATATAATTCGCATTCATACATTCATTGCAGCAAATAAAATTTTACTTATTGTCCCAATTTGTCGTCACAAATGTGTCCATTTTTCTAAGAGGATTATGCATGACTAATTGACTTCAAAAAATTGTTGAAGTTTGAGCAAATATTCTAAAGTCTTCAAAAAGTTTTTTCAGTTACAGAATTTCTGTTGCAGTAGTGCCAAACCAAAATATTCTGTTTATGAAGATCAGTACTGTCTTCTGGCATTGCTACATTATTACAGGCAACCATATCATCTGCGAACACTCTTAAACAGCTTCCAACAATTTCTACTAGATCATTTATAAACATTGTAAACAAGAATAGTTCTATTACACTTCCTTTAGGTACTCTGGAAATTACATTTACAACTGAAAATTTTGTTTCGTTAAGATCAACGTGTTGCGTTCTGGCTGCGAGGAAATCTTGAAACCAGTTACAAATTTGATCCAATACTTAGTAAGCTCATATTTTTTCACTAAACAGCAATGTCGGGCAGTGTCAAATGCCTTCTTGAAGTCAAGGAGTATGGCACCAACCTGAGTGCCATTATCTACAGCATTATTGATCTCATAGAGGAACAGAGCAAATGGAGTTTCACAAGATCTCTGTTTGTGGAAGCCATGGTTCAAATGGCTCTGAGTACTATGGGACTTACCATCTGAGGTCAACAGTCCCCTAGAACTCAGAACTACTTAAACCTAACTTACCTAAGGACATCAGACACATCCATGCCCGAGGCAGGATTCAAACCTGCAACCGTAGCAGTCATGCAGTTCCGGACTGAAGTACCTAGAACCACTCGGCCACTGTGGAATCCATGTTGACTTTTATAGAGAAGATTTTTGTTCTCCAAAAAGTAATAATTCTTGAGCTTAAACTATGTTCCATAATTTTACAACAGACTGACATCAACAATATAAGCCTATAATTATGTGCATCTGTCCTATGATCCTTCTGGAAAATGGGAATGACCTGCGCTTTTTTCCAGGCGCTAGGTGCCTTTCATTGATCCAGTGACCACAATAAACTGCTGCTGGAAAGAAAGCAAGTTCTTTTGTATAATCTTTGTAAAATCTTGTAGGTATCTCATCTCGTCCTAATGCCTTTCCACTGCTGGGCGACTGTAGTTGCTTTTCTATTCTGTGATTGGTTACCTCGATGTCTGCCATTTCAGCATTTTCACAATGACTGAAAGGAGGGACTGCATCACCATCTTCCATGATGAAACAATTTTGAAGGACTGAATTCAATATTTCAGCCTTCTCTCTGTTATCTTCCAGTTTGGTGCCAGTATGGTCACTGACTGAATGAACAGAGGATTTTGAACTGCTTATTGATTTTACATAAAGCCAATACCTCTTAGGGTTTTTACTCAGATCAGTTGACAGAATTTTACTTTCAGTCATTGAACATTTCTCTCATTGCTATCTTTAAGCTCATTTCTGATTCATTCAGCTTTTATATGTCAGCTAGTTTTGACTTCTCTTGAAACTGTAATGAAGCTCTCTTTGTTTATGTAGCAGTTTTCCAACTCAGTTATTAAACCACAGTAGGTCTTTCCCATCCCCCAAGACCTTGCTCGAAACATACTGTCTATAGCATATTGAACTATGCTTTCAAATTTTTCCATTTCTGCTCCACATCGTCATCTTCAGCACTGAATGTTTAATGCTGACTACTCAGATAGTCTGCATTTTGTATACTGTCACTATTGCTAAGCAAAAAAACTCTCCTACTTTTCTTAACATTTTTGCAAAACCTGTAGTCATAGTTGCTATCACAGCCTTACAACCACCAATATTTTCTTCTACTTTAACTGATTCCATAAGTTCATGTCTGTTTGTTGTTCACTAATTATCTGCTCAAAGTAATTTTTAAACAAAACACTCATTATAATGTCACACAAATCCCTGTCTCTGGCATGAGTTTTGACAGCATGACTCTCCCAGTATATACCTATCAAGTTGAAGTCGTCCCCTATTACAATGGCATGATCATGAAAATTACCAACAATATTCTGCATGTTCTCTATGAAGCACTCTACTTCGGCTCCTGAGTCAGGCAGTTCATAAAAGCATCTGATTATCATTTTTGATTGATCTTTGAGGCTTATATTCATCCATATTAATTAACATTTGGAATCCATGATAATCTTGTTAGATATTATCAAATTCTTCACTGCAATAAATACGTCAAATACGACTAAACTATCCTTCTAATCAATATTATAATCTGAACTTAGGATTTCATTGCTGTAAACTTCTGGTTACAACCAATCTGGGCATTATAACCTTCAACAAGTGATACTAATTCTGGGATCTTTCCGTTGAAACTCCTGCTGCTCACTAATACCATATTAACCTGCTCTATATCCAATTTGCAATGACAAACATTCTCTGATAATGCTGTGGCTGATGTAACTTTGATTCTGGAGGCAATTCATCTCTGATCCCAGGGGAGGGCGTTTCTTTAACCTAAAAAACTCCCATGTACGTGCCACTTATGCCCCATTACCACTGTGGCTATTTCTTGCATGTATTGCACACCCAACCTATTAAGTGGAACCTTACAATTCTGCACTTGATGGTGGAGATCAAGAAATTTGCATCCGATACCACTGTAGAGTTGTCTGAGCCTCTGGTTTAAATCTTCCATTCCACTCCAAACCAGAGGACAACAATCGACTCTGGGTACTACATTAAAATAGTCAGCTTAACATGCACCCAATGTGTGATGCTAGTTCTCTTCACCAAGTAATCCATTTGCCGAAAGCAAACTGAGGCAGGCATAATTCATGCTGACATGCCCCACTATTTGCAATCAGTTGCATCCAGTGTGCTCGATAGCTGCCTGCAGGACCTCTTCTACATCATGGATGAGACCCTTGGCAAACATACCAAGTGTACACCAGCATTCTTTCCTGCCCTGCATGCTATTTCTCTGACACACTCCATTACTCATCTAATGTTGGGGCTCTCAGTGACTAGCAAACCTGCACTATGCAATTGTGTGGACTGGGCAAGAAAATCACTTGCTGACCCAGAAGGAGAGACACCATGTGCTTGCCGGCCACGGTGGCCAAGCGGTTCAAGGTGCTTCAGTCTGGAACCGTGTGACTGCTATGGTCGCATGGATGTCCTTAGGTTAATTAGGTTTAAGTAGTTTAGGTTCTAGGGGACTGATGGCCTCAGATGTTAAGCCCCAAAGTGCTCAGAGCCATTTTTTGAACCATGTTCAGAAGTACTGTCAACAGCAGATAGTACCTTGTACCTGTTGCTAAGGTGTAAGGAGACAGTAACTTGCTCTGTTCCCTGTTTTGCCTTTTACCCAGTGACACGCGACCCACCACTGTCTGCCACTCACTCTTGAGTGAGGATAGAGTGGTCAGAAGTTGTGGATCAGAAGACACGGCAACAACTTGGACACCAGGGAATTCCAATGGCACCAAGGGTGTCAATGGTCTCATCACCAGGACACTGATGCTGCCGCTGCCACAAGCAGTAGCCAGAAGCCATTCAAATGTGGCCAACGTTGCCTCCAGCTGTTTATAGACAGCAAGCGGTTCTCCTTGTGTCTACTCACCACAAGCACAGTCCCTATTCTTATCTTACTCTGTCTGTCTCTCTCTCTCTCTCTCTCTCTCTCTCTCTCTCTCTCTCTCTCTCTCTCTCTCTCTCTCTATCTCTGTGTGTGTGTGTGAAAAATAAACAACTGTAGCGCTACTGAAGTTGGAATGCAGGCAAAATATAAATAAGAGAATACACAAACACTAAAATCTACTGTGCAGACTTTTCTCTACAGCCTAAGATTAAAAGATCTGCTGGATCTCTATTGAAACTTGGTGAATCAACTTTACTTTTTAAACTCTGCTTACATGAAACCTATTGTGCTAACTTTAAAGCACTGACATAACAATATGCTGTGTACTAATGTGAGATTTAAACGGAGTCCGGTGACATGGATCTTCAGAAGGTGGATTGCCTCAGACAGATATTCATTAAGATTCCTTCACTAAGTTTTTAAAAACTTAATAGTAAGATACTAACCAGTAGTCTATACAGTGAAATACGCAAGTAGAATTCACTTCCTCATGGAAATAAATGGGAAACAGAAACTAAACTAGATTACTCTGTAATGCACCTGGTACGGCTTTCCGTTCCGTGACAGCACTACTGTATGCAATAGTTACACGTTTTAACATATTGGCTGCTATCTAATCAAACTGATACACAAGGTGACTTCCCTGGCAGGCTACATGTATCATATTGATAACCATATTCCCAGCAGGTGACAAATTCAGATACACAACTACACTGTATCCCAATGGATATATAGTTGTCCTGGCCTCATGGAGAGGCCATGCACTTCTGGTTCTGAAATTCGTTGAGGGCTAGTGTGACAATTGACTCTTGCAGTCTGCCCTGCAGTCAACTATTTCCTTGCATTTACAACTTCGATTACACTCATGGTAACTCGCACAGGAATGTTGCTACAGCTTATGTGTGGTTTGAACTTAAGTTTCTGTGAAGATCTGACCTTGTTTTATTGTGAGTTTGTGACAATGTCTGACGTAGAGACAACTGCAGGTTGGTTGGACAAGGAAAGTGAATTCAGTGAGATTGAGGCCAGCCTGTTTGGCGAAGTGTCTGATGGCAATGATTCTGAATATTCTCCTGAGAGTTCTGATTGCGAATCCAATGATTCTGATGGGGGAAAAAAAAAAAAAAAAAAAAAAAAAAACTAACTGTTGGAGAATCAGCAAACGTTCCTCACAGAGACATCTCTGAAGTTACTTAGCATGATGTAACTAGAAATATAAATGATTTTACCACAAGCTGGAATGAGCAAATTGCTGATCACATGGCGATGAAAATAAATGGAAGATGTGATGAACTAAGTTTTTACTTGTTTTCTGATGATCTAGTTTTGGAAATGATTTTCACTAAGACGAATCATTATGCCAGGCAGCAAGTTATTAACAGTACTGCCAATGAAAGACGTACAGAATACAGCAGTGGACACAAATAATATGAAAGGTTATGTTTTTTCGGATTAATTTTGTGCACTGGTTTCTATCAAAAACCTACACTCCAAAACTATTGGTCAAGGAATGTACTATACAAAAATGAAATAATTAAAGTTTTGCCTCACAACAGGTTTGAGGCTCTTTAGAGTATGTTGCATTTTGTGGACAGTTCTAGCAAAAAGAAGGCAAACTGTACAAAATTTCACCATTAGTTGATCTAATAAACAACTTCACAAAGTGAGAAAGTGTGCACTGATGAAACTATGGTGCCATTTAGAGGAAGGCCAGGGTTTCACCATTGTATTTCAGGGAAACATCATGAAAATGGTCTCAAGCTGTGTGTTCGGGGAGGCTATACCTGGCATTTGAAAGTGTCTGCGGCAAAGGAGACTGCCTCACAGATCATGAAGTGTGTTCCACTGTAATGACAGTGCTGATGGGTCCATTGTTGAATGCTGGGCCACTCTGTATGTTCACAATCATTACAGAAGTGTTGCCGTATCCCATAATTTGAATGAACATTCAACCTACCACATTGGTCCACTGATGAATAACAAGTACAATCTAATGGGCGGAGTGAAAGGCAAGGTCAAGAAAGGTGAAATGTTAACGTGCATAGTAACAAAAATGTTATTGTAAGAAAATGGAAGGACAAGTGAGATGTCTTGTTTTTGGCCACTAAAGAAGTTCAAGAAATGGTAGCAATCACCTCAAGAAAAGGAGCAACCGAAAAGCCATCCACAATATTGGAATATAATGCCACAAAATCCTTCATAGACATTTCAGGTCAAATTGCATCTTATGCCTCAACTTCACAAAAAGAAGTGAAGTGGTGCCACTGGATCATATTCGAGCCCTTCAGAAATATGGCAGTTGGCAGTGCTCATGCTATCTACAAGCAAATAATTGATGACAATGTGCACATAACTGAATTTTGAGAAAAGTTGTGCTTGCATTGATATGCACTGGAAACCTGAAAGATGTACCAAGATCACCAGGATCACAAAGTTCATGGAAAGAAGTCTTGCAAGAAACAAGCAGCAAGAGAAACAGGTCCACATCATGATACCAAAGATACTCTCAAAATTTTTGGTCGAGCTGAAGTTATAAAGAAACCAAAGCAAAACAGACTCTTAGGGTTGTCTGAATGAAAAGTTCATGTGCTCAAAAAGTTTTTTCATTATCCACACTTGTAAAGTAAAGTGCACAACCTATTAATTAATTCAAAGGTGTTGTTACATCTGCTGTGAATCTGTAAATTCTTCCACAAAACAAAAGTCATTTGTCTGAAGTGCTGAAAGGAGTCTTTATTTGTTATTAAAGGTTATATCTAATTCCTATGCACATGGCTCAGCAGGAATGAAGAAATATACTTCACAGGCCAGGTACATAACCTTGGGTGATTCAGATCCAGCAGACAATGTTTTAAACGGGGTCATGTAATGCAGCTCTTCAGACAGTTGATTGCCTTACAAAGATATATAATTATGTGAAAACTGATACTAAACTAAATTATTATGTATAAGTCAACTGGTGCAGCTACAGGCATGACAGCGTCTACATTGAGCACTGTATGCAATGGTCACAAAATTTATATGGAGTCACATGGTGCGACTCTTCAGAAGGCATATCACCTCATCATACCAGTGTTGGAGCATGCATGTGACTATTATGAATTAGCTTTATGTAAAGCTATAAATTGGTGTAGCACTTATACGTATTTAGCTAGGACATTGATTTGGGTGTCATTGTTCAGAGCTGGCAGAGCTCTACTAGGATTCAAAGTGAGATAGTAAAAATATTTACAGGAACGTAATTGAAAATCAGTCAGAGGAAAGCTTGTTTCAAAAGGAACCCATAAAAGTGGAAAAGTTGAGTGCCAAGTGAATGCAAGAGCCACGGTACTGCTGAATGGAACTTGAAAAACGTAGCTGACCCATCGTGCACACAGTGGCCAGGACAGTTGTAGTAGAATTGATCAGTGCTCCTATCTCCCTCTCATTTCGTAGAATACAATAATCACATTAAATTGATGACACCATCTTCAGGAATCAACAGCATAAATCTAAAAACGTAATTTGTTTTTATATTTTTTCAAAGACAGAGCTAATATATAAAATTGACTAAAGACTTATTTCTAATTTATTTTGAAATGTAATTTAAAATTATTGTCACTATTCTTATTTGTATAATTTATTCAGAAAATATTTTATAAGTAGTATGACACAGACAAAGAATCACTCTGGATGTAAAAGATCGATGTATCAAACAATGGAAACTCCAGATTGGACTATCAACAATATAAGGAAAAGATAGATTGCTACTTGCTGTAAAGATAAGATATTAAGTTATGGACAGACACAACAAAAAGACACTTACACATTAACTTTTGGCCAAACCCTTCCAGTCTATGTGACAACTGCATTCTGGTTCAAGTTGCCGGAGATGGTGGTCATGTGTGTGAGGTGTACTTGTTTGTGTGAATCAATGTGTGTGTGTGTGTGTGTGTGTGTGTGTGTGTGTGTGTGTGTGTGTGTGTGTGTGTCCTTTTCTGATGAAGACTTTGGCCAAAAGCTAATTTGTGTCAATTAATTGTGCATGTCTGCAACTTAATGTGTCACCATTACTGTAAATAGCAATCTATCTTTTCCTTATATTAAAGATTGACGTATTATTTTTGTATACAATCTTCAATTTTGGTATTTATTTACATGTGAATGTATCTTGGTGTATATTTTTTTCTTCTTCATTCTCCAGTTACTTCTTATCCCCTACTTTCTGCTTGTTTACTTTGCCTTCACTGGCACCAATTTCTTCCTCTATGCTTCTGTTCCCAGTCCATCTCAAACCTCCCACATTACTTCAAATCATTTGTTACTAACATATTACTGTTGATTTCCTTTTGTCATTCACTGTCTGTTTTGACACAGAATCATTGTTAACTTTATAATTAGTTCTTAAACAGTATCCTTTCCTTCAACACTACTGCTTCTTATCCTTGGTGAACGACCCTCTTGCTCCAAATGAGAATGATTTTTAACTGTTTTTGGATGGTCTGTATGTACTCCCACTTGGTAAGTACAAATATCCTTTATCTATATTTAACAACAAAATTTTGGGCACTTAAATGTAATACTGCCTAATCTGCTTATATGTATCTGATCCATAATGTTATTTCCAGTTTGGTTATAAATATATTTATTTATCTTACCTTCATTAAATTGAATAATAACTTCAGCTTTGATAAATCTGTTTTAAATGCTAAGTGTTGTCTTCTCCAAAATTCCACTTCTTTATACAGTCTTTCATTGACAACAAGAATATTTTTAATAGCAGATTTCATAACATCGTCAGCGTGGTTCTCAGCAATGACTTTATATGTGCCATCTACAGGAACAGCACTCTCGTGTGCAAACGTTTTTCTAAAATATTCTGTTAAAGGCCGAATTTCTGATACGTCCTTCCCAAAATTTGAGATACAATAGTAAAGAAACACTGAAATAATAAAGTTAATTAGATGCAATAATTCAAATATAATAGCATAACTTTCCACAGCAACTAAATGGATATAAAACATACTTATAATCAACAACAAAAAAAGTGAACTGATGCAGCTGGTTGCTAGTTTGCATTTCACAGCATCTCTAAACCTTCCTTTCACACCTGGAACAAAAATATATCTTATCAAGACATGTAAGTCAGGCATTAAAACAGGGATGGAACTAAATGAGATCCATTTCAGTTTCTCTTAGTATATAACTCATGAAAACATTTTACAACACAATAGCTTCTGTGGTCCTTTTTATGGAATGTGAATACACTGGTGAAAAAAAAAAAAAAAAAAAAAAAAAAAAAAAAAGTAATGCTGAAACATAATGAAAGTAGAGTAATGAAATGTTGGGAATATATTTGACTAGGTAACAAGTATAAGTGATTAATGTATAAGTGATTAACATTGCAAGATCACATGTTAATGTAAGTGTGACATAAGCCATCGCAAATGTGGAACGCTGGTACATTAATAACTGGTGTAATTACCAGAGTGTTGAGTGCAAGCATGCAAACGTGCTTACATTGTGTTGTACCAGTGCTTGACCTGTCAGTTTGTGCGACAGATTTCCATGCCTGTTGCACATGGTCAGTCAACACAGGGCTGTTTGTAGATGGATGCAGGAGTTGTCGTTCTATGATGTCCCACATGTGCTTCATTGGAGACAAATCTGTTGATCGAGCACACCAAGGCAACATGTCAACACTCTGTAGAGCATGTTGGGTTACAACAGTGGTTTATGGGAGAATGTTACCCTGTTACGAAACACCCCGAAAAAAATGTTTTGCTTCTCTTTTAACTTTATTTAACTCCTCCTATTATAACATTTTAGGAAATGTATTGCCACTCTTTCCCTTCCTCATCTTATTCCTCTGCATTCTCAACTTTCTTTTTATTTGTAGAGGACAGGGTTCGATGACATCTATGGTGGGTGTTGAAGCTGGGCTGCCAGTGGTCAGGACGATCTGCAGTTCACCACCCTAGGTGTGGTTGCAGTGGTGTTGTGGCTGGATTTCAGGTGGTTGTGCACCATCTGGTGATAGAAACAGCAATGCTAAATACTTTTTTCATTCTATGACAAAATACAATAGTCATGTATTGGCAGTCATGTGTTGGCAGTCAACACAACAAGGTGCAGGCTGGAGGTCGGCGAAGCATGCTCAGCAACTGCTAGTGGGTGGCAGTCAAGGCTCGTGGACAGCAACAAACCGGCAGTGCCAAGCTGACTCAGGCCCACGGTTGGGCGCTGGTGGTAATCAGTCAAGGCAGCCATGCCAGATGCCACTAGGCACTGATACACAGCTCAATTGGAAGATGCACCAGGCGTGAAGAATCACACTATGGTTCCTATGTTGGACAGTGACAACTCACGACGGAGACATGCGCTGACACATGTGATGGCGGATAGCGACAGCGTTTGCTCATACAGGGCAATGATCAGTGAGTGTGTTTTCCTGCACAGGCAGTGACAATTAGTCAGTTAGATGACCCGGCCTCTAATCATGGACCACCACAGTAGGATGCCAGCAGTGGCTGGAGATAAGTCACGAGGTGGCCCACCAGCTGGAAGTTGCAGAGTCAACAGCACTCAAACTTAATGGAGATACCAGGCCTGTAGCTAGAGAAGACCGTGTCTGGCAGTGACAACTTGTTGATCCATTTCAGTTAACAAATTACACAGACCTCATCTCGTAGCTGGCAAGCATGCACACTGCCTGTCTGTGAGCAGTGCATAAGTTGGTAGCATTTTTCCACAAGTTTAATAAACACAACAGTAGACATAACAAAGAATTTAGTTGTCAATAATATATTCTCCTTCACTATTTATAACAGACTGCAAATGCTGGGGTAAATTTTCAATTCCATGACTATAGAAATCACATGGTTTTGAGGCGAAGAACTCACTGAACCATGTTCAGAGTACATTTTCATACAGAAAGGAAATTCCTTGACGACTGTTCAATAGAAACTAGAAAAGGTGAAAATCTGAGGCTTAAGATCATCTAACTGAAGTTTCATGAAAATATCTCATTGCAGTAAAAAACATCTTTGTTACAACGATTGCCATCCCAACTTGCATATCATGCCCTTCACTGAACGTTTTTTATGTCCATCAGTCCTATCCAGTAATGATCTCATACTGCAAAGAAATACTCTGACAGAAGACTGGGAAGCATAGTGTAGGCTGTTTCTTTACTGGATCTGTTACACGTCCTAAGCGTTCCGCCGATAAAATGCGGTACTTGGTTAGGCTCACCCATAACATTATCTATGTGATCTTTCCAACTTAAGTTGTTCGTCATTGTAATTCTTAGTTATTTAGATGGATTGGCAGCCTTTACATTTGTCCAATCCATCATGTAACTGAAAGTTGAAGGATTCTTTTGAGTACTCATATGGATGACCTCAAAGATTTCATTACTTAGGGTCAACTGCCACTTTTTACACCACACAGATAGCCTGTGTAAATTATTTTGCTATAGGATTTTATCTTCTGATGACTGCCCTAATTGTCTCCTAAATAATTTATATAGATTGGGAATAGCAGAAGGATTATAACACTTACTTGGAGAACAATAGATGTCACTTCTGCTTTTCCCGGTGAATTTATGTTAGTTACTACGAACTGTGACTTTTTGACAGAAAAATCACAAATCCAGTTGCACAAATGAGACAATACTGCATAAGCATGTCATTTGATTAGACGCTACTTCTGAAGAATGGTTTCAAAGGAATTCTGGACATCTAGAATTGTGGGATCAATTTGAGATCCTCTGTCTGTAACACCCATTACTTCACGAGAATAAAGAGCTACTTTGTTGCACATGAGTGGTATTTTCTGAACCTGTGCTATGTGTTAATAGATAATTTTCTTCAAGGTAGTTCATAACATTTGCACACAGAGTGCATTCCAAAATCCCGGTGCAAATTGTCATCACTGAGATCAGTCTGCAATTCAGTGTAATACTCCTATTTCCTTTCCCAGTTGTATACTATTGTTAAATATGGAGCTATTACGTCAGTATACTCTGAAAGAAACCTAACTGTTATACATTCTGTACTGGATGAATTGTAGTGATTAAGTGATTTGAGTTCCTTCATTACAACGCGGTGAACTATACAGTTTGCATTTAGTGTGGTATCAGGATCTAAACCTGACATAATATTAGAGTTAATTCTCTCTTATACATACAACAGCCACCAGAGAGCATAAATTTAGTTCATGTTTACTGTTCTTACCAGGCCTAGTATGGTATATAAGGAGTGTAAAAAACATGAAGTGTTGAGTGGTCACAGTGAAGGACACTGACATGCTACATACTTGCGTGAGACAGTGTTTCCAGCACCTGACAGAGTTTGAAAGGGGTCTCACTGTGGGGTCTCCATTTGCCCAGCTGGTCGAATCACACAATATCCAGATTTTTGTGGCATTTGCATGAGACAGTGATCCAATAATGGATTGCATGGGAACATGTGTGCAGGCGTACTCATTGTCATGGTCTGACCAGCTACCATTAACGTCACAACACAAATGTCTGCAATTGGAATGGTGCTATGTAAGGGAAGCATGGGCTGCTGAGGTAAGTGATAAATCACAGTTCTGCACCAGTTCTGCACTACCCTAGACTATATCATCGTCGGCCAGTATAGTAATGATCTGGAGATAGGTCTCATTCTTCCAGTGTTTTGGAGCGACACCATGCTGTTACTCATGGTGTGAATACTCATCTGGTATGACTTCTGGTAATGGTTGGAAGTGATTGAGTGAACTCTTGACAGTACATCACAAACATCCTGCATCCTCATGTGTTACCTCACCCTGAACAGTACATAGCACCATTTTTCAACAGGACTAGGCTCATTCACACATGGCACATGTTTCTGCGAACAGTGTGCATGACACTGATGTACTCCTGCAGCCAGCAAGGTCCGCAGATCTGTCTCCAATAGACCATGGGTGGGTCCAGGTCGAACACTATCTTCATCAGATCTTTGGCCACATCTTTGGTGCGATGTCACGTGTGCTGCACTGCTGTTGAAATTGCTCGATAATATTTTATAAAATTTGAGACTTCATTTACTTATTTTAAAGTTTATTTGTGTTAATTTTTGCCGTAAAAGTAACTTATTAGTGGATTTTCATTAATCTCAGTCTTTCTTCCTGTGTTATTGTCTCGAGTGATCTATTATTCGTGAGTGTGCTTGCGTTGTTCATCTAAGCCTTGTGCCTCAGTAGTGTATTTACACTTTGTGGTTATAAAGCTAAGTACTGACAGACTTATTTGTGCTCTGTAATGCAGTTATTAATTTTAATAGTTTGCAGCAGTCTTGCCTGCTGTTTGTGGGCGAAATAATGACTAAATAAACTTTTGTAATTGTTCACTCGCTGTGTTTTTTAAAGTTTTCTGTGCGTCAAAGTTGTTTAGTAAATTTGTTGCTTTAGATTTCAGTAAAATTTTCATTCAGTGTTTTAACTTCGCTTAGTGTTCCAGTGGCCATTCGAATTTTTTGGTTTTAGCTAATAATTTTGTGAAGTTTTGTTGGTATCGATATTAGCTGTGGTGTAGTAGTATTAATACGAGTATTTGCTTTCTTAATAGGCAGAGAATTTCGAGACCATTATTGTTAGTTCTTAAATAGTTCTACTGCTGCAACTGAACTTTGCTAACGTAGACATACAGTTTTTTCAGTAACTGTAAAATTTTACCATGAGTGAGAAATAAGGGCTCTGTCGTAGGTTTGTGAATAGTGAGTTACGGCGTGGGATTTGTTCAATGTATTTTCATTGGGGGGAATGCAGTGGGGAAGCAAGTGGTCATTTTAGTGAGATCCTCTTCTGGGAATGCAGAATCTGTAATAGAAGAAAGTTGATAGAGGAGCAGGAGCCTAAGATCTGTGCCCTTCAGGTGCAGTTACAATGCGCAAAGGAGGAACTAGATAGGTTGAGGGCTGGGAGGGCGCTGATGGCAGAGGGCATGGGTCACATCTCAGTGGTGCCAGTTGGGTCTATCAGTAGATCGGGTTTCACTAGGCATGGTCTGCACTTCAATAGATATCCGAAGGGGAGGCTGGCTAAGCTTATATAGGTGACAGTGTAGTGGGTGGTGGCGGAGGTGGTGGTGGTGGTGCCACTCATGGAAAAATTCCTGTAGTAGTTGCTATTAGAGCTGCACCTTTTTTAGATTTAAGTCAGCTGATAGGTATACCTGCTTAAAGGAAGTCCCTCTAACTAATAGCTCACCTTCCAAGGATGTAATGTTTCCAAGTAGAGAAGGAATTATCATATTTCATCAAAATATAAGAGGTATTAGAGATAAAGTTAGTGAACTGCTTACAGGTGTTGACTATGAAATTATTGGTATATCAGAGCACCACTTAAATAATTTGACAATTCAGAGGCTTTCTTTACCAGGCTACAGATTAGCTGGCCTGTTTCTCATGGAGTTCATTTCAGCGTGTGTGTGTGTGGGGGGGGGGGGGTGGGGGGGGGGGGGTGGCCCTGTACATAAAAAACAGTATTCCATTTGAGTCCATAGATGTATCACGACACTGCACTGAGCAGATATTTGAATATTGTGCAGCGGTAGTTGAATTTAGTGAAACTAAACTTCTAATTGTTGTTGTTTATAGGCCCCTAACTCCGACTTCAGAGCAATTCTGCTCAAGCTAGAGAGAGTTTTTGATTCACTTTGTAGGAAGTACGAAAAACTAGTTATATGTGGTGACTTCAATATAAATTTTGTATATGATGGTTCAAGAAAAAAGATGTTGGTAGATCTCCTAAATTCATATGATATGATGCAAACTGTTTTTTCCAACTAGGGTGCAGGGGAACAGTAGCACAGTCATGGGCAATATTTTTATTCATTCTTCATTACTAGATGGACATTCTGTTAGTAAAAGGGTGAATGGCCTTTCAGACCATGATGCACAAATTTTAACACTAAAAGGCTTTTGTACTCAAACCAATGTCATGGTTAATCCAACAGCAAATAGAGAGTTTTTTAAACCTTGTTAAGAAACAAGAGTGGCAGGATGTTTATAGTGCCGATAACATAGATGAGAAATACAATGCTTTCCTTAACACATTTCTCATGCTCTTTGACAGTTGCTTTCCATTACAACATTCTAAGCAGGGTACTAGCAGTAATGAGCAGCCTGAGTGGCTGACTAGTGTGATAAGGATATCATGTAGAACAAAGTGGGAATTATATCAAAATGTTAGAAGTAGTCACAATCAAGCTACAGTAGCGCATTACAAACAGTATTGTAAGGTGCTTAAAAATGTTAGTAGGAAGGCAAAGAGTATCTGGTATGCAAATAGAATAGCTAATTCACAGGTTAAAATAAAAGTATATGGTCAGTTGTGAAGGAAGTGTCTGGTCAGCAGCACACGTTCGACGATATAAAGTCAGTTCGCAGTAAAAATATTTCGGTTACTGATAAATCAGATATATGTACCGTATTTAACAATCATTTTCTGAGCATTGCTGGTGAATTATATAAAAATTTAGTTTCTACAGGAAATCATGTAACTTTCTTGGCAAATGCCTTTCCGAGATTGATATCTGAAATACTCCTCTGTGATACAGACAAGAGGAAAATCGAGTCAATAATTAAGTCACTGAAGACCAAGGACTCTCATAGTTATGATGGAGTGTCTAGCAGAATATTAAAGTACTGTGCTGCACATGTTAGCCCTGTATTTAGCCATATTTGTAATTTTTCCTTTAGGGATGGTCAGTTTCCTGAACGATTAAAGTACTCAGTAGTAAAGCCACTTTATAAAAAGGGATAATGTAGATAATTTTAGACCTATTTCTATGCCATCAGTGTTTGCAAAAGTTATTGAAAAGGCTACGTATGTAAGGATAATTGATCATTTTATATCACACAATTTGCTATCAAATGTACAGTTCAGCTTTAGAAGTCGTTTAACAACTGCAAATGCTATATTCTCTTTTCTCTGGGAGGTACTGGAGGGGTTAAACAAAAGGTTTCAAATGCTTGGCATATTTTTTTATTTAACCAAGGCATTTTATTGTGTTGATCACAAAATATTGTTCCAGAATTTAGACCATTACGGAATACGGGGAGTAGCTCACAATTGGTTCATCTCTTACTTTAGCAACAAGCAGCAAAAGGTCATCATTCACTATGTTGATAACGGCTGTGATGTGGGGTCTGAGTGGGGTACTGTCAAGTGAAGGGGTGCCCCAGGGATCAGTGTTGGGGCCACTCCTGTTCCTTATTTATATAAATGATATGCCCTCTAGTATTAAGTGTAATTCTAAAATATTTCTGTTTGTTGATGACACTAGCTTGGTAGTAAAGGATGTTGCGTGCAACATTGGCTCGGTTTCAAATAGTGCAGTACAGGACCTCAGTTCATGGCTTGTAGAAAATAAACTACAGGAACTCAGTTCATGGCTTGTAGAAAATAAACTAACGCTAAATCACAGTAATACTCAGTTTTTACCGTTTCTAAAACACAATTCAACAAAACCTGACGTTTTAATTTCACAGAATGGGCATTTGATAAGCGAAACTGAACAGTTCAAATTTCTAGGTGTTCAGATAGACAGTAATCTGTCGTGGAAAGCCCAAGTTGAGGATCTTGTTCAAAGACTTAATACTGCCACTTTTACTATTTGAATGGTATCAGAAGTGAGTGATCGTTCGCCACGAAAATTAGTCTACTTTGCTTATTTTCATTCGCTATTGTCGTATGGTATTTTATTTTGGGGTAACTCTCCCCATTCTAAAAGGATATTTTTGGCTCAAAAATTGTCGGTTCGGACAATTAGTGGTTTGAGTTCACAAACCTCTTGTCAACATCTGTCCACAAGTCTAGGCATTTTGACATTGGCTTCTCAATACATATATTCCTTATTGTTGTTTCTTGTTACCAATATTACTTTATTCCCAAGAATAAGCAGCTTTCACTCAGTTAACACTCGGCAGAACTCAAACCTGCATTTGGATCGGACTTCCTTAACTCCTGTTCAAAAAGGTGTGCAGTATACTGCTGCATCCATTTTCAATAAGCTGCCACTCGGATTCAAAAATCTTAGCAGCAATCCACGCGCTTTCAAATCTTAACTGAAGAGTTTTCTCATGGGTCACTCCTATTCTGTCAAGGAGTTCCTTGAAAAATTAAGCTGATTTTTATTGTATTGCTCATAGCGTTTACCTAAACTTATGGACTGACTTTTTTAAGGTTCATGAACATTTATTTTTATCTGTTATTACGTTTATGTTGTAATTTCATGTACTGACATGTTCCATGACCTTGGAGATTTGCTCCTCAATTTGGTCCTGCAGAACTTGATGAGTAAATAAATAAAATAAATAAAACACAGTGCCAGTATACAGGATACCAATGAGCAGTTACAACAGTTGTGGACAGCTTGCCTCAGGAGACAAGGCAAATCAGTGCATGCATCCAGGCCAGAGGGGCTGTAACATAATATTTATAAGTAGGCTTGAACTACCAAGATCTTTGTCAATTTGACTTTAATTTGTAATCGCTGCAATAACTTCACACACTTTCTCTACCTGTGAAGTTTAATTTTGTTTTCCTCCTTCCGTTCTGGGCATTTCACTTTTTTTTGTTAGGTAGTGTATATTTGTATTATAAATACAGAGAGCACACAGACATAAGTGAGAATTGTAAATCTTCATTTATTGCACATCTGTGAAACTGTAATCATAACAGCAGCAGCACCAAGGGATCTTTAAAGGCGCTACACAGGGTAGAGAAAGGCAGATTTATGGACACACTACAAAAAACTGAAATTTATAGTGTTTTCAAAGAACAACCACCATACACACTTGATGAGCGAAGAGACCTCAGAAATAGAAATGTTCTCAATTGTTTGAGACTTTACTCTAACGTACTATAAGAGAACACTTTTAGTGCCAATCTGTCATGATACATTCAATCCATTGCAGTACATAAAATGGAATATTAATACTACCACTGTCCTTTGATGTGAATATTATGTTATCTCCACCTAATGTAAATCTATAGGTCAAAATCTTGTATGTGTATGAATGTCAACAAACTACAAAATTGATTGTACATGCTGTTAATCCCACTCGACATTGTTGTCATTACATTGTATTATGTTTCATAAATGCTTGAACGTGGCTTAATGCTGATACTGAAATCATACAATAAAACACTACAACCTTGAGGCAAAATTTCATGATGCACTATGCCACAGTAATTGAAATAAACAGTGAGCAAAACTTTGACATTTGATAAAACTTGGTGTGTTTTTTTTTGGTCTTGGCTCTCCGGGATGCTTCCACTGGGACGATTGGGCTTTGGTTTCGACATCGTAACCATGAGCATGTTTCCCCACCAGTTATGACTCAGGATCATCACTGACGTCATCCAAGAGCTCCTGAGTGATGCTCATGCGATGGTTCTTCTGAACAAAATTGGGAAGTTTTTAAACAAACTTCGCTGACACAATTTTTTCAAATGTTTTGGGCATGAGACTTGTATGACACGAACTGACCGATATGCCATCATCCTCAGCAACTTTTCTTACAGTAATTCGACGATTTTCCCAAAACAATTTTCTTCACAGCTTCGATGTTATAATCTATTGCTGACGTGCTGGGGCATTCAGAGGGAGGTTCATCATTGGCATCTACTTGGCCATCTTGGAAGAGCTTGTACCACATTTAAACAATTTTTTTACTTAGAGCAAACTCAGTTTATGCCACATCAATATTTCAAGTGTTTTAAAGCACTTGATTTCATTTGACACAAAACTTGATGCAAATACTTCGCTCCATTTTTTTATAATAATCGAAAATCGCCAAGTACACTAAAACACATCGAACCTTTCTATCAGTCAAAAACAAATGAAGTATGCTGTACACTTGAAACTGAAAAAGTTCGATAATCGAATGTATGTTGCATGCGTAATTTAAAAGTCACCTTACTTTTTAAACAGCCCTTGTATATATAAAGCAGACTCTCTCTCTCTCTCTCTCTCTCTCTCTCTCTCTCTCTCTCTCTCTCTCTCTCTCTCTCTCTCTCTCTCTCTTTCTCACAATTATATGAATAACACAATGTTTCATGAAGATGAAAATTAATATAATTGCTTCTTATTTCATTAACACAGTTAATTATGAATCTCTCTTTTTCTTCTTTGTGCACTACATTACGAAGACTTTTATTTTTTCTAGCTTATATTAACCTATTCATAAGACCTATCAGCACCAAACCAAATGTAGCCACAAAGGAAAACATGTACTTATTACAGAATGTAATATTGCAATAAAATTTTGCCAAATGGTTCCAAATCTATGGTAGAAATGAAATGAAATGAAGCTGTCACTGATGCCATATCAAATTTCACAGTCATGGTTCTGCAACATATGCAGAAAATCTGAAGTCAAACATGTCGTCAACATGTCATTTTGTAATTCAGTTTCACAGTTTCTTCTGAAAGCAAACATTCAAGATTAATAAAGGCAAGGAAAACAAGTGAATTACTGACAGGTAATAACTCTGTTCAATGAGCAAAATGTCAGATGAATTTGCAAGCCATGGAGTAGGTTTGAAACTGTATTGCAAAATGCACTTGAGAACTGTACAGTTGGAGCACAGCTTCATCCAGGTGCTGAAAGAAGAGTAACATTTAAGGGTCTCAATCTTCCCTGACCTAACAACCATAGTTGAGACAGTAGTAATTCAAAGTAACTAGAATTGTCCACCTATCCAATGGTGCCGCAGATTATCACACCAAGCAACCATCTACTATAGTGTTTGGAGATGCAATCTGGTAGACGGAAATGATTCTGCAGAAATGCTCATACAGAGGCACACAGACAGCCAGTTATCCCTCGCTCTCTCTACTACTGGAACAAGAAAGGAAACTATCAGAAATGGTACAGGGTACCCTCCACCCATTCCTGATCTCACATCAGAAAAATCTTAAATAAGGGATGACCATCAAGATTTTTTTCAAGTGTCAAAAGCCAGCAGCACTAACTGCTAGACGATGAAAGTTGGCTGTGGTGAAAGCCTAAAACACTAAACAAATGGCTTGATGCTGTTTTTCTTCCATTCTGACAATAAAATAGATGTAAATGGTTCCAAACTATCATTTCTACACTTCTGTATCCTAAAGATGCAAGCGACAACAGAAAATATCAAGTTACTTGCAAAAGTTACTACCATAAGGGATTTCACTCCTGAAGAGCAGTTGTGGGGTATGAGGGCATGAAGAGGCAAGCAGGTGATCAACACCAATATATAAAATAAAATTAATCCTGTATGATTTAATATGTTACCATGATTATACAAATGCATGATCACCAACTTGGCTTGCCTACTGACTTAACTGGATTGGCATGGACATCATTGATCGGGCAGTAATTATAACAGCACAAAAAAAAACCACACACACACACTCACACAACACTTTCTTCACTGTCGGTGGCCTCACACAGAGTTAGCTGATTCTGGAATAAGCATACAGTGCCACTGTAAATGAAAGCTTCCCTATCCTACTTCCACAATGAAGGGGCACTTACATCCAACTTCCCCGATAAAGATGAGCTGACGGAGTGTCTCTTTTAAGGACAATAACTCTAGTGCATTAATGCTAATACCTTAGTGAAATCAACTGACTTGTTACACTTCATTCATAATATATTGCAACAGGGCAGGTCTCTCTCTCTCTACCCTTTAAACAATCAGCCCACCTACCTGGATACGTTTCAGGTTGTCTGCCCCTTCACTCTGCAATGGTAGATACTGGCTTAGCTGATAAAAGCAGCATTGACGAGAAGTCAGATAAATACCTACCATGCAAGGCCATATAACTACAATCCATGGGCAGCATTTGAAAGTTAGTTAAATTATCAGGTGTTCGGGATTCTTGCACGACTCGTTCGAAAAATGTCTAAAATTTCCTGTAAGCTTCTTTATTGCCTTTAAAACACAGAAAACAGCTATCAAGTCCTTATTTAATATCCCAACACTAATTATGCTGACTGCATCTGTAACAAATTCACATCCAAAAGCAGCCAGAAGTTCTTTAGTCCACTCCCAAAAGCAGCCAGAATTTTTATGGCTTGGACTTGATATCAATACATTACAGAAATTGTTACAAAAATGTTTCCTACAAAATTCCCACTTTAAAGGTAAAAAGAAATATTCATAATGAAAAAACTCACTAAATTACTTCTGTGACCGATAGAAAACTTTTAGAACATTACACAACCTACACTATGTAGAGGTGCTATGAACTCCTCACAAAAATCGCTAGGGTGTCCTTATAATTTGACAATAGTATGAGAGGGAGAGCCATTTCCTATATTTCATTAACTTTTTCTTTCTTTTTTTCTTCCTTTTTTTCGCTGTGATGAGTGTCTATAAAGGATTACATATTTGCAGCACCTACTTTTCTATAAAACAGCATGGGAGCTTCTTTCCACATTTACTCTTACACCAATTGCACACCTGGGTACTTTATAAACATCAGTGTCTACTTTTCTGTCAGGAACAAGTGAGTCTCATATCTGATTTCCATTATGGGTGTACCTGCAAAACGCAGTAGTCTAAGCCAAACAATCATTATTTTGCTTCCTGCATGTTATGCATGTTTCTTCCAATTATGTACAATATTTGTTTCTTATCATTTACAAAAACAATTTTCTGGATTTCCTTTACTTTACATATCCAATAATAACATTACTTCACTAAAGTATTATTCAGCATAAATTCTTCTTCAGAATTTTTTTCTTCAGTAAAAAGTGAACTAACCTTTAGTAATCAAAAATATACGATACTCTAACTGTCCCTATTCTTACCCACCTCAAATTCCAAAACAGCATTCTTTAAATTGCACTTCAGTCTCAAATTCACTCAAGCAACTGCTGAAAAACATTCTCCTTTTTACTATGCAGGTTCTTCACTTCTGATTATAAATTTTTCCAACTTTGTTCTCAAATACTAGTAAGTATATTTCTCAACTTTAGAAAATCTTTACGTATTAAGGGTAACAGCTACTGTTCCATAATGTTTACATAATAGATATAAATACACAGTGAATGAAAAATTACAAAAAACCTATACAATCATTGCCTCAGTTTTCAGCTGTCACAGAATACACAACATGTTCACCTTCATTTTTGTACAAAATCTCTTGGCACTTTACAGTGATAATCATAAGAATACTGTCTCTGTTCTGAAACTTTTACATAAGCAGGTATATGTACATTTCACCAAACTTACACTTTACGTTATCTTATTATGCAAAACTTTCACATATTCTTATCGTGCATCCCTGATCCACTATTTAGTATGTTAGTACAGTTTTTTGTACTGAAATTTGTTCAGAAATGGTTTGTTGATTCCTCTTTATCTCCTATGAAACACTGAGTACACTATATACACAAGATAGTGAAGAAAGAAGAGACGATAGCAAAAGTTCTGAATGAAGAAGAGGTAGGCTGACAATATGAAAATGTAAAGGAAATAACATTGCCAACAACTCTGGATGCCTGATGTTCGTCAAACATCTGATGCTGCACAGAAAGCGCATCCTCTGAGTCCAATTAGTTACTACTATCCCCATCTTCCTCCTGTGTACACTTTTCCTTCTGTTCTCCATGTTCATCATACCCACAGCATCCTCTTTGTTCCTGCAGCAACGTATAGCTACATCACATTGCTCACCTGTCAGATATCACTTTCTTTCTGCAAACGGCACTGACAAGTGCTTTCCATCTACTGTAACAACAATGTCGTTGTTCCTAAAATCGATTTCCCCTTTGTATTTTCCAAAACAAATATCCCCCCACCAATATTTCCACACTTAACATGAAAATTTTCAGAAAATTCTGGTACAGTTCATCACCCTGAATCCTAACAGTAACATGACCTCATGAGTTACTGCTGTCTTACTTTTACCAGTGGCTACTGCAATGTTTATTCTGGACACAGGCATAATAACTGTTTCTTTCCGATCGGTAGTAGCATCTACAAAATTTTTACATTGCACATATATATATGAACCACTATCAAGTAAGCAGGGAACTTTTTCACCAAAAACTACACCTCTGTTATTGGTTGACATCATGATTCATCAACAGTTTCAGGATGTGGTTCTTCCAATGAATTCCACACTACCTCATGTCTTTCGAATCCTATACCTTCTGCAGAAATAACACATGAGGTCCTTCTCCTCTTTAATTGTAGCAGCTTTAATTAATCTGTCTACTAGAGACAGTCAAAACATTTCTCCAAAAATTCACTTTCTCTAATCCTTTCAATTTCTGCAACACTTCCTTCTATATTGTCAGAATTTTCAAAATAGCCCCCAGCTTCATCTACTTCTGTAGCTGCATCACTATCCGATGAGGTTTCTTCCACTCTATTTACACCTTCGTTGACCTCTGTAATGGCTCCATCACTATCTGACAGAATCTCCTCTATTCTACCTAAAACTTCATCTGCAGGTATACCTTCCTCCTCTGCTACACTTCCGCCATATACAGTGCTTTCTTCCATGTTCCCTATAGGATCCTTTTTTGTATTGCAGTGCTCAGTTAGACTAAGATCCTGCTCCACAATCTCATCAGATAACTTCTGTTTCTTGCTAACTTGGTTCCTAGAGCCATGATTTTCATCTAATCTTACACAAAATTCTGCCATGTTTCCTTGAAAAGTAAATATTTTCATTTCCTCCCTTTCTTCCAGTAGATTTGTAGTACCCATCCACTGTGTAGTGCTGGTTGCTGTTTTACAAAGGGCTTTGCTATAAGATTCAACTTATGTTTTGGAAATCTGCAAACACTAGCACCTTTACAGACTGCTACTCTGCCTACTCTGCCATTAGCTGTATCGTACCACTCATTCGGCTCTCTGGAATGCTGTTCTGCTCTCTCAGTTGACTGCTGATTCTGATAACTGTCGTTCCTGTTCCTGTCGTAATTTCTACATCCAATAAAGCCCCTCAACCTGTGGACCTTCCTCTGTGATAGCTCTCTACACACCTAGTCTATTTACTTGCACTTCGTTTTTCCTAGTATGAGCCCTATAATTTCTATTATTATTTTCCTCTTCTTTCAAAAGATTCTCTACCCATTCCCCCATTCCAAGTAACCAATTAACTAGTTTATGTCTCTCTGGGTGCAGAAATTATTTTATTTTGTGAGTACAAAGGCAACTTGTTTTCTAACCCCATTATAATTTGTTCTGTTTCTAACTTGGCAGTCAAGTAAGGCAAAATATTTACCCACTTCTGCACATACCTCTTAATAGTGTCTTTCTTTAGGTTCACATTTTCACATGACCAAAATATAGCGGAGATGCTGAGTCGCAGATAGACACAACAAAATTACTCTCACAATTATGAACTTGGGTCTGATGTGGATAGTAAGATAAGTGGATTAATTTTTGAAATTATCGGGGGTTTATAGGACAGTCAGAGCAGTTTAATAAGAAAATGAACCCCCAATTCCATGAATTGGACTCTAAATTGGTTGCTTGGCCAGCCTATTCACCAGACTTAGCTCCAAATGACTTCTACCTGTTCCTGAACTTGAAATTTTGCCTTGCTGGTAGAAAAGTTTCATAAAAGGAGGAAGTAATAGTTGCAGTCAACGAGTACTTCACACAGTTTAATAGAACCTATTTTTTCCAATGGGATGAAAAAGTTGGAGGATCAGTGGATGAAATGTAGATCCCTCTAAGGAAACTTCGTCAAGAATTAAGATGAGTTGTTTACAAAATAAACATTTTTTCTTGCTTTTTTACCAGACTTATCAAACCACTCTTGTAAGTAATGCTTCAGCCACCTTCAGACATGTGATGCACAACCTGCTTAAAAACCTTAAATCAGGGCCAGCCAAGATTTCAGATCATAGGCCGTGCCCTGGCAAGAGTGCCATAGTGCTCAGTCTCGCATGTTTCCCCCACCATCATAGCACTTGGAGGGGGGTAAGGGGGAAACTGAACACAGCACATCTAAAATGCAAAGGAGTGGCACTGCATACGACTTTGTTTTATATTTCACATTTCTCAACGAAAGGTCTTTCACACAAATACGTTGATAAAAATACGAGGGTAAGTCAATTATTATCCGCATTTAGTTATATTTTTGTTTATTTTGGTAGTACTCTTGTTTTACATTGATTACACATGCTTTGTTTATTTGATGTTATATCTTTGCAATTTTCAAGCTGCTACATTAGTTTTGTTATCACTGCTGTGCTGTTAGTCATGGCTGCTCCGCTGTCTATTTGCACCAAAGAAGAGCAATGTTCAGTGGTCAGTTTTTTGTGGTCTGAAGGCATATCAGGGGCCGAAATTCAATGAAGACTTTTGGTACAGTACGGGAACAGTGTTCTGCCACAATGGAGTGTCTACAAATGGATTGACAAATTGGATTGGTCGCACAAGTGTTACACGTGATGAAGGAGCCGGACGACCATTTGCTGCCACAAATGAAGAAACCATTGAGCATTCACGTGGATGATTCTCTTAGACAGACGGTTAGCTATTGACAAAGTGACACATCGTCTGCAGATCACTCAGGGTTCTGCCTATGAAATCATCCACAACAGACTGGGGTTTCATACAGATTGTGCAAGATGGTTCCCAAAACAACTCTCACAGTTGCATAAACAAACATGCTTGGACATCTGCAAAAAACATTTGGATCACTATGGTAACGAAGGGGGTCATCCTCCATATGTCTGTCAACGGTAGCTGAATGGTCAGCGTGACGGATTGTCAACCCTCTGAACCCGGGTTCGATTCCCGGCTTCACCGGGGAATTTTCTCTGCCCAGAGACTGGGTGTTGTGCTGTCCTCCTTATCAACCTTTCATCCTCATCGACTGTAGGTCACCGAAGTGGCGTCAAATTGAAAGACTGGCACCCGGCGAACAGCCTGCCAGACGCAGGGCCCTAGCCATACAATTAAATAAATAAATCCTCCATATAGTCCCGATCTTGCCCCTTCTGACTATCACTTGTTTGGTCCACTCAGACAAGCACTGAGACCCCATCAATTTGCCTCGGATGAAGCAGTGAAAAAAGTGGTGCCTTCCTGGCTCGCAGTTCAACTGAGGTATCAAGAAACTTGTACAACGATGGATCAAGTGCATTGAAATGCAAGGACACTATGTCGAAAAATTATGTTCTTCTAAGTTTCCTATTTGATTACAATAAAATTTTATAACTACTTTGCTGATAATAATTGACATACCCTCGTATTATAGCACTTTTGCCAGCTCATGATGGAGAATGGAAAATTCTATCTGAGGAAAGCAATACAGACATCCTGGACAGTTTTAACGTAAAAGGATTTGTCATTAAAGTAGGAATTACCTTGTAAGTCAGTCAGTTACATACGCACATGCACATGGTCACTTTCAACTGAAATGGATAATGGTCTTGAAGGCAGCTCAAAAACAAATGCAAGACCGGCAGTACCATTAAAACATTTAGAAAACTATCCTTGCAGTTCTTTCAAAGGCACAGTGAATTCTTCAAACCTACCTTTTTCTTTAATGGCATTTAGCTTAGGAAGAAGGACTGTATCTCAGATTGTGTGACTTTTATAATGTGATTTTCTTTTTAAATGCCTCCTCATCAAATCAGAAAGAAGCCATTTCTCACCTTTCAGGATCTTACTGTGCACAGTATTTTGTCAAGACCAGTTAAAATGTGAGGTCTGCAATCCATTCTGGACATTCTAGTTTTTGTACCTGCACTCCATTTTCCTTTATGAATCTACAATAGCAAGTTTTAGATTGAAAAATCATTCCAGGCATGCCACTTGATTTAAACAAAGTACTTTGCAGTGGTATATAAAGTATCCATACTCTTCATTCAATTGCATCAATTGCGGTTGCAACCGACAGTAGTAGTTTGTTTATTAATCACCACCCTTGTCATATTTAATGGTTGTGCTAGTTACAAGAGTTTTTTAAACTGCACTGACCATTCAAAATAACCAAAGTGACAGATTCTGAATGTCTTCCAGGTTTTGCCTGGATTTGCTGGTTAAAAAAATACACTTTCTCCCAGGTGAAAATACGCTTTTTCCTTGTTAAGTGACAGTATAATTTCCCTCGGGATCTTAAAACTTATCAATCCTTTGAATAGTTAAGACTTTGTACACCGGTGTACAGCCTCCCACCACTAGAGAAACGAACCCCAGAAAAAAATATGTGTTTTGAAAGGATCTTTGATTTACAGCAACATGTATGCTGCATATTTTCGTATTACAAAAGTATATACTCGAACCACCAAACACAGAACGTTAGTACCCGAATCATTGAAACCGAGTTCGCGATGCGCTTTTCTAAGCCAGTCATAGAGCTCATGTCACGTGATATTGTGAGCCGATGATCGCAGATATTCATCATGTTTACATGAGGCTCCCAAAACCAGATTCCGTAAGCTGATCTCCCAATACAGCTCCTGCGTGGTCATGTAAACACTTCAAAATAGATTCTGAACTATTTTTGCTGCATGTAAATGCAGCTGGTATTGAAACGTACTTGGGCTTTCATGTTTCGTCTTGTTTTTAAAAATTTCGGTTAGTATTGATGGACTTGCTTTTTTTACAGTGAAGGATATGTAGAAATATTAGACTGAAGCTGTTTGCACCTCGTGTAACTGAAGAGACATAGTGATTGTGCTGACTAAATCATAAATTGCATCAGCTGTTTTCCATGTGCCCTAGTTAGCTTGACTAGCAAATCTGCTTCAGACCTTCATATGTAAACACGACAGTGAAAAACTGTTTCCAAAATTCAGGTTCTGTCTTTTGGAAGATGTGTTGCATGTAAAAGTAGTGATTCAGAGCATAGGACACGTGATGTAGTCAGCCTATAGTACGTCACCATTAAGTAGCATGAACACACAAATAGGAAAATTAATGTACATAATGTAGCTACAAGAAGCGCTAAGGTATCACATATAATACTTGTCTTTTTTGCATGTGTTACACTTCGATACATCACACAAATGTGCTGGTAAAATTTTACATAATGACATAAATGTCTGGTCTTCTGGGCTCTTAATTCTTCTAAGTGGCTGGCCCTCAAAGTGTTAAGCTTAAAATGAAAATCAAATGGACTGCGATTTAAGTAATTCAAAGCTCGTTCACACACATAACTCATATTGTGTAAAATGAAATGTATCTCGAAGGTAACGTTTTTCAAATGACCAATTGCAATATTTTCCCGTGACCTGTTAGAACTCGTTTCCGCAGTTGTCAGAGAGTGCCAGAAAATGGCATTACTGTGCCTGCGCAGCCACAACGAAGCAGGTAGCCTGTATGTTTGTATGTATATGGAATTAAGAGATCATACATTACGTCAGAAATGAAACAGGACATCAGAGGATACCCAAAGAGGATCAGAATTTCATAAGCCACATTAAAATCCATAATTCGACTTAAAGACCACATTCATATGTCCAGATTCACAAAGAAGTAGGCTCCAAGCTGATATTAAACTTTTCAGTGTTGTTTTTGGAATGCAAATTTTCTTGAAGTACCTGTACTGTATTATCTTATTTTAGTCCTATGGCATAATGCCATACATCGCAAAAGATAACAGCATGCACTTGAAATACTGCAAATAGCTGACACCAGCCAACAGTGTTTCAAATAAACTGACTGCTTCCGTGGAAAAAGTTAATTAAAGCCAATTTTATTTTAGCAAATCTACAAAAATAACTTCATTGTTCAGCAAGGCAATTAATTAATACCCGACTGCCAAAATCCTGGAAATAAAATAAAATCAGAAAACAGAATAATTACATATTTTAGCCTTCCACAATTATGTAATATTTTAATTCACTTTATAGCTCCCAGCCACAGAAATCTGTTTTGTTCTTGAGAGGCAGCAAAATCACTAAACGTAAACACAGTTCACATGGAGAATACCCGTCATCTTACTAGAACTCAGACTATTCTACGCATGCGTGGATCTGACAACTTGGGTGCACCAGAAAAATGTTACCGCGTAGCATCTGGTTGCTTGTTGCTACTGCTGATACAGTTCGTGTCTAGTTACCTACAATACAGCTGACAGATGCACTTCAAGTAGCCAGAAGCGGAAGAAGGTATGCTCATATGCGGCTCAACTGCGCATGCGCTTAAGCCCACTGGCAACTGCTGAAAAAGAACCCAATGTTAACCATTGTGATGTCACGCCAATCGGAAGCAGTTTGTTGTTATGAAGTATTGCATAGACTTTGCCCTAAAGTCTTCTACACATTTTGCTGTTGGCAGACGCTTGTGTGTGCACTGTGTTTTGTTGCTGTAAATGGCGCATTTCCTTTGCAACTTCCATTTTATTTATTTTTTCCTCATTTATGTTTTATTGCTGCAATATTATATTGCAGTAATGGGCTTGAGGAGGAAGTTCGGGTTGGTTACACCAAACAACACCCATTTAGCAGTGGTTCATTTATTCACCTAAACACATGCAAGGCTTATAAAGAACTGAACATGGCGGAACAGCCCAAAGACAATGATCAGAGTCCAAAGACGACGCTCAGAGCCCAAAGACGAACACATATCGATGCTGGTGTCAACCTCATTGGCGCCACATGCCCCCCCCCCCCCCCTTCTTCCCGCAGTATGGAGTACTCTTGAGAGGCCAGGTAAGTTCGGCTGTCGATCCTGGAAGTTGTTGAAGCGGGCCGGGCATCGTACTGGGTGTGCTGGTTGTACGGCAACAGGTAGTCCGGCGGTTTGCGGGTGGAATCTGAGCGATGACGATGATGTCTCCGGTGGGCGTAGCGAACACACAAAGCATGTCCAGGTCGACGTAAGACGGGAGGGGAACACATTTCACCAGTTGTCAGGCAATGGTGGAGGTTATGTCATGAGCACTGGATGAAGAGAAACACATGATGAACAGTGTATAATCGCGCAGTATTATTGAGATTTAGTGGGTTATGTCCGGGGGGACAGGCACAAATACCTCGAACGAGGGCACGTTCAAGTTGGGGGGGCATGAGTACAATGTGGAGGGAGTGATCGGAGTGTCGTGAGCCACGACAGTGAGTGACGTGGTCGTGGCCTGAAGGGGGGTAGTAGAAGGCTTGACATAAGCAGGCTTAAGTCTGTTGAGAGTGACTGTAACAGCTGAATCTTTCATCTGGATGTCATAGGTGTTGGCTGATCGCTGGAGAACTCGGTACAGGCCAGTATATGGAGGTTGGAGGGGAGCACGGACAGTGTCATCTCAGAGCATGATGTACTCGCAATTGTCCAGAGAATTCAGAACGTGGACCTTAGGGCAGGAATGGCTGGCAGGTGGAGGGATATGGAGGTTGATGAAGTGGTGTCTGAAGCGGTCCACAAAGGAAGGTAAGTCAAACTGAGGGAGAAAAGTGGAAGGGCTCACAAGTTCGCCAGGGAGAACAATGTTCTGGCTGTATACAAACTCGGCTATTGTGCCTTTGAGGTCTTCCTTATAGATCACACAAATGCCGAGTAGCACAAGGGGAAGGGCCTCCATCCATAGAGAGTCATGGCATCGAAGAGCCAACTTGAAAGTGCGGTGTCAGCAATCTACTGGCCCATTACTTTGCGAGTGATATGCTGTGGTATGGATGTGCCGGATGCCGCAAATGTTACAAATCCAGTTGAACAGGGCCAACTCAAATTGTCTACCCTGGTCAGTCGTGGTGATAGCTGGACATCCAAAATGTGATACCCATGATTCGATGAAAGTTCGAACAACAGTTTCTGCCGTAATATTGGGGAGGGGGACAGCTGCGACCCAGCGAGTTGTTCAGTCGATAGACGAGAGAACACAACGAAAGCTGTTAGAGGGGGAGAGAATACCAACAATGTAAATATGAATATGCTGGAAACGCCCAGGAGGGATTGAAATGGCGCCGAGGGGGACCGGGGTGTGGGGGGGGGGGGGGGGGGGGCGAGAGGGGTGAAGTGTGCTTGTGTGCTTTGCAGCGTTGGCATGCAATGCAGGAGCGTGCCCATTGCTGGCAGTCCTTGTTGACATTTCTCCACACAAAGCGCTCCACTACAAGGTGGGCGGACGCACGAACACTGGGATGGGCTAAATTATGCAATGCGTTGAAGACAGCTCGACGGAGCATGTTTGGGATGAGGGGGCATAACATGCCCATACTGTCGTCATACCAGATCTCACCAGAAATGCTAGGGAAGGTGGTGCAGACAAAGTGTAGTGAAGCAGTCGAGTCTGAAATCCGGTTTTGTGTATCCTCATCAGTGGGTTGGAGGTTAGGCAGTTCAGAGAGGTCTAACAGTGAATAGACGGCATCGACTCGTGAAAGGATATCAGCAATTATATTGTCAGCACCGTTTATGTGCCTGACATCAGTGGTGAAATGAGATATGAAACCCATGTATCTGAAGCGGCGAGGAGGCGGGTCAGCTGGTGGGTTTGTAATGGCCACAGCCAGGGATTTTTGGTCCGTTAAAACATAGAAAGGGCGTCCCTCAACGTCAGTCTTAAAATGCTTGATTGCTTCATAGACCACGAGCAACTCCCTGTCAAACGTGGAATATTTCTGTTGTGCATTGGTGACCTTGCATGAGAATAACTGCAGAGGCGAAGTTTGGCCATTGATTATCTGGCTAAGGACAGCGCCGATGGCAGTATCGCTCGTGTTTGTGGTGATGAAAAGCTGCGCATTGGGATGAGGATGGGCGATGGTGCAGGCCTCGGCAAGAAGATTTCTGAGGGCAATGAAATAGTCAGTCATAGCAGGGGTCCATGGAATGGGCCGAGATCGAGGCCAAGGCGTCCGTCAGTGGAGCCTGAATCTCCGCAGCCCTAGGTAGAGGTCGGTGATAATAATTAACCGTCCCCAGAAAGCACCAGAGCTCTTTGAATGATGAAGGTCTGTGTAGGTATAGTATTGTTTGTACTTTCTCAGGGGGTGGTGAAATGCAGTCGGCAGAGACCTGAAAACCAAGGAAAGTGACAGCTGTAATTTGTCCTGATTGGTCTCGATGTCTGCTGCCGCGAGAGTGTTCATAACAGTCTGCACATGTTGAATGTTGTCCTCGACGTAGGAGCTGAACACGTGAATGTCATCAAGATATGCAAAGCAGAGTTTTAGGTCGAATAGCACTTCGTTGATGAAGCATTGCCAGGTCTGGGTTGTGTTTTTCAGACCAAAGGGCATGAATCGAAACTGAAATATCCCGATCGGGGAGGTGATTGCTGTCTTCTCGATGTCTTCAGGTGCCATGGGGATTTGGTGGTAGGCCCGACCCGTTTGCAATCAATGACAGAGAACTTGGTCGCACCTGCGAGGGAACCCGTCTTTCTTGGGTATCATATGTATGGGCATAGACCAGCTACTGACAGAGGGTTCAATGACGCCAGAACTTAGTAGTTCAGAAATCTGATTTTTAAGGTCGTTGAGGTGCTCGGGACAAAGTCAATGTGGTTTACTGGAGATCGGGGGACTGACATGAGGCGAAGCTTGTGAACCGTGCCATTGGTGACGACAGAAATGTTGCCGGCAGCACGGGAGGCGGTTTGTTTACAATGTGTGGCGGGTGGGGCAGGCGAGGGGTGGTCGTGGTGTTCGGAGCCACTCAGCGGATCCGACGGGAGCCGAGGCAACAAAATGTCCCAGGAGTCAACGCGACAAGATGGCCACCGGTCGAAGCAGTGGCACGGTGGTCGGGTGTGTTCGGTAGAGTTAGTGAGCTGTTAGTGAGTCCATTGTCCGAGGGCATGGCCTGTAGCAGCACGGGCAAAACGCTTGGCGCGAGTGCACTGTTTGTGTTGTCAGTGGTGGTCGCACAGCGGCGCGCAGGAGCCGAAGATGCACAGTTTGAGGTGTTGTCCGCGAGGGTCAGGGTAGAAGCCGCAAGTTCGGGAACACGTGACGCTCATCGCACTTGCGCTCTTGTATCCGGCCAAGTGTCAACTGCTGCCATGTTAGGAGGGTGTGGCCCTGCGGAACTGTCAGTACATGTTATGGCAGTCTTGATAGCACAGTTGCGAGGGGTAGCTGGAGGTAAACACATGGAGGCTCGATTGCTGGGACTGCAAGCTGATTTGGCTCACTTACTGACCTTGCTGTAGTGTCTGTAATTCCTTTGCTGCATCGGAGAGCTGGAGCTGTGTTTTGTGGAGCCAGAGGGAGAGCTCAAAGTTTTCCTTGCATAGGCAAGAGATGTGTTCGAGCTCAACAAGGCACTTGTGAGTGATTTCTTGTAACGTTGTCGACAGAGATGAGCATGTACGGATGAGATGAGCAAGGACCGATGTGTCACGGGGAGGTTTGCTCAACGGAGCATAGAGGAAGTGAGTCTTGCACGGATGATGAAACACGGTGTTTCGCACTAGGTCCGGTGAAAGTTTGTGGTGTCATGAGAAATCAAAATGCCTAGTATAGGTTCGTCAATTTCGCACACAAAATAAAAGTGCACTCGAGTTTGAATGATTAGGGCAGATGTTCGACGATGCTAAGGACTTAGGCAGCAGCGAAACATCGGCGCCTGTGTCCACTAGGAAATGTCTTTAATGTAAAGTCGTCCGCAATTATCCAGTTGTTCCTCGACAGAATGGAGCACTGAGGGGTTTCTGTCAAGTTGTGTGCAGGAGGTGGGACCCGTGCAATTGGCGTTTGGGAAGTAACAGGGTAGTCTGCAGTTCCGTGCCGCCTCACCAAACCATGAGTGGAAGTAACAGTACGGGTAGTGCGGTTGCATTTCCTGCGGAAAGTTCGTTGCCAGTGGCAGTGGCCGAGGTTCGGTGGCCGCAACAGGTTCAGTTGCAGGAGGGAGCGTGACCATGGGCAGAACCAGTGACGTCCGAGTTGCTTGTTTACTGCTTCCCGGAGCGCGCGGAACGGTCAGCACAGTACAGCCCCGGCCACGTCCAGCCACAGGGCGATAAGCCTGAACCTGAGATTTGTCAGGTAGGCAGTGGCTGATGAAATAGAGCAGTGATGCATCGTGTAGCTTGTCAGCAATTGTCATTCTTTGCTCGACAGGTTCAGGAGACCTTTGAGCCAGAACAAAGTGGATGTGAGAAGATAGTTTATCTGACCAGATGGTGAGGAGAGCTGTGTCAGAGAATAGATCGGCGCTAACCAAGGCACGTAGCTATCTCCAGAGCTGGGAAGGTTTGTCATTGCCCAGTTGCTTGATGTGGAGTACTTGCGTATTGCTGCCTCAGTTGAGCATGCAAGACGTAGAACTGTCTTTTTGGTTAGAGTGTATCAGGTAGATGAGTCCAGGGCGTCGACCAGGTCAGCAATCAAGTCCTCCTTGTTGTGCAGGTGGGTGATGAGGCAGAGAATCCTGGTTGACTAGTCGCGTTTGTAGTGGTTGAACACTTCGTCCACAATTTTGAACCAGGTTGTTGCTCTGCCGGGATTAAACGGCGGCAGCGTTGGTAAGCATTGTAGAATGTTCGGAAGAACAGGTTGAGTTGAGTTCGTCGGGGCACTGCCTGAATCGAGCTGTTGTTGCTGTAGTATTCCAGGAGAGTGTATACTGTAGACATTTGCGCTCTTGTTAGAATATTTTCAGAACAATACACATACAAAGATAAATTGGGAGGGAGGGGAGGGAGTGGACAGAAGTATGTAACGGGTCACCAAAGATCGTGTATGTGGCAACGACAGCTGTTCGGGTGGCAGCGTGAAGGTGACACATTGTCGTTGAGCGCAATCCGTCACGACCGGAAGGCCGACGCGCATGAGACACCGTAATGTGTCGATTGTGGTTGCGGAAGCTCAACACGTTGCAGGTGTGTTCGGATTGACACATCGCGGAAGACCGACGCGGTTGAGGCACCGAGATGCGCTGAGAATGGTAGCGGAAGCTCAACTGGAGCTGGCACGGGGGGGGCAGGTGAGAAAAAGTTCAAAGTTTGAGAACGCGTGTTAGCCGCGGAAAACTCGTAGTATGATCAGAGCTGGGACCACCTGTGTTGCAGGAAGGCTGCAGAGGTGCAGGCTGTCCAGAAGCACAGTGTGGGAAATGATGTCGAACATGGGATGGAATGTGTGAATGTTCACTGTTAATAGTCACTCCACTCAAAACGGTGTGCAGATAAAGTGAATGTCATGGCACAAAACACTGAGGTGTAGCAGCGGGACGGAGTTGGAGGTCAGGCACAGATAACAAGTTATTGTTTCTGTTGCAGGCCGAGGTATCAACGTAGGAAGGCGTGTGCTGATGCTGAACCAAAGCAGGCGCGGGCGTGGTTGGATGCTTAGGAGGTAGACCTGTGAACGAAGCAGTTCCGCCAGGTGGCAGGTATCCGCATGGTACTGCACGCCTTGCGGCATGGCAAATCCTTGTCCTGGTGGTAGTAGGTTGTCCGACGAAGCATTTTCAGAAATCGGCATTGGTCCTGCACCGCACAGAGATCTGTGAGAGGTAACTGCACAGTCAATCAGAGAGGGCACATGTGGCGGGAACAAAGGCGTTTGATAGCCAGAGTCATGCGCACTCCTAACCTCAGTTATCACTGCAGGCTCGAAAACATCTGGCGAAATCAGCGGAATCATCAAGTGAGAGGCTTTGTGTTGCAGTCCTCGCAGGTGTACATCGCACGCAACACGATGCATGTCGATCACAAAATCCGGCGTTCGGCACTGGGCCGAAGTCATTGTTTGAAAGCTGTGTCGATGTAATACATGCGAAAATAACCGACGCGGAGGTCGCAAACACAGTAAAACGGCGAACAGGAAAGACGTTACAACTCGGGGTCACCAGTGAGGGGGAAGTTCGGGTTGGTTACACCAAACAACACCCTTTAGCAGTACTTCATTTATTCACCTAAACACATGCAAGGCTCACATAGAACTGAACATGGCGGAACAGCCGGAAGACAATGTTCAGAGTGCAGAGACGAACGCATATCAATTCTGGTGTCGACCTCATCGGAGCCACAGGCTAAAGTAAAATTCTTTGTTAAGATCAGTTCTTACCAGTCAAAACTACAAAAATCAGATGAAAAAATTCCCGGGTTTTTCCTGGTTGTCACAGAGTGTGTACACTCTGTGGAAATAAATGTTTCCAGTCCTTATTTTAAGTTACAACACAACTACCCAGTTCACTCTTCAGCAGCTACTTCCTGGAGTGAACCTTGTGACTAACAGCTAGATCTAACTATTTTATCCGCATTTTGTTACCCTCAACATTTTGGGACCATTCCTCATTTCGGCTCAAAATATATTTTTCCCATTTTATTTATTTATTTATTTATTTTACGATGTCTCTAGCAAATATGACTGCAGAAACAGTTGCTAAAGCTTTCAAGACACATCTTATTTTCCAGAATGAGATTTTCACTCTGCAGCGGAGTGTGCGCTGATATGAAACTTTCCTGGCAGATTAAAACTGTGTGCCCGACCGAGACTCGAACTCGGGACCTTTGCCTTTCGCGGGCAAGTGCTCTACCATCTGAGCTACCGAAGCACGACTCACGCCCGGTACTCACAGCTTTACTTCTGCCAGTATCCGTCTCCTACCTTCCAAACTTTACAGAAGCTCTCCTGCGAACCTTGCAGAACTAGCACTCCTGAAAGAAAGGATATTGCGGAGACATGGCTTAGCCACAGCCTGGGGGATGTTTCCAGAATGAGATTTTCACTCTGCAGCGGAGTGTGCGCTGATATGAAACTTTCCTGGCAGATTAAAACTGTGTGCCCGACCGAGACTCGAACTCGGGACCTTTGCCTTTCGCGGGCAAGTGCTCTACCATCTGAGCTACCGAAGCACGACTCACGCCCGGTACTCACAGCTTTACTTCTGCCAGTATCCGTCTCCTACCTTCCAAACTTTACAGAAGCTCTCCTGCGAACCTTGCAGAACTAGCACTCCTGAAAGAAAGGATATTGCGGAGACATGGCTTAGCCACAGCCTGGGGGATGTTTCCAGAATGAGATTTTCACTCTGCAGCGGAGTGTGCGCTGATATGAAACTTTCCTGGCAGATTAAAACTGTGTGCCCGACCGAGACTCGAACTCGGGACTTTTGCCTTTCGCGGGCAAGTGCTCTACCATCTGAGCTACCGAAGCACGACTCACGCCCGGTACTCACAGCTTTACTTCTGCCAGTATCCGTCTCCTACCTTCCAAACTTTACAGAAGCTCTCCTGCGAACCTTGCAGAACTAGCACTCCTGAAAGAAAGGATATTGCGGAGACATGGCTTAGCCACAGCCTGGGGGGTGTTTCCAGAATGAGATTTTCACTCTGCAGCGGAGTGTGCGCTGATATGAAACTTTCCTGGCAGATTAAAACTGTGTGCCCGACCGAGACTCGAACTCGGGACCTTTGCCTTTCGCGGGCAAGTGCTCTACCATCTGAGCTACCGAAGCACGACTCACGCCCGGTACTCACAGCTTTACTTCTGCCAGTATCCGTCTCCTACCTTCCAAACTTTACAGAAGCTCTCCTGCGAACCTTGCAGAACTAGCACTCCTGAAAGAAAGGATATTGCGGAGACATGGCTTAGCCACAGCCTGGGGGATGTTTCCAGAATGAGATTTTCACTCTGCAGCGGAGTGTGCGCTGATATGAAACTTTCCTGGCAGATTAAAACTGTGTGCCCGACCGAGACTCGAACTCGGGACCTTTGCCTTTCGCGGGCAAGTGCTCTACCATCTGAGCTACCAAAGCACGACTCACGCCCGGTACTCACAGCTTTACTTCTGCCAGTATCCGTCTCCTACCTTCCAAACTTTACAGAAGCTCTCCTGCGAACCTTGCAGAACTAGCACTCCTGAAAGAAAGGATATTGCGGAGACATGGCTTAGCCACAGCCTGGGGGATGTTTCCAGAATGAGATTTTCACTCTGCAGCGGAGTGTGCGCTGATATGAAACTTTCCTGGCAGATTAAAACTGTGTGCCCGACCGAGACTCGAACTCGGGACCTTTGCCTTTCGCGGGCAAGTGCTCTACCATCTGAGCTACCGAAGCACGACTCACGCCCGGTACTCACAGCTTTACTTCTGCCAGTATCCGTCTCCTACCTTCCAAACTTTACAGAAGCTCTCCTGCGAACCTTGCAGAACTAGCACTCCTGAAAGAAAGGATATTGCGGAGACATGGCTTAGCCACAGCCTGGGGGATGTTTCCAGAATGAGATTTTCACTCTGCAGCGGAGTGTGCGCTGATATGAAACTTTCCTGGCAGATTAAAACTGTGTGCCCGACCGAGACTCGAACTCGGGACCTTTGCCTTTCGCGGGCAAGTGCTCTACCATCTGAGCTACCGAAGCACGACTCACGCCCGTTACTCACAGCTTTACTTCTGCCAGTATCCGTCTCCTACCTTCCAAACTTTACAGAAGCTCTCCTGCGAACCTTGCAGAACTAGCACTCCTGAAAGAAAGGATATTGCGGAGACATGGCTTAGCCACAGCCTGGGGGATGTTTCCAGAATGAGATTTTCACTCTGCAGCGGAGTGTGCGCTGATATGAAACTTTCCTGGCAGATTAAAACTGTGTGCCCGACCGAGACTCGAACTCGGGACCTTTGCCTTTCGCGGGCAAGTGCTCTACCATCTGAGCTACCGAAGCACGACTCACGCCCGGTACTCACAGCTTTACTTCTGCCAGTATCCGTCTCCTACCTTCCAAACTTTACAGAAGCTCTCCTGCGAACCTTGCAGAACTAGCACTCCTGAAAGAAAGGATATTGCGGAGACATGGCTTAGCCACAGCCTGGGGGATGTTTCCAGAATGAGATTTTCACTCTGCAGCGGAGTGTGCGCTGATATGAAACTTTCCTGGCAGATTAAAACTGTGTAAAGTTTGGAAGGTAGGAGACGGATACTGGCAGAAGTAAAGCTGTGAGTACCGGGCGTGAGTCGTGCTTCGGTAGCTCAGATGGTAGAGCACTTGCCCGCGAAAGGCAAAGGTCCCGAGTTCGAGTCTCGGTCGGGCACACAGTTTTAATCTGCCAGGAAAGTTTCATATCAGCGCACACTCCGCTGCAGAGTGAAAATCTCATTCTGGAAACATCCCCCAGGCTGTGGCTAAGCCATGTCTCCGCAATATCCTTTCTTTCAGGAGTGCTAGTTCTGCAAGGTTCGCAGGAGAGCTTCTGTAAAGTTTGGAAGGTAGGAGACGGATACTGGCAGAAGTAAAGCTGTGAGTACCGGGCGTGAGTCGTGCTTCGGTAGCTCAGATGGTAGAGCACTTGCCCGCGAAAGGCAAAGGTCCCGAGTTCGAGTCTCGGTCGGGCACACAGTTTTAATCTGCCAGGAAAGTTTCATATCAGCGCACACTCCGCTGCAGAGTGAAAATCTCATTCTGGAAACATCCCCCAGGCTGTGGCTAAGCCATGTCTCCGCAATATCCTTTCTTTCAGGAGTGCTAGTTCTGCAAGGTTCGCAGGAGAGCTTCTGTAAAGTTTGGAAGGTAGGAGACGGATACTGGCAGAAGTAAAGCTGTGAGTACCGGGCGTGAGTCGTGCTTCGGTAGCTCAGATGGTAGAGCACTTGCCCGCGAAAGGCAAAGGTCCCGAGTTCGAGTCTCGGTCGGGCACACAGTTTTAATCTGCCAGGAAAGTTTCATATCAGCGCACACTCCGCTGCAGAGTGAAAATCTCATTCTGGAAACATCCCCCAGGCTGTGGCTAAGCCATGTCTCCGCAATATCCTTTCTTTCAGGAGTGCTAGTTCTGCAAGGTTCGCAGGAGAGCTTCTGTAAAGTTTGGAAGGTAGGAGACGGATACTGGCAGAAGTAAAGCTGTGAGTACCGGGCGTGAGTCGTGCTTCGGTAGCTCAGATGGTAGAGCACTTGCCCGCGAAAGGCAAAGGTCCCGAGTTCGAGTCTCGGTCGGGCACACAGTTTTAATCTGCCAGGAAAGTTTCACATCTTATTTTGCTATAAAGGAAGGCCTCAGCTATCATAACAGAGCAATGAAGTAACTTCTTATTACCTCTTTTCATGCACATTTGCAAGTAATTAAATATCCAGAAGGGGTCAACTAACCTCTTGTATCCTAAAAGTAAAGGCTGCATAGAGCAGGTACATAAGTCTATTCTTAAAATGCTATCACATTATGTGAATCAAAGCTATACATACTGGGACAGACTACTTCCATTCACTGTGCACTTACACAATGCGTGAGAGCATTAATCTATCGACTGCACTCCATTTGAGGTTGAACAGGGAAGCAAAATGTGTCGTCATTCAAGTTAGATAAGTTTCCCCCAGATGTTGATGCAACAGCAGTAAAATGGCTGTACAGAAACTTGAGAACTGTCTAGCAACAGTTACAGAAGAGTGATGCTGGTGCTGTCACTAGGCAAGCTAAACAAATTCAAAATAATACAAGAGTTCCTGATTATCAGCCTGGGGATATAGAACCTTCTGACCATGCAATAATGTCACTAAGGTTCCCCTACTACTGATATTTGTTTTACAGCATATTCCCTCATTTCCCATTGAAGATCGCAAAACCAGTGCAAACGAAAGGCAACTCTGGGTGGTGTGAGGAGAATTTTGTCAAGGGATGATCTCATTTCAGGGGTTGACTTGAGAAATTCATATCCCTAGCAGAGTAATTTATTGATGTATTCGAGGCCAGGATAATATTTGGTGACAAGGGGGATGCTTCTGTGTGGTCTGAGAGTAGGAACATTGTTGTTGGACGGGGAGGAATGTATTGCTCGGGTGATCTGTTTGTGGACAAGGTCTGCAGGATAGTTGCGGGAGAAGAAAGCACTGGTCAGGTTATTGGTGTAATTGTTGAGAGATTCGTCACTGGAGCAGATACGTTTGCCACGAATACCTAGGCTGCAGGGAAGGGAGCGTTTGGTGTAGAATGGATGGCAGCTATCAAAGTGAAGGTACTGTTGTTTGTTTGTGGGTTTGATATGGACAGAGGTGTGGAGGTGAGCTTCAACAAGATGAAGGTCAACATCCAGGAAGGTGGCTTGGGTTTTGGAGAAGGACCAGGTGAAATTCAGATTCGAAAACGAGTTGGGTTATGGAGGAAATTAAGGAGTGTTTCTTCGCCATGAGTCCAGACCACAAAGATGTCATCTATAAACCTATACCAGGCCAGGGGAAGCAGCTGTTGGGTCTTCAGGAAAGCCTCCTCCATGCGGCCCATGAAGAGGTTGGCATAGGACGGAGCCATCCTGGTTCCCATGGCAGTTCCCCTGATTTGTTTGTAGGTCTGGCCTTCAAAAGTGAAGTAATTATGGGTGAGGATGAAGTTGGTAAGTGTGATAAGGAACGAGGTTTTTGGAAGATCTTCGGGTGGGCATTGGGAGAGGTAGTGCTCAAGGGCAGAGAGACCATGGGTGTGTGGGATGTTTGTGTAAAGGGATGTAGCATCTATGGTGACAAGAAAGGTTTCAGGTGGGAGAGGAGTGGGAATGGATTTAAGGCGTTCTAGGAAGTGGTAGCCACCCTACTCACAAACATCCCACACACCCATGGTCTCTCTACCCTTGAGCACTACCTCTCCCAATGCCCACCCGAAGATCTTCCAAAAACCTCGTTCCTTATCACACTTACCAACTTCATCCTCACCCATAATTACTTCACTTTTGAAGGCCAGACCTACAAACAAATCAGAGGAACTGCCATGGGAACCAGGATGGCTCCATCCTATACCAACCTCTTCATTGGCCGCATGGAGGAGGCTTTCCTGAAGACCCAACAGCTGCTTCCCCTGGCCTGATATAGGTTTATAGATGACATCTTTGTGGTCTGGACTCATGGTGAAGAAACACTCCTTAATTTCTTCCATAACCTCAACTCGTTTTCGAATCTGAATTTCACCTGGTCCTTCTCCAAAACCCAAGCCACCTTCCTGGATGTTGACCTTCATCTTGTTGAAACTCACATCCACACCTCTGTCCATATCAAACCCACAAAAAAACAATAGTACCTTCACTTTGATAGCTGCCATCCATTCCACATCAAATGCTCCCTTCCCTACAGCCTAGGTATTTGTGGCAATTGTATCTGCTCCAGTGACGAATCCCTCAACAATTACACCAATAACCTGACCAGTGCTTTCCTCTCCCGCAACTATCCTGCAGACCTTGTCCACAAACAGATCACCCGAGCAATACATTCCTCCCCGTCCAACAACAATGTTCCTACCCTCAGACCACACAGAAGCATCTCCCTTGTCACCCAATATTATCCTGGCCTCGAATACATCAATAAATTACTCCGCTAGGGATATGACTTTCTCAAGTCATCCCCTGAAATGAGATCATCCCTTAATAAAATTCTCCCCACACCAACCAGAGTTACCTTTCATCGCCCCCTAACCTCCGTAACATCCTTGTTAAAAACTACAATATTCCCAGACTACCTTCTCTACCCAGCGGTTCCTACCCCTGTAACCGACCCCGCTGCAAAACCTGCTCCATGCATCCCCCCCACAACCACCTACTCCAGCCCCGCTACTGGTAAAACATACACAATTCAAGGCACGGCCACGTGTGAAACTACACATGTCATTTATCAGCTGAGATGCCTGCACTGCACAGCCTTTTACATTGGTATGACAACTGACTAAACTGGCTGAACGCATGAACGGACACAGACGAATTGTCCACCTAGATGTCCAATACCCAGTAGCGGAGCATGCCCTCCAACATAATTCTAAGGACCTAGGAACCTGCTACATCGTATGTGCTATTTGGCTTCTCCCACCCAACACCAGTCCCTCTGAACTGCGGAGATGGGAACTTGCACTCCAACACATCCTTTCATCCCGCCATCCCCCTGGACTGAAACTACGTTAAACAACCTCACTCCCATTTACTCTTCAGTCTTCTCCTCTTTCCCTTTCCTCTTTAGCCATTCATGCATCTTTTCATCCTACATCTTTATACTACACTCCTGGAAATTGAAATAAGAACACCGTGAATTCATTGTCCCACGAAGGGGAAACTTTATTGACACATTCCTGGGGTCAAATACATCACATGATCACACTGACAGAACCACAGGCACATAGACACAGGCAACAGAGCATGCACAATGTCGGCACTAGTACAGTGTATATCCACCTTTCACAGCAATGCAGGCTGCTGTTCTCCCATGGAGACGATCGTAGAGATGCTGGATGTAGTCCTGTGGAACGGCTTGCCATGCCATTTCCACCTGGCGCCTCAGTTGCACCAGCGTTCGTGCTAGACGTGCAGACTGCGTGAGACGACGCTTCATCCAGACACAAACATGCTCAATGGGGGACAGATCTGGAGATCTTGCTGGCCAGGGTAGTTCACTTACACCTTCTAGAGCACGTTGGGTGGCACGGGTACATGCGGACCTGCATTGTCCTGTTGGAACAGCAAGTCCCCTTGCCGGTCTAGGAGTGGTAGAACGATGGGTTCGATGACGGTTTGAATATACCGTGCACTATTCAGTGTCCCCTCGATCCCCTCGACGATCACCAGAGGTGTACGGCCAGTGTAGGAGATCGCTCCCCACACCATGATGCCGGGTGTTGGCCCTGTGTGCCTCGGTCGTATGCAGTCCTGATTGTGGCGCTCACCTGCACGGCGCCAAACATGCATACGACCATCATTGGCACCAAGGCAGAAGCGACTCTCATCGCTGAAGACGACACATCTCCATTCGTCAATCCATTCATGCCTGTCGCGACACCACTGGAGGCGGGCTGCACGATGTTGGGGCGTGACCGGAAGACGGCCTAACGGTGTGCGGGACCGTAGCGCAGCTTCATGGAGACGGTTGCGAATAGTCCTCGCCGATACCCAAGGAGCAACAGTGTCCCTAATTTGCTGGGAATTGGCGGTGCGGTCCCCTACGGCACTGCGTAGGATCCTACGGTCTTGGCGTGCATCTGTGCGTCGCTGCGGTCCGGTCCCAGGTCGACGGGCACGTGCACCTTCCGCCGACCACTGGCGACAACATCGATGTACTGTGGATACCTCGCGCCCCATGTGTTGAGCAATTCGGCGATACGTCCACCCGGCCTCCCGCATGTCCACTATACGCAATCGCTCAAAGTCTGTCAATTGCACATATGGTTCACGTCCACGGGCTGTCGCGGCATCCTACCAGTGTTAAAGACTGCGATGGAGCTCCGTATGCCACGGCAAACTGGCTGACACTGACGGCGGCGGTGCACAAATGCTGCGCAGCTAGCGCCATTCGACGGCCAACACCGCAGTTCCTGGTGTGTCCGCTGTGCCGTGCGTGTGATCATTGCTTGTACAGCCCTCTCGCACTGTCCGGAGCAAGTATGGTGGGTCTGACACACCGGTGTCAATGTGTTCTTTTTTCCATTTCCAGGAGTGTATATACCTCTTTACCTCTGTATGCATCCTCTTTGGTTTGAAGCTGGCACAGTACCTACAGTAGAATATCTTTGGCTTCCCTCTGACAACCTTGCCTCCATCCTTGATACCCTCCCTGGTTTCCTTTCCCTGTTGCTTCATAACCTGGGTTGTGAGTAACTAAATCCACTTTACCTTCTTCCCCTTCTTTCCCCTCTCTCCTCCCTGATGAAGGAACATTTATTCCGAAAGATAGGAACGTAAATTTTCGGTTGTTTTTTTTGTGTATCTATCGGCTGTACTGAGCTGAGGTAAGTACTGGCCAGCCCCGCTATCTCTTTGTTAGTATTTATTAGTAAAACTGTAATACACAGTCACCTGTTGTTCATATTTTACAGATCTTAAGCAATCACGCCCTGCAACATTTCTGTTACTGTTAATAGCAGATTTTACAGGTGAAATTGTCAAAAAGCTGGCTAATGTTTTCTATTTTCGTTCACTAATTTGTTATGTCAACATATTCTTTGATAAGTCTTCATGCGGGAAAACGGAGTTCATTGCATAGAAACGTATAATAAGGATAATAGGTGATGTGCACTCTAGAAACTCTTGAAGACAGCTCATTAAACAATTAGGCTTAATGAGAATCATCGAACAGTACATTTACTACCATAAAATGTTTGTTTTCAGAATGAGATTTTCACTCTGCAGCGGAGTGTGCACTGATATGAAACTTCCTGGCAGATTAAAACTGTGTGCCGGACCGAGTCTCGAACTCGGGACCTTTGCCTTTCATGGGCAAGTGCTCTACCATCTGAGCTACCCAAGCACGGCTCACGCCCCGTTCTCACAGCTTTACTTCTGCCAGTACCTTGTCTCCTACCTTCCAAACTTAACAGAAGCTCTCCTGTGGAAGGTAGGAGACGAGGTACTGGCAGAAGTAAAGCTGTGAGGATGGGGTGTGGGTCGTGCTTGGGTAGTCAGTTGGTACAGCACTTGCCCGCGAAAGGCAAAGGTCCCAAGTTCGAGTCTCGGTCCGGCACAGTTTTAATCTGCAAGGAAGTTTCAATGTTTGTTTTCATCAATCAATTACAATTTGAAAAGAACGGTATAAACATGTGTCATTACAATAGTAGGAAGAGAGATTCATGCATAATTGGATACAAAAAATGAATCTACATCTACGTCAACATTTGCACCAATACTCTGCAATCCACCTTACAGTGCATTTTGGATGGTACCCTGTACCATTACTAGTCATTTGCACCTGCAAATAGAATGAGGGGAAAATGACTGTCTCTATCCATCCATATGAGCCCTAATTTCTCGTATCTTACCTTCCTGGTCCTTATGCACAATGTATGTTGCAGTCAACTTCAAATACTGGTTCTCTAAATTTTCTCAATAGTGCTCCTCGAAGAGAGTGTTGCCTTCCCTCCACAGAATCCGATTTGAGTTCCCAAAGCATCTCCATAACACCTGCGTGATGTTCATACCTACGAGCAACAAATCTAGCAGCTCGCCTCTGAATTGCTTCGATGTCTTCCTTTAATCCAGTGTGGTACGGATACCAAGCACTTAAGCAGTACTTAAGTCTATGTTGCACTAGCGTCCTATATGTGGTCTCTTTTACACATGAACCACACTTTCCTAGACTTCTAATAATAAACCAAAGACGACCATTCGCCTTTCCTACCACACTCCTCACATGCACCTTCCATTTCATATCGCTTTGCAACATTACGCCCAGATATTTAAATGACGTGACTGTGTCAAGTAGGACACTACTAATGCGGTATCTGAACACTACAGGTTTGCCTTTCCTACTCATCTGCATTAACTTACGTTTTTCAGCATTCCGTGCTATCTGCCATTCATCACATCAATCAGAAACTGTTGAAGTCATCTTGCATTCTCCTACAGTCACTCAATTTCAACACCTTACTGTGCACCACAGAATCATCAGTAACAAACAACTGCAGATTGCTGCCCCCCCCCCCCCTCCCCCCGTTCGCCAATACATTTTTGTATATAGAGAACAACAATGGTTTTAACACACTTCCCTGGGACACTGCTTACGATGCCTTGTCTCTGATGAACACATGCTGTTGAGGACAACATACTGGGTTGTATTACTTTCTTAAGTCTTCAAGCCACTCACATATCTGTGACCTTATTCCATATGCTCATACCTTCTTTGACAGCCTGCGATGGGATGCCATGTCTTTTTTTGAAATCTAGAAATACAGAATCTGCCTGTTGCCTTTCATCCATAGTTCACAGTATATGAAATGGACATCTGGAATCTCGCACCTTGCAAAAAGCCACAGCTTCCAGATGCAGAAAAATCTATACATTTTAAATGGGCCAAAAAAACAGACACTGGACAGTAGCTGATTGGAGATGTGCGGCGTGGTCCAAGGAGTCACGATTTTACATCTTTTTAAATAATGCAATACAGTGAATGCACTGATTTTCCATGGAGTCTTTAACCTTCTGTGTGTGTGTGTGTGGAGAGTATAGTTCAAGCTGGAGGTGGTTCTATGAGGTTGTAGGGGAGTTTTTCATAACACAATTTGGGTCCACTTATTCAGATAACCATGAAAATGAACTGAGATATTTATTTCAACTTCTTGGTGGCAGATTTTTGCTCTTTCTTCTAAATCTTCAGGATGAGTATGATGTAAATATTCTTATCTTCCAAAATGACAACAGTCATGTTCTCAGCTCTGCACACATAATCTCTGGTTTGATGTATACTCATGTATCCTACCGCATCTCAGATGGGCCACTACATCACTCAGTTTCAGTCCTGTAAAAAAAAAAGTCTGAGACTATTTGGAACAGCAGGTGAAATGTATCAATCAATGTCCCAGCAATTTGGAAGTTCCATACGATTTATCGTCAATGACGAGCTACAGCTGGATATTGCACAACTGCAGGAACTTGAGGACACTCTTTCTCACCAAATTGAGGTCATTATCAAGGCTAGAGACAATGTTGTAGGACATTAATCTCAAGACTGGTTTGATGCAACTCTCCATGCTGCTTTATCCTGTGTAAGCCTCTTCATCTCCGAGTAACTACTTCAACCTCCATCCTTCTGAATCTTGTTTCTGTACTCACCTCAAGGGCTCCCTCTACGATTTTTATCACACACCCTTCCCTCCAGTACTAAACTGGTGATCCCTTGGTGTCTCAGGATGTGTCCTACCAACCGATCCCTTCTTCTAGTCAGGTTGTGCCACAAATTTCTTTGCCCATCAGTTCTACTCAATACCTCCTCATTAGTTACATGATCTACGTATCTGATCTTCAATATTCTTCTATAGCACCACAATTCAAAAGTTGTGATTCTTTTTGATTTTCTTCTTGTCTAAACTGTTTGTCGGCCATGTTTAACTTCCATACATTGTTACGCTCCATACAAATACTTTCAGATAAGACTTCCTGACGCCTAAATCTAAACTTGATATTAAATTTCTTTTCATCAGAAATACTTTCCTTACCATTGCTAGTCTACATTTTATATCCTCTCTACTTAGGCTGTTATCAGTTATTTTGCTGTCCAAATAGCAAAATTCATCTACTACTTTAAGTGTCTTGCTTCCTGATCTAATTCCCTCAGCGTCACCTGTTTTAATTCGACCTCATTTCATTATCCTTGTTATGCTTTTATTAATGTTCATCTAATGTACTCCTTTGGAGACACAATGTCATCAGCAAACCTCAAAGTTTTTATTTCTTCCCCTTGAACTTTAATTCCTACTTCAAATTTTTCTTTGGTTTCCATTAATGCTTGCTCAGTGTAGAGATTGAATAACATTGGGAATAGGCTACAACCCTGTCTCACTCCCTTTTCAACCACTTCTTCCCTTTCATATCCATCAACTGTTGCAAATGGTGTCTGATTTCTCTACAAGTTGTAAATAGCCTTTCGCTCCCTGAATTTTACCCCTGCTACCTTCAGAATCCCAAAGAGTGTGCTGCAATCAACACTGTCAACAGCTTTATCTGTGTCTACAAATGATATAAATGTAGGTTTGCCTTTCCTTAACCTACCTTCTAAGATAAGTCATTGGGTCAGTATTACTTTGCGTGTTTCTATATTTCTCCAGAATCCAAACTGATCTTCCCTGAGGTTGGCTTCTATCAGTTCTTTCATTCTTCTGTGAAAAATTCGTATCAGTATTTTGCAACCATTACTAATTAAACTGATAGTTTGGTAATATTCACTCCTGTCAGCAATAGCTTTCTTTGGAATTGGAATTACTGTATTCTTCTGGATCTCTGAGGGTATTTCACCTGTCTCATACATTTTGCACACTGGATGGAAGACTTTTGTCTTGGCTGCTCTCCCAAGGCTACCAGTAGTTCTGACAGAATATTGTCTATCCCGGGGCCTTGTTTCGACTTAGATCTTTCTTCTCACAGTATCTTATCTCCCCTCTCATCTTCATCTATGTCCTCTTCTACTTCTATAACATTGCCTTAAAATACATCTCCCTTGTACAGACCATCTATATACTCCTTCCACCTTCAAAGTTTCCCTTTGTTGCTGAGGAACAGTTTTCCATCTGAGCTCTTGAATTTCATACAACAAGACTTCTGGTCAGGTGACTACAGGGTTATAAACACAAAATCAAATAGGGGTAATGCAGGAGTAGGTTTAATAATGAATAGGAAAATAGGAATGCGGGTAAGCTACTACAAACAACATAGTGAACGCATTATTGTGGCCAAGATAGATACGAAGCCCACACCTACTACAGTAGTACAAGTTTATATGCCAACTAGCTCTGCAGATGACGAAGAAATTGAAGAAATGTATGATCAAATAAAAGAAATTATTCAGATAGTGAAGGGCGACGAAAATTTAATAGTCATGGGTGACTGGAATTCGGTAGTAGGAAAAGGGAGAGTAGGAAACGTAGTAGGTGAATATGGGCTGGGGCAAAGAAATGAAAGAGGAAGCCGCCTGGTAGAATTTTACACAGAGCACAACTTAATCATAGGTAACACTTGGTTCAAGAATCATAAAAGAAGGCTGTATCCATGGAAGAAGCCTGGAGATACTGACAGGTTTCAGATAGGTTATATAATGGTACAACAGAGATTTAGGAACCAGGTTTTAAATTGTAGGACATTTCCAGGGGCAGATGTGGACTCTGACCACAATCTGTTGGTTATGACCTGTAGATTAAAACTGAAGAAACTGCAAAAAGGTGGGAATTTAAGGAGATAGGACCTGGATAAACTAAAACAACCAGATGTTGTACGGAGTTTCAAGGAGAGCATAAGGGAGCAATTGACAGGAATGGGGGAAAGAAATACAATAGAAAAAGAATGGGTAGCTTTGAGGGATGAAGTAGTGAAGGCAGCAGAGGATCAAGTAGGTAAAAAGACGAGGGCTAGTAGAAATCCTTGGGTAACATAAAAAATATTGAATTTAATTGATGAAAGGAGAAAATATAAAAATGCAGTAAATGAAGCAGGCAAAAAGGAATACAAATGTCTCAAAAATGACATTGACAGGAAGTGCAAAATGGCTAAGCAGGGATGGCTAGAGGACAAATGTAAGGATGTAGAGGCTTATCTCACTAGGGGTAAGATGGATACTGCCTACAGGAAAATTAAAGAGACCTTTGGAGAAAAGAGGACCACTTGTATGAATATTAAGAGCTCAGATGGAAACCCTGTTCTAACCAAAGAAGGGAAAGCAGAAAGGTGGAAGGAGCATATAGAGGGTCTATACAAGGGCGATGTACTTGAGGACAATATTATGGAAATGGAAGAGGATGTAGATGAAGATGAAATGGGAGATATGATACTGCGTGAAGAATTTGACAGAGCACTGAAAGACCTGAGTCGAAACAAGGCCCCTGGAGTAGACAACATTCCATTGGAACTATTGACGGCCTTGGGAGAGCCAGTCCTGACAAAACTCTACCATCTGGTGAGCAAGATGTATGAGACAGGCGAAATACCCTCAGACTTCAAGAAGAATATAATAATTCCAATCCCAAAGAAAGTGGGTGTTGACAGATGTGAAAATTACCGAACTATCAGTTTAATAAGTCACAGCTGCAAAATACTAACGCGAGTTCTTTACAGACGAATGGAAAAACTAGTAGAAGCCGACCTTGGGGAAGATGAGTTTGGATTCCGTAGAAATGTTGGAACACGTGAGGCAATACTGACCCTACGACTTATCTTAGAAGCTAGATTAAGGAAGGGCAAACCTACGTTTCTAGCATTTGTAGACTTGGAGAAAGCTTTTGACAATGTTGACTGGAATACTCTCTTTCAAATTCTGAAGGTGGCAGGGCTAAAATACAGGGAGAGATAGGCTATTTACAATTTGTACAGAAACCAGATGGCAGTTATAAGAGTCGAGGGACGTGGAAGGGAAGCAGTGGTTGGGAAGGGAGTGAGACAGGGCTATAGTCTATCCCCGATGTTATTCAATCTGTACATTGAACAAGCAGTGAAGGAAACAAAAGAAAAATTCGGAGTAGGTATTAAAGTCCATGGAGAAGAAATAAAAACTTTGAGGTTCGCCGATGACATCGTAATTCTGTCAGAGACAGCAAAGGACTTGGAAGAGCAGTTGAACGGAATGGATAGTGTCTTGAAAGGAGGATATAAGATGACCATCAACAAAAGCAAAACGAGGATAATGGAATGTAGTCGAATTAAGTCGGGTGATGCTGAGGGAATTAGATTAGGAAGTGAGACACTTAAAGTAGTAAAGGAGTTTTGCTATTTGGGGAGCAAAATAACTGATGATGGTCGAAGTAGAGAGGATATAAAATGTAGACTGGCAATGGCAAGGAAAGCGTTTCTGAAGAAGAGAAGTTTGTTAACATCGAGTAATGATTTAAGTGTCAGGAAGTCGTTTCTGAAAGTATTTGTATGGAGTGTAGCCATGTATGGAAGTGAAACATGGACAATAAATAGTTTGGACAAGAAGAGAATAGAAGCTTTCGAAATGTGGTGCTACAGAAGAATGCTGAAGATTAGATGGGTAGATCACATAACTAATGAGGAAGTATTGAATCGGATTGGGGAGAAGTGAAGTTTGTGGCACAACTTGACCAGAAGAAGGGATCGGTTGGTAGGACATGTTCTGAGGCATCAAGGGATCACCAATTTAGTATTGGAGGGCAGCGTGGAGGGTAAAAATCGTAGAGGGAGACCAAGAGATGACTACACTAAACAGATTCAGAAGGATGTAGGTTGCAGTAGGTACTGGGAGATGAAGAAGCTTGCACAGGATAGAGTAGCATGGAGAGCTGCATCAAACCAGTTTCAGGACTGAAGACCACAACAACAACAACATGTCAGATACCTCTTTAAAGATACAGTGTATTTTTCTGGTTCAATATTGTGTAAAAATCAACACCTATTTCTTTCAGGAACTGTTTATAATGTATATGTTTTACAGATTTTTTGCTGATATCAGGTAATACACCACACTTTCTAAACAGATTAGAAGTATTTTGAATATTTTTGAACCTGCTTAGGGTTATTAAAAAATTACAAAGAAATGTATACAATTTTTTCCAAAATGGTTCCTCAAATTGAGGTACCCTTTAATCCAATGTTATACATTTGGAGGAGACCGAATTTTTACCAGATATGCACAACATGATGGCTGAGATACTAAACCTATTTAATTCCACCTATTGTGTGTATTACAAGGATAAAAAATATCACGCCTTACATTTTAATTATTGTAATTTTTTCCTAATAAAAATTTTATCTTTTCTATAATATAGTCAAGTCTGCAATAAAGCTTAGGTCTACTACAGAAGTATAGACTATTTCAAGTTGCAGAAAAAAAATTACAGCAATGCTCTGTAAACTTCAGGAAATGTTTGTACCTGAATTCTGAAAAGTGCAGCTTGCGGGAAATTGTGAATGAAGATATGAGTCAAATTAAACGGTGCCTCAGAATATTCCTGAAGCACAGCCTTCATCTTCAAGTTTCCTCTTGGCATTCCTTTTAGCACTTCTTGCTTCTTTGGTAACTTGAAGAGTGAATTTTTCAGCTTCATGCACACATTGTCTGTCACACACAAGCAATTGATCTTTCATATTAGGGCCATATTTTATGCCTAAATTTCTCAGGACTTCCAGCCTTCCTATCACTCCATCATTGAAACATATCACTGCATCTAGTACGCCAGATTTTAATGTATTTAGTCCTACAAAAACATTCTTGGGTAATGGTTGAAACTTTCATTTGTATTCTGAGTGCCCCCATAAAAGACATTTACTAAGCAAAACAGGGTCACTCAGGTCTCTAAAAATTGGTTTTATTTCATTCATAACAGGCTCAGGAAGAGAGTACTTATGATGGTATATTTGACCACTTTCTTTTGCTTTTTGGTAACCATTCCAAGAATCTGCTCCTTCAGGGCAAAGTCCATGAACAGGGTGTTTCTTCCACTGCACGTTTCGTAGATGCTTTAGACCCAACCATCAAGGCACCTAAAAGTATTTATGTGTGTTTGATGAACCTACTGGCACGAGGAGGAAGGCCCATCAAACCACAAAACATTTGAACAGCCTTTTTTCCTTGTCCTGTTGCACACATTGCATACACTAACTTCAAATTTATGTCATACGAATTATGCATAATGTTTGGGGTCATTTTTGAGGCAGATTTATTGCAGGATCTATACAGAACAACTAATTTTGACACTAAACCCTTTCTGCTACTTTGTAGTTCAGTTATTTCCAGACAGCCTACACCATTACATTCCTTACCTTTCACCACATCCTTTATCATAGAAGGAAAGATGCCCACCTCAACAACAACAAATCCACTACAAACAATGTCATTGTTAACACAAAAATTTGAATCACCAGGAGGCATGCCATGTGGGAGTTTCTTCTCTGATGAACTGATACATAGGTTACTTTCAACAGTGTGGCTTGCTTTGTTTGTGAACTGGTTACCATGGAATTTCTTGATGCATGGCATAGTTCGTATTTATTGCACACTAAAGGATATGTACTTCCACAATTATATGTAGCACTTTGGCAACAAACATTCAGTAACATGTGAATAAACTGTGTCAGCAAAACAAAAGTAAATACTAGTAAAAATAATCATTTACAGACACTAGAAACCTGCATTGTTACCAACATATACAATGTATCACACGTATAATCGCTGGAAAAAGAAAGTTCACAGTTATTTTCAAAATGATACTGGTTTCTGTAACAGAAATAAAGGGGGTATGGCAGCATACATGAGCGTATCTTTTAAACTTGGTATATATAGGTCATTTTTCATTTGAAGCACTATATGTGTACAGGGTGAAGCGAAATTCATGCACTCGGGCTTCACAGCGTGACCCCTCACGTGCCATCGATAAAAAAATGTCTACCACAAAATTTCATCCGGCACGTATATCCGACAGAAAAAGGACTTTAAAGAGTAGCAATCTGGCAACACGGGAACTACATGTTTGGTAATCCATCTGTTAGCACATACTAACTATGCTGTACAGTTGGTGCAATGAATAGTGTGTTGGGTAAGTATGCAGGAGGTTGAGAGTTTGATGTGGGGTGGGGCACATTTTTTTATTTGCTTATTTCATTCTAACATTTCATACTTTAATATACACAGTTTCTTAGGTCACCTGTATCCTAAATTTACAACATTTTGTAACGCTGAATACATGGGTAGACAAATGACCTTGTCTTAGGACAGAATAACTACAAAAACAATATCAATTTCGAGATTCTAAAGATGATAGCACAATACAGTAACACATCATCTACTTGTCATTTATACTATGTGTAATGTGAGCACTCAGATGTCGCACGTTAGCAACCAGTAACAATAATAATGTCCATATTAATAACCGCATAACCTTCACAACGTAATATGTTGTCCTCAGAACAACAGATGCTCAAAGCAACATGTCTGCAGGTCGAAACATTGTACAACCCGCCAGATCATACAGCTCTGGACCCTTCGCAGCAAAGCTATGTCCACAGTAACAGGAGCAGAATGCACATATGCTACGAATTCTTCCACATTTGTCAGCGGCGTAGAGTACACATGCTCCTTCAGGTGTCTCCACAGGAAAAAATCCAGGGGATTTAAGCCATGTGAACATGGTGGCCATACAACTGGACCTGCATGTCTGAGCCATTCCCCTGGAAATTTCTGCCAAAATGTGTAGGTGCACCATCATGCTGGAACTATATCCTCTGCTGAACATGTAGTGGAACGTGTTCCAGGGCATGAAGCAGATAGTTTGAGAAGAATGCATGATACCTTCATGCATTCAATCAGTCAGGCAACATGTACTGGCCCAAACACCTGTCGCCCATTTTTCCCAGACATTGAAACCAAAACAAACAGTCGGGGGTGACATACGGGTTAACCTCACACGAATGGTGGACATTGTGCATATTGATGACACCCTCACGAGTGAATGCTGCTTCATCCGATCATATTGTGGTGTTCATGAAGTCATCATTGGCTTCCTGTTGTTGTCGGAACCATTCACAGAATTGCATCCACTGATGGTGATCTGAAGGAAATACGCAGTTGTGTTGCTACGCTATGTGTACTTCACTCAGGTTCTTGGTGTATGACCTCCAGAATAGCTTTCTTAGTAGCTGGAGTATGGCAAGTCTGTGGACGACCTCTGTCAAGCGATTGTGGAAGAAGAGAACCTGACTCCCAAAGGTGCAGCTCCAGATGACAAAACACATTTTTATCTGGATTGCATTGACGAGGATATCTAGCAGCATATTCATGAGTGGCAACACCAGCCCAGTTTTCAGACACACCAAGGACCAGAAGCATATCCATATATTCATTGTTTGTGTATGCCATATGTCTGCTACACTGGTTTAGTGGTTTACAATGGGAAAATTCGATATGTGTACGCATGTACATTGAACTCTGTCAGGGGTGCATTATGCCGCTCACTACTAGACCCTGTCTGGTGAACAGCGCTTACAGCGTAAACACGCCGCCAGTCCTGAGCGCTGTTCCACCTAACACCCATTACCCCTCTGACAGATATTTTTCTGCATGATTCATCCCGACACCGCTAATTGTGAAATGTTTGGTTTTGAATTACGCTGTTTCCCTATCCATAATAGACGTGATGTTTCCACAATCCCATTGATATAATAATAATAATAATAATAATAATAATAATAATGCATTGAGATACTTACTAAACAGCATGCAGTAACCAGACTCAATGCTGAAAGGCATAATTAGTGGGATCATAGTGACAACACATACAAAAAGTAACCAGACATTATTCGCAAAGCACGTTGCTTAGTCCTACTGGTAACATAAGCTCCTAACAAAATGTAATGGACCTGAATAAGGCAAGAAGAATAGTTGGAACTAATCTATGAGACAAAGAAAACAGGTTTCACACCTAGTAGATGAAGTGGTGCAAATAAATTCATGCCCAAGACATGGAAATGGCTACTTTCAAAGCTGATCAATCTTCCATTTCTACAACTGTAGTATGTAGGTGCAAATGTGTTATACAGGGTCCACTGCAATCACTGTTGACAATTAAAATGTCAGATACTGTACCTCCTGGACTACATTTACCAAATAAAAAACATGTTGGGTTATTGTACTGAGCTATCATCTTTAGCATCTCGAAATTGATATTGTTTTGATAGTTATTCTGTCCTATGACAGGTCATTTGTTTCAAATGTCTGTTTCTTATTTGTCTAACCAAGTATTTGCTAAGTTAAATGATACAAAATGCTGTAAACTGAGGATACATGTAACCTAAGAAACGGTGTGTATTACAATATGAAATCTCAGAATGAAATTAGCAAAAAAAGAAAAGAAAAAAGGTGTGTCCCAACCCAGGATTGAACTCTTGACCTCCTGCATGCTAACTCAAAACACTATTCACTGCCCCAACTGTACAGCACAACTAGTATGTGCTGACAGAGGTAGTTACCATACATGTGGTTACAGTGTTGCCAGATTGCTACTCTTTAATGTCCTTTTTCTGCCGGATGTAATTTTGTGACAGACATTCTTTTATCACTGGCACGTGAGGAGTCGCACTGCAAAGCCCCAGTGCGCGAATTTCACTTCACCCTGTATATCAATGTAATTTGGAAAGACTATAGAATTTAACAAAATCATAAAAAATTTTGATTTTTCCACCATTTATGAGTATCCTGTATCCTTAACATGTTGACTGCCACAAGATTAATGGTAGACATTTCAGCACAAGGCCAGGGCACATGGTGTTAGGCACAATGTTCTCCTGTGGCTGCCAGCACCCACATACTAGTCAATTTGTTAAACAGATACAGGTGTACAGTAAACTTTAACATGTAATATGCTGGAGTGACATTATATTTTGTGTTAAGGCAGTCACTGATGAAATTTGAGCCCAATGGGATGGGGAAAAAAATCAAAAACCTCACTTTTTAAATACATATCACATCACTTCCTTCCAAATCTAACTTTTCTTTGATATCTGGGTAAAGTATCTCCCCCCCCCCCCCCCCCACACACACACACACAATTCTTACCTGACTGTCTTGCATGCTGATCACTACATTTTCAAGAGAGTGTTGTCAAAGTTTCTCAGAATGTTTCTCACAAACCATTTTATTTATGATTCTTTGCCTTTAATGTGTCTAAAATTCTACTTTTTACTTCAGTCATTATTATTAGTTGTCTTATTTATATTCCCTAAAACCTGAGAAATTCTTAGGTGACAAAAATAGCAGGTAGTAGAGACACAAAAATATAAGAAACAAATCTGATCTTAAAAAAATCTGCTTAGGCCGCACTTTCATTAATATGTTAGTACAAATAGTTCTCTTTCTGAGATATTTTAATAATCTTGGAATGGAATATATATATATATATATATATATATATATCTCAGTAAAAACAAGGCAACATACAATGATAGTTCTAAACTGTCTTTAGTTCCATTTTCATATTGAAATGAACATCAGCCTAGTCACTAACACTAAATTTAAGCATTGCTTGTTTACATGTTTACCTACACAATGTAAACTTAAGTGTATGGTGTAGGATGCTTCCCATTGCACCTGTATCACATGTTAGGGGTTCATCTTGTACCATTCAGAGTGTCTGCATTGGTGCATAAATGTAATTATTCTTGTTTTTGCAGTCTCTGTGGGGCTTCAGGCATCAGCCAGTTCAGTTTTTCAGCATCTCTGTGATGTTCTCCCATGGGTTAAAAAACCCGTGAACATTTGAACTGCTCTTCTTATTCAGTATCCCCTGTTAGTCCTCTTTGGTGAGAGTCCCACACACTTGAGCATTAATGTGGGATGGGTCAACTGAATGTTTTGAAGACTGAATGCATGTTTCTACTATCCTACCAACAAACCAAAATCCATCTAGTGCCTGAGACCATGTGACCATTCCATATCACTTTTATGGGTTTACTGATTTCAGCTGTGACTCATTGACATTTTATTCATAGAATAGTATGTTTTACTGTCTTCCGAAATACACAATTTTATGCTTCTGAACATTCAAAGCAATTAACAACATTTACACCACTTAAGAAACCTTACCAGTATCTGATTGAATGTATGTGCAGCTATGAAAAGTAATTATTTCATTCATTGTAATGAAGAATTAGAGTAATGCAGTGCTGCACGCCATTAATGGTCTAAGATAATGCCGCATGTCTGACAAGATCTTTGGCAGTACTTTTTTTTTTAAAATAAATAAATAAATAAATAAATAAAATAAAAGTTAACTGCCCTGACATGAGCTAACACAATAATTTCTTTTATTCCAACTACAAAGAAAATATGCAACTACCGTTAATCCCAGTTATTGCTTGTGCTGTTACTTTTTCTTTCCTCTGTGTCTTCTCAGCAAAACATGCTTCTTTATAGCTATAGACTATAGTGTCATCAGTATCAACTAACATAAATTTTTTATCATGATTTAGATGCTGCATTTGCATTCCACCTGGAAGTAAATGCAGAAGATTTACACACAAAAAATTCATATTCAAACTCATTGATTGCAGTCTTTACATATGATATGTTATAATAAAATATTCATAATAGGGGGGCCTACATACCCAGAGCTGCAGTAACCTGTGTGTTGGATAGTTCTGGCTTTTTAAACAGATTTTCATTTGTGGATAATGGTGTAGATTTTGTAGACGCAAATGATATATCAGAAAGTGTACCTGCAAAAAATGACTTAATTGATAAATTTGTTTAGATTATGCTTCATAACATCACAGAAAAATGTATGATATTTGAAGAACTAGCACATGTGAATTTATGATTAATTATTCTCAGATCCAACATTTACAAAATGTTTCACTCAATGGGATAAAATGAAGAAAAGAAAAATGACGCAAGTAAGTTAAACATGGGCAATGCAGTTTGGATTACTCCATATGACATTCACAGCCAATACAAAATTAGCTGCAACTTAATGTACAAACTCCAAGAACTACCTTTTGCAGATAAAAAGAACAAAATAAAAAGTGTATCGTATATTTATGGCAACAAATTTCTGAGTGAGATCAAATACTGCTCCAATTACAAAGCAAAAGGACATATGTACACATTCTTTAACATGCCTGAGCAAATGTTTCTATGTCTGAGCACTTGTATCTATAAGAACAGACATCAGGTAGCCTAACAAGGAAGAACACATAATATCTTCTCTTTAAATAAATATCCCTTTGTGGATCCAAAAAAGAAAAAGAAAAGATAAACAATCCGTGTTTGTACTCCTCTGAAATACATGTAACATTAGAATAAACTAACAGAATAATAAACTAATGAACAGTGTAATAATGACTAAATTTAAACTGCACTATTTTTGTTATTCACCCTTTATGACTGCCTTTTGTAAACTGATTTCTTTCTTGTTCTCCTTCCCTCTCTGTCTCCTTCTTTCTCAAATTTGACTATGCTATACTCAATATACTATTTAAGTATGCAATTAATCAAAATGGACCAAATAATGAAATGAAATAAATGAAGCTGATACTGGTATGTTGACTAAAGTAGAAAGGTTGAATAATTTCTATAAATGACTCAAACTATGGAGTTGGAACAAATCAACTTGACAAAGCAGCTGAAGGTGATAAGCAGGCCTATACATAGACTGTCTTTCAGTGACTAAAAATACAAAGACTAAGAAAATTTTCATATTGATTAACCCTAAGGTAAGTTACATGGAGCCCTTACATGAGTGAAACTGACTTGCCCAGTATCACATTGCAGCATTTAAGAGACTCAAGAATAGTGCAGTATCAGTTTCTTTTCGCTTCATTTCACAACCCATTGGGCATAAAGCGTTGTCAGAATAATGATGTTGCACATTCTTTCTATTCATCTACTAACGCACAACATCGTCTAAATGGTGAAAGTGGCTTTAGGAGATTTAGATTACATTAGATTAGATTCAGTTTTCCTTCTATAGACCCAAAAATTTGATGATTCTCATGAGAGTGGAACATGTCGGAAAGTATAACATAAAAAACATAGAACATTTGAATATAATACCGTGAACATCTGTCAGGAGATTGTCAAAATATATGAATACATTACAGTGAATTGGAACTGCTATCATTTACAGAATTAATACACTGCCGGTATGAAACATAGTTATGCACTTTTAACAAATTATCATACACAAAATACCTAATTTTGATGTTTTGACCAAATGTCAAAACTGAAATGTAACAGGTATTTTTACTTAAGCTGGTTTAACAGTCGCTGTTAAGATATTCATTTATAGGGTAGGAGGAGCTGCCTGCCAAAAAGGCTTTAAAACTCTTTTTGGAAATCTAGAAATACTGCATCTACCTGACTACCTTGCTCCAAAGCTTTCAGTATCTCGTGAGAAAAGTGCAAGCTGGGTTACACATGACTGATGTTTTTGGAATCCTTGCACGCTGGCATCAAAGACAAGATACCTCATTACGATTGAGATCCGATTACGTTCTAAGATTCTACAACAAATCAGTGTCAAGAATATTGGACGGTTTTTGGATCACTTTTACTACCCTTCTTGTAGACAGGTGTAACTTGTGCCCTTTTGCACAGTCTTTTGTTCAAGGGATGTACAACACATTATACTTAGAAGAGGAGTTACTCAACCTCAAATTCAGTATTTCGGTTTAACGATTTCAACTGTTTCTCAGCACCACTGACACTAATACTTGCTTCATTCATCTTTTCAGTAGTACACGGATTACAATTCTCCTGGGTTTTCCTTTGTAAACAAACATTTGAAAATGGAGTTAAACATTTCATCTTTTGCTCTACTTCCCTCAATTTCAGTCCCTGTCTCATTCACTAGGGAATTGACATTAACTTTGGTGCCACTAACATCCTTTCCATACAGCCAGATTTTCTTTTAACTTTGGTGCCACTAACAGCCTTTACGAACAACCAGAATTTCTTTGAATTTTGTGAAATGTTATCTGACAATATTCTGCTATAAAAGTCACTGAAGCCATCACGCATTGCTCTCTTGACAGCTAAATGTGTTTCATTCAGTATCTCCCTATCTATAGCCCTATGCCTTGTTTTATACCTATTATGTAGTAATCTCTGTTTCTTTATAGTGACTGTACACTATGGAGATTCCCTTCCATTATGAACTGTTCTACTGTGTGCATATCTGCCAGTGTGTGGTCAACTATTCTTCTATTCCGACATGGATTCTAACAAGGCTAGGGCGTTGTTCAATTTCAAATATATCAGCTGTTTCTCCACATCACGGACACTCACTTCTCCCAAAGTATCATCCGTCATAAAATCTTTGAAGCCAAAGTATTCTAGTGGTTATAACATAACAACAAGTTAGTCGAAGAATGGTCATGTTAGCTGAGTTGTATCTTAAGTTATTTGGGTAATCAATCTCTTATCAGTGGAACATTTCCAGCCTGTCTGAAATATTCTGAAGTTACTATTCTTTGCAAGAAGGGGGATAAAGAGAAACCATCAAACTATTAACCAATTTCACTTTTGTCAGCTTTTTCAAAAGTTTTAAAAAATGTTGTGTTCAAGTGTTTTCTTAAGAATCTGACAGCAAATAATATGTTGTCCAAGTCACACTTTGGGTTTCTTAAGAGAGTTCCGATATAGAGAAGGCTCTTTACACATACAATGAGAATGTACTTAATTCACTAGATAACAAATTAGAGGCTAGTGGCATTTTCTGTGGCATGTCACAAATGTTTTATTGTGGGAATCACAGCATTCTTTTAAGTAAATTGGAATGTTATTGTGTCACTGGAAATGCTGTGAAATTGTTCAAGTCTTAACCTAATCAGTTGGTTAGAACTAGAATATTGCTCATGTGTGTGGGACTCGTACCAGACAGCACTGACAGGTGGTACTGAATATATACAGAAAAGCACAAATGGTCAAAGGTTTGTTTAATCAGTGGTAGTCTGTCACATAGATACTGAAAGAACTGAACTGGAAGACTCTTGAAGACAGACGTAAACTATCCCGAGAAAGTTTATTAACAAAGTTTCAAGAATAGCTTTAAATCATTAGTCTAGGGATACACCACAGCCCCCTATGTATCGCTCACATAGGGATCATGCAGATAAGATCAATTATTGCATGCACAGAGGCACTCAAACAATTATTCTTCCCACACTCCATATGTGAATGGAAGAAACCCTAATACCTGGTACAACAGGACTTACTCTCTCCCATCCAGAGTATAGGTGTAGATTTCCATTTTACTGAAGTTATTTGTAGAGACTGGTTTAAGGTACTCTACTGCACTGCTTACTGAATCTGATAACCCCCAAGCTGTCAGTAACGGAAATGAAGTACTTATTTAAGAGGTTTGCAATACTACATGCACTTGTTTATTTTTAGAGCTATCTGTTCCTCTTCATTTCTGGCCACACCTGTCTCTGTCTTAACTATATCCCAAACAGTTTTTATTTTGTTGCCTGATGTACTTATCTTTTTCTCATAATAAAGCTCCTTAGACTTCTGGATTTCCTCATTATTTTGCAGTATTCTTTTTAATGTATTCCAATGCTAACACCAGAGCTTTCTGGTTAGGAGATACAGTTTTCCCTTTGTCCCACATGATACCTTTGTTCCTTGTATAATCCATGGTTTATTTTTTAACTTCTGTTTGATATGAGTTACCTTAAAAGGAACGTAATTTTCAAATCAGGAATTAAGTTTATTAATGTATTCATATATTAATGTATACAATGTATAATAATATATAGTGTAGTAATGTATTTTCCATTTGAGGCAAAAGTATTGCTAACATCTATCCAGCTGATGGCTTTTGGCAATCTCCTAAAATTATCCATTTTTGACTCGACTGGTTTATTGCCCCCCCCCCCCCCCCCCCCCCCCGTACTCAGTGTTAATAGATTTTAAATCTCGACAAGTTTCAGCATTTAATGTGACATGCTGCTACGTCATGATTAGACAGTCCATTTACTGTTAGTTTTGTAATATAACTCATGGTTGGAATAACTATTCACTGAGAAAGATTTTCAATAAATTCACATTAAAATCACCAGCAACTATTATTTCTTTGTTTTTTACTGTGAGATGGGACAACAGAGCGTCCAGATATTTTATGAGGCGGCTAAAATTTCCAAAGGTGCTCTGTACGTATACTTATTACCATAAAGGAATTATTACGAAATACTACTACAGTTGCACATGCTTCTAAGTGATACTCTGATCCAAATTTATTAATATCGATATTCTTGAAATAAAAGTTTCTGACAAATCCTCCTTTCTCCACGTTTTCTCTACGGCTACGGCTAAGTAAGGGGCTAACTTAAGGCCTGTAATATTTCACATATCTATACTTGAAATTAACCGAATGAGACGTTATTTATTTTACATTCACGATGTTATAATTGAATTTTTTAGTATTATAAGGAACACCAGGCAAAGCAAACTTGCATCTTGAAGAAAATGATGAATGATTAGAAAACCTAAGTAACATATCGTTACTTCGGGATCGTTAAATTTGGTGAAAAACATCTATTTTCATAACAGAATTGTTCATCAACACTACAGTATTGGTGGGACACAGTCATCCACTTTCATTGTGTAAGAACAGTTTTAACAATAGTGTAACTGCAGTTCATCCGTTAAATGCCATCTCCGATAGTCTAAATCTACAGCACTGCAACGTATTCTGTGTTCGCCGACCGTGAGGTGACAGGAAGGCGTTTCAGTTATTAAAGCATAATAAATATGCGACTTAACCTTCAGAAATACACGATCTACACGCACTCCGTCGGCGTGGAGTTCTCTTCATCGCTATACAAGTCACTAGACAAATGCAACGTACAATAGTCAGTCATATATGGCGCCATTTCAGCTCGACCAATGATCCTCCGAAATACTCGATTATGTCAACGATGAAAATATAGACTAGTTGTCTGTGGTCTCTAAAAAACCAATGATTACAGATCAGTAAAAAAGGCAAAGTAACAAAACGAGAACATAAAAAAGTATGCTAATTTTAAGTCCGATTCACACAATATGTCAACCACGACCGCCTATGCCGAGCGTCAGTGCAACAGAACGAAGCGCCATCTGACGTCATTCTCAAACCTTCGAGATAACAGAATATGCGGGTCGTACACATAATGTACCGTCGTCAGAATTACAGGGTGGCTGAGCTTGGAATTGTGGGATTTTGTCAGTTTGCCATTTCGTGCAAGCCCAAAATGGCTCAAGTAGCAGCAGCTGTGCAGTTCCGTACCACAGTCTTATATTAGACTGTGTCCGTACTGAGTAGGGTCTTTGGAGGCCTCGTCATTGATGATGTGAACTCTTTCACCTCGTTTACATGGACCTCATCATCAATAATGTGAAATATGACATAATTAGAACTCCAGAATGAGATTTGCACTCTGCAGAGGAGTGTGCACTGATACGAAACTGGCAAATTAAAACTTTGTGCCGGACTGAGACTCGAACTCGAGACCTTTGCCATTCGCGAGCAAATGCTCTACCTCCTGAGCTACCTAAGCACGACTCACGATCCCTCCTCACAGCTTTACTTCTGCCAGTACCTCGTCTCCTACCTTCCAAACTTTACAGAAGCTCTCCTGCGAACCTTGCGAAACTACCACTCCTGAAAGAAAGGATATTGCGGAGACATGGCTTAGCCACAGCCTAGGGGATGTTTCCAGAATGAGATTTGCACTCCGCAGTGGAGTGTGCACTGATATGAAACTTCCTGACCTTTCAGGAGTGCTAGTTCAGCTAGGTTGGCAGGAGAGCTTCTGTAAAGTTTGGAAGGTAGGAGACGAGGTACTAGCAGAAGTAAAGCTGTGAGGACGGGGCGTGAGTCGTGCTTGGGTAGCTCAGATGATAGAGCACTTGCCCGCGAAAGGCAAAGGTCCCGAAATCGAGTCTCGGTCTGGCAGACAGTTTTAATCTGCCAGGAAGTTTCATAAATAGAACTCTTCCACCCCGTTTACATGGGGTTCCCAAAACCGGATTTCGGAAACCGATTTCCCAATAGCGTTTTTGGTTGGTCATGTAAATACTACAGAATCGACTTTGGAAATCCGCTTCATCATTAAGAATAAACCTGATCTAAGCAAACACAAACGCGGTGATTAGTCAGAAGCCGTAGCACACGTACACTGGTGTTGTTACGCTCTTGGAAGTAGGTCCTACTTATGTAGTACATATATTACTACTAGGTTATGTTAAATGAAATTTTAAGATATTCAAATGTATTTCTTAACCACGCTTTAGCTGCGTAGTTTTTATTTCAAAAATCGTGTACAGTCACAGCCCCTGCACCGTTGTGCTCTGATTATTGGGCTGTACATGCGCATATGAAAATGGCTGACGCAGCTTTCTGTTCCGTAATGAAACACGCGTGTGGAATACGGTTAAAAAAAGTGCCGAGAAATAGGTTGTTCTTAACGTTTTTCGTAAAGTTATGGAGATAATCGGCTTTGAAGTTTTCCCAGCCACTGTATTAATACAATTAACACGTTAACACTAATCGTACGTGTAGAGAAGTCGGTAGTGCAGTAGAAGTCAGGTACTCAATAACGGATTATCGTTAGGCCAAGTTTCCCCAGTCGACTTTCTTTTTTTCTTGGTCAATCTGAAAGACCTACCTACATCACGTAATTAGAAAACTCGTCGTCATTTTTTATGAATAATGCACGTCTTCTTGTTTCTAATCACGTATTGGATGCGAAATTTCTGTTTTCATTTCAAACACAAATTCTTAATTATGGATGTTTTATGAAACATTGTTCATTAAAGTTCCTTAAATTTAGAAAATATAACAATTTAATCTCTTAAGGCATAAATGAAGAATCAAATGCTCTTTATTTGGGGTATGTCCATCGTTTTATACCACAGAGGTAGATAAATATCGTAGACACATGAAAAACAATCATTTTCACACCATCGAGCACATCATACAAATGCTACATTTTTACACCTGCTACTGTACATTACAATATGATCCCAACGGAACTGATCTGGAGCCAAGTTGCGGTATTTGGTCTGAGAAGTAACAAGACTTTAAGCTGACAGATGTGCTGGAACTAACGCACGAGGCTTTTTCACTTGTCACTGCCGAACGCTGGCGGGATATAGAACGGCTCGTTATAAAAGAAGAAGAGAAAATGCGATACCTAGTTGGGTTCGTGGATTTTGTTGTTGATAGGCTCATTATCAACGTAGGCGGTACTTCCAGAACTGAAACGTATCTCTCAGATTCGGATAAGGAAGAAACTAAGAGATCACCAGACAACTGCGTAATTAATACTTTCAGTGGCTTCAGTATTCAACAGTACAGTGAAATCCCTGCAGTATGCTTTTCCATTACGCACAGCTCGCTCAGAAAAATTACGCTACGTTTAACTTAGAAATTTTCATCACTCTTGTTTGTAACTAGAATACTACATCATGTGGGAACGAGAGCATTTTATGATTTCCTCCTAATCACCTAAGAAACGCGAGGTAGTGCTGGTGTTTTGTCTAATATTATTTAATTCTGTTTAAAAATTTAATAATATTCGAAGACTTATCGTTTCTTTGCTCGTCTCTTTTTATGTCTGAACTGCAACTGTGCACATTATTTAAGGTGTGTTGGACAGCTGGCTGGCCATTTCTGTCCAAGTTTAATGCGCTGGTAAAACTTTTGTCCCGCATTATCGCTCAGTCTATGTGCACGTAACACAGCATAAAACGTATCCTTATGATAGTATTTGGCTGTACTGGTCACAGCTTGGCTTCCACTCCACTTGAAACGAAATCCAATGAGTCTGAAGCAAATGCGGAAGAAAGCGTGGCGTAATTTTTACATCAGGTTTATTCGTATGGTGAACAGAGTACAGTTCTCAGGTTTCCAATTCCACAATCAATTTTCGCTCCCATGTAAAAGCAGCCAGTTTTGATACTTGCTTTGTTTGTCAAGTCACATGTTGTTTCCAGAATATTTTGTTAATATGAAATTATTGTTCTGTGAAGGAGAAGCAGAAATATTAGACTGAGCATGAAGCTGTCTACCTGCAATATGTAAGTGGAGAGAAATAACGATTGTGTTGAGTGAATCAGAAAGTGGATCAGCTGTTTTCCAGGCGCCATATTTAACTGGGCTGAACTCCATTCATCAAGAGAATAAACCTGATGCAAACAAATACAAACGCAATGATTGGTTAGACGCCGTAGCACACCTGCACTAGTGTTGTTACACTCTTGGAAGTAGGTCCTATCTATGTGTTAGTTATATTATTACTAAGTTACGTTAAATGAAACTTTAAGGTATTCAAATCTGTTAACAGCCGTCAATGTTTTACTTAATCTCACTTTAGTTAAGTAGTTTTTATTTTAAAAAATCGTATACAGTCATAGGCTCTACAGTCTTGTGCTCTGATTGTCACGCTGTTAATATGCAGTATGAAAATGGCTGAGGCTGCTTCCTGTTCCTTAGTGAAATATGCGTGTGGAACACAGTTAAAAAATGCCGAGAAATGGGTAGTTCCTAAGTTTCTCACAAATGGACAGAGATAATGGGTTTTAAAATTTTCTGATAGAATGTATTAGACACAGTTTGGATGCAACCTCCTAATGAATGCATAGCGGAATCGGCAGCGCAATGAAATGATAATTTATTGCAGCTCATGGTCCGCTGGTTGAAGTCTCTGCACAGCCATTTTTTGTGCAGCTCATGGTCCGCTGGTTGCAGTCTCTGCACAGCCATTTTTTTTTTTCGTTCAATTTGAAATACTCACATCACATGACTGTGAAATTCATCATCATTTTTATGAATAATGCACGTCTTCTTGTTTCTGATTACATATTGCACGTGAAAATCATGTTTTATTTCAAATATAAATTCTTAATTACCAATATTTTATTAAAGACTGTTAATAAATGTTGCTTAAATTTAGAAAACAGCAATTTAATTTTTAAGGCATAAATGAAAAACCCAATCCTCTTTACTTGGGCTGTGTTCGCTGTTTTACATCACAGATGTATATAAGTATCGTAGAAACACGAAGAACTATCATTTTCATGGCATCGAGCATACCATACAAATGCTGAATTTTTACATTTTCCACTGTACCATTACAATATGAGCCCAACAGAACTGATCTGGAGCGAATTTAATGATTTGGCTCAAGAAATACGACTGTTAAGCTGCTGGAGGTACTGGAACTAAGGCACGCAACTTTTTCACATGTCACTGCCGAACTCTGGCAGGATATAGAACGGAACGTCATAAAAGAAAAAGGAAAAAATGCGGCACCTGGTTGGCTCCGTATATTTTGTTGTTGATCGACTCACTATCATTGTAGCAGATGAGAGTTCCACAACTGAAATGTGTTTCTCGGATTCGTATAAGGAAAGAACTAAGAGATTACCAAACGAATAAGTCTAATTAATACTTCAATGGCTACAGTATTCAACACTACAGTAAAATTCCTGAAGCATGCTTTTGCATCACACATAACTTGCCATCGATAGAGACAAGATCAGTGAAGTGTAGTAAATGTATTCAGGGAGTTGTTGTTGTGGTCTTCAGTCTTCAGTCCAGAGACTGGTTTGATGCAGCTCTCCATGCTACCCTATCCTGTGCAAGCTTCTTCATCTCCCAGTACTTACTGCAACCTACATCCTTCTGAATCTGATTAGTGTATTCATCTCTTGGTCTCCCTCTATGATTTTTACCCTCCACGCTGCCCTCCAATGCTAAATTTGTGATCCCTTGGTGCCTCAGAACATGTCCTACTAACCGGTCCCTTCTTTTTGTCAAGTTGTGCCACAAACTCCTCTTCTCCCCACTTCTATTCAATACCTCCTCATTAGTTATATGATCTACCCATCTAATCTTCAGCATTCTTCTGTAGCACCACATTTCGAAAGCTTCTATTCTCTTCTTGTCCAAACTATTTATCGTTCATGTTTCACTTCCATACAACGCTACACTCCATACAAATACTTTCAGAAACGACTTCCTGACACTTAAATCTATACTCGATGTTAACAAATTTCTCTTCTTCAGGAACTCTTCTCTTGCCATTGCCTGCCCTAATCTCGTGGTCGTGCGATAGCTTTCTCGCTTCCCACACTTGGGTTCCCGTGTTCGATTCCCGGCGGGGTCAGGGACTTTCTCTGCCTTGTGATGGCTGGGTGTTGTGTGCTGTCCTTAGGATAGTTAGGTTTAAGTAGTTCTAAGTTCTAGGGGACTGATGACCATAGATGTTAAGTCCCATAGTGCTCAGAGCCATTTGAACCATATTGCCATTCTACATTTTATATCTTCTCTACTTCGACCATCATCAGTTATTTTGCTTCCCAAATAGCAAAACTCCTTTACTACTTTAAGTGCCTAATTTTCTAATCTAATTCCCTCAGCATCACTCAACTTAATTCGACTACATTCCATTATCCTCGTTTTGCTTTTGTTGATGTTCATCTTATACCCTCGTTTCAAGACACTGTCCATTCTGTTCAACTGCTCTTCCAAGTCCTTTGCTGTCTCTGACAGAATTACAATGTCATCGGCGAACCTCAAAGTTTTTATTTCTTCTCCATGGATTTTAATACCTACTCCGAATTTTTCTTTTGTTTCCTTTACTGTTTGCTCAATATACAGATTGAATAACATTGGGGAGAGGCTACAACCCAGTCTCACTCCCTTCCCAACCACTGCTTCCCTTCCACGTCCCTCGACTCTTATAACTGCCATCTGGTTTCTGTACAAATTGTAAATAGCCTTTCGCTCCCTGTATTTTACCCCTGCCACCTTCAGAATTTGAAAGAGAGTATTACAATCAACATTGTCAAAAGCTTTCTCCAAGTCTACAAATGCTAGAAACGTAGGTTTGCGTTTGCTTAATCTTTCTTCTAAGATAAGTTGTAAGGTCAGTATTGCCTCACGTGTTCCAGTATTTCTACGGAATCCAAACTCATCTTCCCCAAGGTCGGCTTCTACTAGTTTTTCCGTTAGTCTGTAAAGAATTCGTGTTAGTATTTTGCAGCTATGGCTTATTAAACTGATTGTTCAGTAATTTTCACATCTGTCAACACCTGCTTTCTTTGCGATTGGAATTATTATATTCTTCTTGAAGTCTGAGGGTATTTCGCATGTCTCATACATCTTGCTCACCACATGGTAGAGTTTTGTCAGGACTGGCGTTCTCAAGGCCATCAGTAGTTCTAATGGAATGTTGTCTACTCCTAGGGCCTTGTTTCGACTCAGGTCTTTCAGTGCTCTGTCAAAGTCCTCACGCAGTATCGTATCTCCCATTTCATCTCCATCTACATCCTCTCCCATTTCCATAATATTGTGCTCAAGCACATCGCCCTTGTATAGACTCTCTATATACTCCTTCCACCTTTCTGCTTCCCCTTCTTAGCTTAGAACTGGGTTTCCATCTGAGATCTTGATATTCATACAAGTAGTTGTCTTTTCTCGAAGGTCTCTTTAATTTTCCTGTAGGCAGTATCTATCTTACCCCTAGTGAGATAAGCCTCTACATCCTTACATTTGTCCTCTAGCCATCCCTGCTTAGCCATTTTGCACTTCCTGTCGATCGCATTTTTGAGACTTCTGTATTCCCTTTTGCCTGCTTCATTTACTGCATTTTTATATTTTCTCCTTTCATCAATTAAGTTCAATATTTCTTCTGTTACCCATGAATTTCTACTAGCCCTCGTCTTTTTACCTACTTGATCCTCTGCTGCCTTCACTACTTCATCCCCCAGAGCTACCCATTCTTCTTCTACTGTACTTCTTTCCCCCATTCCTGTCAATTGTTCCCTTATGCTCTTCCTGAAACCCTGTACAACCTCTGGTTCTTTCAGTTTATCCAGGTCCCATCTCCTTAAATTCCCACCTTTTTGCAGTTTCTTCAGTTTTAATCTACAGTTCATAACCAATAGATTTTGGTCAGAGTCCACATCTGCCCCTGGAAATGTCTTGCAATATAAAACCTGGTTCCTAAATCTCTGTCTTACCATTATATAATCTATCTATTACCTTCTAGTATCTCCAGGATTCTTCCATGTGTACAACCTTCTTTCATGGTTCTTAAACCAAGTGTTAGCTATGATTAAGTTGTGCTCTGTGCAAAATTCTACCAGGCGGCTTCCCCTTTCATTTCTTAGCCCCAATCCATATTCACCTACTACGTTTCCTTCTCTCTCTTTTGCTACACTCGAATTCCAGTCACCCATGACTATTAAATTTTCGTCTCCCTTCACTATCTGAATAATTTCTTTTATTTTATCATACATTTCCTCAATTTCTTCGTCATATGCAGCGCTAGTTGGCATATAAGCTTGTACTATTGTAGTAGGCGTGGGCTTTGTGTCTATCTTGGCCACAATAATGCGTTCACTTACCCGCATTCCTATATTTTTTATTCATTAGTAAACCTACTCCTGCATTACCCTTATTTGATTTTGTGTTTATAACCCTGTATTCATCTGACCAAAAGTCTTGTTCCTCCTGCCACCGAACTTCACTAATTCTCACTATATCTAACTTTAACCTATCTATTTCCCTTTTTAAATTTTCTAATCTACGTGCCCGGTAAGGGATCTGACATTCCACGTTCCGATCCATAGAACACCATTTTTTTTTCCTGATAACGACGTTCTCTTGAGTAGTCCCCACCCGGAGATCCGAACGGGGGGCTATTTTACCTCCGGAATATTTTACCCAAGAGGACGCCATCATCACTTATCCATACAGTAAAGCCGCATGCCCTCGGGACAAATTACGGCCATAGTTTCCCCTTGCTTTCAGCCATTCGCAGTACCAGCACAGCAATGCCGGTTTGGTTAATGTTGCAAGGCCAGGTCAGTCAATCATCCAGACTGTTGCCCCTGCAACTACTGAAAAGGTTGCTGTCCCTCTTCAGGAACCACACGTTTGTCTGGCCTCTCTACAGATGTCCTCCGTTGTGGTTGCACCTGCGGTACGGCCATCTGTATCGCTGAGGCACGCAACCCTCCCCACCAACGGCAAGATCCATGGTTCATGGGGAAGGGGAGAGTTGTTACATAGCTCAATTACGGGGTATTTAAAAGAGAATGACCCTGATTTCGAAACTCCATATTTATTGGTAAAAACACTGTACCAATATGGAATGTATTGAAAAATACTCACAAAATCTTAACGTTTTAGCTATGCTACTACAAATGTTCTATGTGACCAGCATCAGCACAAACAACAGCTAGACGATAGCTGACTTTGTCATAAACCTTACACTATATATCTGTTTTTACAAAAGCTATGGCGGCTGCTACTCTATTTTCCGCTTTCATAGATGTCACGAGGTAAAGAGGAGATGAACACACTTTCCTTTAGATATCGCTACAAGAAAAAAACCGCATGTGGTCCTTTCTGGAGATCTTGGAGGTCAAGCATGCAGGGCAGTGTCTCGGGGGTCTTGTGCAGTCTTTCTATCATTGAGGCAGAGTTTCATTGACATAGTGACATACTGTTTTTGTGCCAATGAGGTGGAGCTCCATCCTGTTGAAAACTCCTCCTGTAGTTGTGGAAAATACCAGTTTTGCAGCATTTGAAGATAGCTCATTCCAGTCACTGCGTTTTACTCAAAAAGAAGGGACTGTATAGTTTTTCACTGGAAATAGCACAAAAAGTTCACTTTAGGCCAGTCTCTTTCGTGCCCAGTAATGCATGAGGGTTCTGGAGTCACCATATGTACACAGTATGTCGGTTTACTTTATTGCTAACAAGTATTGTTGCTTCATCACTGAATATTAACTGTGGTAAAAATGTATCGTCTTCCAAGCCCTCCAACAGAGCACTGCTGAAGTCAACGACGACGAACGTTTGGAGGAATCATTGCTGAAGTCAACCTATTTCCTCTAATCACCAAATCGAAGAACTTGCACTAATTGTCGTCTGTATGTTTTATAGACTAAACGATGCCTTAACTCGCACGAGACAGTCGTATGAGGCATTGTCAGTTCTCTGCTTGCCTGACGAATAGACTTTCTTTGGTTGGTTGATTTGTTGAGGGACCAAACAACGAGGTCATCGGTTTAGACTTACGTGTACTCCTCTCAGACATTTACCGAATTCTTTCGGCAATGTTATCAGAAGTCTTTCCACAGCGTCATTAGAAGTGCGAGGTTGATCTGGACCCTTATTTTTGTATAAGTACCCTGTCTCCCCAAAATTGGCGTTACCAAAGACGAATGTCTTTGGATGCTGGTGGATCAGTGCCAAAATGGCGACGAAAAGCACAATATGCCGAAATCACTGACTTACTCTTTGTAAACTACAGCCCACAAAACGCATTCTGGTGAGCGGACATCATTTTACTTCTGACTGACAGTAAACTGAGATGACTTGTTGGCTGACATATAATGGCGATTTTCTGAAACTCTAAGCCACGCTCATTCAAACAAAACGTATTTCCTTGCTGGCACATCCCATAAACACCCTGTATTTTGAATACTTAGGCCCGAGTAAAATCCAAAGACCTACACTTTCACCATTTGATTCCTTTAAAAAATGGAAATTGGAAACTGAGAAGTTTACACAAGCGATGTTTGTAAAATATCATGGGCTCATATTCTGGTGCTGACAACAGCATAAGACATTATTACGCATGTCATCATTAAGACAATTCTTGCGTCTAACAGTAAAAGCATTAGATTGATCAACTTTCAACGCAGCAATAAAATTTTTGAGTGTCCTGAGAAAATAAAGGTTACTGAAACCATAAATGAAATTCTGCCGTCACAAATTTGTGTTTACGCATGTTGGTCACACACATGACCTAAGTCACTTGGAACTGATTGAAAACGAAAAAGTAAAATATAGCTGTGGATATCGCAAATAAAATCCCTTTCCAAGCTATACTAGATACAGTATGAGACTCGGTTTCTGATTCTCCAATTGAAAGAATTCATCTGTGACAGAGGCGAGAACATTGAGCATTGAGCAAACGTGTGCTCCGCAACTGGCAGGCATCACAATGATGCTGACAGTGTAGAGGCATGGGTACATGAAGTTAATGAAGGCGACAGCCCTGTGTATTATAAATCGCAGGACACAATAAGGAGTCACACTCAGAGCTGAAAAACACAGATTTTGTGTTAATTATAATGGACAATGCACAGGGAGAAATTTCGAAGAAGTATGGGAACCACTGCATTTTGCATAGACAGGACGCATGGAGTTAATTATTATGATTTTGATGTGACAAAATCACTGGTGTTGGATGACTGGGTCAAGGATTCCCATGTACCCTCCTCATATCAAACAGAAACGATCAATAAATACTATCCCTATTCTTCATCTACGTAAAAGCTGTGACTGGACTAATTTCACTGAAAGTTATCATATCAGATACGGCTGAATTTTTCTTTAACGTGTGGAATGTTTCAATTGAAGCTCTGAAAAGGAGGCGCTGTTGTACATGGCACATGGACAAAGCCTGGAGGAAAAAAATGGTTCAAATGGCTCTGAGCACTATGGGACTTAACTTCTGAGACCATCAGTCCCCTAGAGCTTAGAACTACTTAAACCTAACTAACCTAAGGACATCACACACATCCATCCCCTAGGCAGGAGTCTAACCTGCGACCGTAGCGGTCGCGTGGTTCCAGACTGTAGCGCTTAGAACCGCTCTGCCACCCCGGCCGGCCCTGGTTCAAATGGTTCAAATGGCTCTGAGCACTATGGGACTTAACAGCTGAGGTCATCAGTCCCCTATAACTTAGAACTACTTAAACCTAACTAACCTAAGGACAGCACACACATCCATGCCCATAGCAGGATTCGAACCTGCGACCGTAGCGGTCGCGCGGTTCCAGACTGAAGGGTCTAGAACCGCTCGGCCACTCCGGCCGGCCGGCCGGCCGGCCCTGGAGGAAGTAAACATTAACGTAAGAGGCTGAGAGGAGCAGGCAGAGATGTACAAGCTTCTGAGGACACTGTTAGAGGAAAGAAATATTGCTGAGTTTTAAATTATGCTGCCTGCTGTAATAGCAAACGTATAGTGTGATCCTGAAACAGCAGAGCTAGGGACCTACTTCCTGTAGCACTATGTCCACAACACGCATTGTTGGGCATGTCTGTCTGGAGGGGAAACATGTTAAGCGTACTGACATAGCTCTTTTTGCGCTTATGTCTAAGGCAAATTGTGGGATCACATAATTGTGATGACGAAACGAAAGCTCAGTAGCAAGATAAAAGATATTCGTCTCATTCGAGTGCGGAAATAAAGACTTCATTGTGGGGGAAGACAGTGGTTGGAAAGTGCCATCTGACTCAGAAGTAATGTAAATTTATTTGGTAAACGACAGTCGAAAGGAATGCAGCTACAAACCGACATGTCGCAATTGCAAAATTTGTATCCATAGTTATTCGTGCTCGTATGTTGATTCAAGTCTAAAATGGAACATGTGCAAGTGCATACACAGCATGTGCTACATGACTGACAGTCTTTCTCAGCTCCAGTCTCCACGAAAAAATTACGATGCACTTTTGTAGTCAGCGAGATCTTCCCATCATGAACGAAGGAGAAAGAAAGTAATGGCACAAGTCAGTAAAAATCACACTTTTAAGGACTCTGTGGCCTTTAAGGAACAAAAGGACAGGATCGCTTCTGAACTATTATGATTAATCGACGAGATCTCTATAGTTATAGCCGGTGTCACGTAGGATGGCGCTTCCGCGCATAGAGGCGGAGCAGTAGGGAAGTGCGGAGGGAATGAGGTGTGCGTAAGTGTGTCGGCAGAGAGCGGGCAAACGAAGTCCGCGATGCTGAGAAGAATCAGATTCATTTGGGTACTGTGCATCCTATTACACATCAGATCTGTGAAGAACATAATATATTTTGTAACTGATTCGATCAGTCATCTGTATGAGAGAAATCTTAATTCAAACGTTGCCACACTGCGTCAGGTGCCCAACAGCTTTATTTCCGCATAATGTCGAAAGGCAAGTACAACTGACGCAGCTTCGTGAAAGCGTCAAATACAGTTTTTTTTTTTTTTCAAAAAGACGATTGTCCAACGACAAGACCATCGAGACTGCTTACAATATTTGTCATTTTGGTGCGACTATAAGTAAAACTGTAATACACCGTCACCTGTAGGTAAAAATCGAAAATGAAGTTCATAGGTTTCATATCTTTAGCGTCTCTGAACTTACCCCATTATGGGTAGCAGCAGAGCTTCAGTTGCAAATTTCAAAAAGCTGACTTAATGTTTCTACTTTCGTTCTTCATTAATTTGCTATGGTGTCATAGCTTTTGATAACTTTTCCTAAAGGAACGAAGTTTTTGTCACACAGAAACTTGTAACAAGGATAATACGTAATGTCCGCACTAGAACTTGTTGAAGGCAGCTCATTATACAGTAGTTTTCAACGATTAATTGAAATTCGAAAACAACAGAGGAAGAGAATTTCTTTACACAAATAAATCGTTCATAATACTGTATACAGAAGCAGGTAAGGTATTTTGCCACAAAAGTCTTTCACAACTTAATCATTGAAGTGGAGAATCTAATGCGTAACAAACTTAACATCGAATTCAAACTGAATCCATTATATTTGCTTGACAACTCCTCTGCCGTAGAATTTTTAAAAAAATGATATTTTTAACACGTTTATGTGGGTGTCTTTCAGTGTAGTTAAATGTAAATCATCGTGTGCAAGAAAGAATTACTGGTATCAAAGAATAATGCAAAAGACTACATTGTAAAAATTGAGTATATTATCATATTTTTCGCCGACAGACACCATTGTGAGTAGACTAACACTTTCCACAGTACTGTAAGGGACCACACCTGTTATCCACGGAACAACCGAACAACTTACATCATCTTCGAATAACTTGACGGAATGCCGCGCTATAAGTACGTCGAAAACGGCCGATATCTCGACAGGTAATCCTCCATGTTAGTTTTAAGACATCATCCAATTTGTGCCTTGAAAATGAAAGGTTCTTACCTGTCAAACTTTCAGAGTTTTTGACAAATTTATCCGGCTGCATTCTCGCCAGTGCATAGTAAACACTGGGTTACCTTACATTGTTCCTGAGGCTATATCGTAGTAAAACCGTTGTCACTGCTATCTGAGTCTGTATCCGGACCATCTGACTGGAAATGTATGATTATGGGTTCAAGGCTTCTATCCATCTTCATCTCCGTATCAAAGTCATATTCCTAAAGCTTTTCAGCCGGGGGAGGGGTGGAGGGGTGGAGGGGTGGAGGGGGGAAGGGGGGTTTGCACAGACGCCGACTCCGTGGTGCCTGAGGGTGCCGAGACTCCTCAAAAATTCGTTTGGGGTGGTGGAGGGAGGGGGAGCGTCCCCCCAACAATTTAAGAAAATTGTTAGTTATATTATGCTTTGTAAAACCACAAAATTATGTATGAATTTTTTATTTTCCTTGTTTGACGATAGTTCCTTTTTAAAATACGTTCAGTAAGGAGTTAAAACAAATAATTATTATGGTATTAAGCAAGTTAACTGAAAATGAGTGGTGTGAATCATGATAGTAATATGGTGCTGTGGGCTCACTTCGACTTTGTCCTGGTGCACACATATTCGGTTACAGCCTGCAGTGACATCAGAAGCGCCTGGAACCCTTCGCCTCGCGTCGCCTTGACGCTTCGAGAGCAGTCATTCAGTGCAGATAGTTTCGTTCAGTGCATGCTGCAGATGTATTTAGTGTTCCGACTTTAGTGTCTAGTGGACTATTTTATCTGACTATATTTTATTCGTTTACTTTAGTCTCTTAGTGTATTATGAATTAAGTTTTTAATGAATAGATTTGTTACCAAAAGGGCGCGCTTGGAAGTTGATGATACAAAAAGTCAACCTCCTGCAATTATTGTGTCGTCAATTGCTTCATCGTCTTCAGGCGAGAACCATTCACAGCCGAAACCTGGACAATGCGGTAAGGGAAGATCATTTCAAAAGTCTTGGTTGATCAAATATACATGGCTAGAATATGAAGCATCTACCGAAAAAGTTTTTTTTTTCAAAACCAAAAAAAAGATGCATTTACTCCCGCAGGCTTTGGAAAACTTCCATCTTCATGAAAATACGTTTATGCATAAAGAAGGTGCTCTGAAATTAAATTCTATCACTAACCGAAGTGTGGTCTCCCAATTGAATGAATAGTTACATAGCGATATGAAGAAAGGATGTTCAGCTCTTGAGACAGATTTTACTACCGTGAAATTTCTCTGCCAGCAAGGACTAGCAATTGGAGGACACGAAGATGTAAACTCAATTTTTTTCTATTGTTGAAACTTCAAAAGAATGACATACCTGAGTTTAGGGATTAGTTTGGGTGTATGGGGTATAAGTGGACGTCACACGATATTCAAAACGAGATCATTGATCTACTAGGAAAGTCTGTGTTGACAAAGGTATTTGCTTCAATCAAGAAGACTGAACATTTTTCTATTATGGTTGACGAAACAAGTGATCCTTCGATTCACAAACAAGTGTCATTTTGTATTCGTACTGTCGATGATTCCTTAATTATCAACAAAGACTATTGACTTATACACGACCCCCAACACTGAATCACAAACTCTATTTAGCTATGCTCGTCTTGATTTACCAATGGATAACTTAAGAGGTCAGTGCTATGATGGTGTCTCGAATATGAGATGTTAGTTCAAATACCTAAAAAAGTTAGTTTTGGATATACAACCAAATGCACGTTAATTGCACTGCACTGCTCACAGTTTAGACCTAGCAGTTGTAGACCGTCTCCGCCATCTTACGTCTATGAGGTATATTGCGGCTTTAGCTAAGGACATAATGAACACTGTAAGGGAATCCAACAAAAGGATGGGATTTTTCAGAAGCATACACTATGAGAGCGCAAACGACCAAGCTGGTCTAAGGTCCCTTTGTCCGACTCGATGGACAATGCGAACTTCTAATATCTTGAGAATACTGAAAAGCTTTGAAGAACTTCTACAGTTTTTTGAAACATTTTCTGCAGAGGACAAAACAGAGGCAGGTTACAAATGCGCAGGCTACCATGAGTCAATGTTACAATTCAAGATTTATTTCTTTTTACGTCTTTGCCATGCAGTGAACCCAGTAGAGGATGTCAATGAAAAAATTTAATGCCTCATCCAAGTGTTGGTGCTCTGTAAAAAACATATGAGGGCTTGATCTGTATATTGAATGGAAGGCGTGATAATTTTGAACACTTTTGGAAATTCTGTTTAAAAGAAAAACTTCACAAGTTGATGATCTTTTGCTTTCTCGGAATCGAAGTACACCAAAGAAGTTTGAAAACAACAGAGCCAGCTCACCGCACACTTTCAAAACCCCAAAGGTATACTACAAAGCTATTCACATTGCAGTTTGTGAAATGGTGCAATCTTGCATTATTGAGCGGTTTGCTTCAGCTGGACTCACACAGGTCATTGCAGTTGAACAAGAGTGCTTGCTTTTAGTAAACAGAGGTGAAACAAATTTGGAAAAATCAACAGTTTTTCAAAAATGACCTAGACATTGAGTGACTGCGCTTGCACTTGAATACGTTAGCCGATATCGCTAATAAAAAACAACTGGTCTTAAAAAAACATGTTTGATGTAAGAATGTATATTACACAAGAACCTGCAGTTGGTGAAATGTTATGTGGAGTAGTTCCAATCACGACAGCAACAACAAAACGGTCATTTAGCGCCATTAGACGTCTGAAGTCATATCTCCGATCAACAATGGGACGGAAGCGACTGAACAACTTGGCTGTTCTCCATGCCCACCGACATGTTTTGGATGAATTGGATATCCGACCAGTCATCAACGACTTCATATTCAGTAATCCAGTCAGACAGTCGACATTTACGCCTTCTAAAGACACTCTGTCCCTAATAATGACATTTAGAGCAATATTAAAAGTCTTTATAAAATAGAGAATTAAATACATACATAATGTTAAATTTCCAGTTTCGAAATAGTAGTACTAGTTTAGTACTGTATTACTATAGTACTGTATTACTTATTTTAAAATACTTAAATATTTTTACGGTGTAAGACCCAATTAAAGCCCGCTATTTACATACTTTTTGACTGAAAGTATTAGGCATACTGCATTAAATGTATTAACTGTATTAAAGCATTAACTTTGAGATACTGTTTCTATTTAATAAACCCTGAGCCTTATTCAAAGTAAGCTTAAATTAACTATTTCACTTATTAACCAAACTGCAAGAGCTATTACTGTGTGACAGCAATATTTTATGTTTTATTCTTTTGATAATAGCTTAGGATTTACTTAATAAATCTTTTCAAAGCTATGTATTCACTGCTCTTTAATAGTCTAAAAGCATGAGTACTACTGTAAATTAAATCAGCTTTTACGAAAATACCATGTGTGTTCATGTTTTGTTTCTTTTTTCAAAGCCAAAAAATGTGTCAGGCTTGTTGAGTTTCTCGGAGTGTCGAGTTATCGAGAGTCCAGTTTTCGGGGTTCTAATATTGATCATAGACTCTAAAATGCTTAAAAATTTTAAAACTCACTATTTTTCATTTGAAATTTAGAAAATTTCGCAAGGCATGGCCCCTAGTATGCCCCCCCCCCTGCCCAATATACACTCCTGGAAATGGAAAAAAGAACACATTGACACCGGTGTGTCAGACCCACCATACTTGCTCCGGACACTGCGAGAGGGCTGTACAAGCAATGATCACACGCACGGCACAGCGGACACACCAGGAACCTCGGTGTTGGTCGTCGAATGGCGCTAGCTGCGCAGCATTTGTGCACCGCCGCCGTCAGTGTCAGCCAGTTTGCCGTGGCATACGGAGCTCCATCGCAGTCTTTAACACTGGTAGCATGCCGCGACAGCCCGTGGACGTGAACCGTATGTGCAGTTGACGGGCTTTGAGCGAGGGCGTATAGTGGGCATGCGGGAGGCTGGGTGGACGTACCGCCGAATTGCTCAACACGTGGCGCGTGAGGTCTCCACAGTATATCAATGTTGTCGCCAGTGGTCAGCAGAAGGTGCACGTGCCCGTCGACCTGGGACCGGACCGCAGCGACGCACGGATGCACGCCAAGACCGTAGGATCCTACGCAGTGCCATAGGGGACCGCACCGCCACTTCCCAGCAAATTAGGGACACTGTTGCTCTTGGTGTATCGGCGATGACCATTCGCAACCGTCTCCATGAAGCTGGGCTACGGTCCCGCACACCGTTAGGCCGTCTTCCACTCACGCACCAACATTGTGCAGCCCGCCTCCAGTGGTGTCGCGACAGGCGTGAATGGAAGGACGAATGGAGACGTGTCGTCTTCAGCGATGAGAGTTTCTTCTGCCTCAGTGCGAATGATGGTCGTATGCGTGTTTGGCGCTGTGATGGTGAGCGCCACAATCAGGACTGCATACGACCGAGGCACACAGGGCCAACACCCGGCATCATGGTGTGGGGAGCGATCTCCTACACTGCCCGTACACCTCTGGTGATCGCCGAGGGGACACTGAATAGTGCACGGTACATCCAAACCGTCATCGAACCCATCGTTCTACCATTCCTAGAAAGGCAAGGGAACTTGCTGTTCCAACAGGACAATGCACGTCCGCATGTATCCCGTGCCACCCAACGTGCTCTAGAAGGTGTAAGTCAACTACCCTGGCCAGCAAGATCTCCGGATCTGTCACCCATTGAGCATGTTTGGGACTGGATGAAGCGTCGTCTCACGCGGTCTGCACGTCCAGCACGAACGCTGGTCCAACTGAGGCGCCAGGTGGAAATGGCATGGCAAGCCGTTCCACAGGACTACATCCAGCATCTCTACGATCGTCTCCATGGGAGAATAGCAGCCTGCATTGCTGCGAAAGGTGGATATACACTGTACTAGTGCCGACATTGTACATGCTCTGTTGCCTGTGTCTATGTGCCTGTGGTTCTGTCAGTGTGATCATGTGATGTATCTGACCCCAGGAATGTGTCAATAAAGTTTCCCCTTCCTGGGACAATGAATTCACGGTGTTCTTATTTCAATTTCCAGGGGTGCATTAAATAAGTCAGCGCCCCTGGGGATATGTTACCTATTGCTTCATGTACAAGCGATTCACTGCCTGCTATATTGGATGTTTTGTTCCTTCCTGCCACATAGCCTTTAAGCTGTGTCCAAATCAATTCGATCGATTTATAGTAGCAGTGGTACGGTGGTAAACGTAAAACTGTGAGACGACATGGAAGTGAGAGTAAGTGAAGTTCGTACGTTTTCTCACGTGACATGGTGCAGGAGTTCCGCACAGGTCTGGCTAATACTGTGTTAGTATTTCTATTTTTAAGCCAGAGCACAATATCCGCTTTCCTGGTGTTTGTAGTAGGTGTTTTCTCTATCACGTCTGAGCGGTAGCTGGCATTGTCCATTACAATGACAAATAGTGGAGCCAGGTATAGCATGAACTGTTCAGTGAACCACATTTTCATCGTGACAGCGTTCACATCAGAATGGTAATCAATTATTCGAGAACCTTTTCCTATGGGAACGTTGAAACCACCACGACCGTCACTCATTTCTCAGCAGCTTTTCCTAGAATGATTTTTATTCATCCATGTTTCATCCAGGGAATACACTGTTGAATTACCTTCGCTTATTTCGTGCATCTTTCTCAGGAATGTGGTTTGTGCTGCAGCTATGTCACTTCGTTCCATTAAAACCGTTCTGCTATTGTTACTTATAAAGTATTTGAAACCAATGGCTTTGATGAAGCGCATCCTTTGAAGCCAATTTTGTCATTCATAATTTCAACAAATTTTTGTGAAATCGGTTAAAGGTTTCTTGTGATTTCAGCGCTTTTCAGGCGACACGAAACGAACTTCTGACGTTTTACAACTGTGACACTTGCATTTATAATTCGGTGTACAGTTCTCTTGACTACACCATACGCTTCTGCAGTCCATTCTTGTGTCTTCGAAATGTCAACGATGGGAGCCGCACTTTAAGCTTTACATTTGAAGACGCTGTAAACGTTTGCGAAGCACATCGCGTTTATTGCCGTTATTTTATTAGGAAATCGCACTAATACGTTTAAAGATTGCCGTTCACAGCTATAAGGCAACAAGAAAATAACACCAATAACTGAATTAATAGTACTCTCGCTCTGTGAATTACATTGCTTTGTTGTGAAGTATGGCAACAGTGCAGCTTGTAGGAGAGAGATTCTCGTAACTCGCTGTTAGCCAATCGGAAAGAGAATGAATGTATCTTATTGACTGTCAGCGGTTTATAGAGAGTGGATGCGCAGAACGCCTCCCTACGTGAGACGCAGTTTAGTGAACTAGATGTTAACGATAAACACAGCTTCCATAAAAGCAACGTTAACTGCAGTTCACAGTCAGAATGATAGGCACTTCATTCCCAAAAAAGAAACGTCTCAGAATACAAAAATCATTCCACAAGAGATACTATTTTCAACGAGAAAGAAAAGACCTGCCCAGCGCATCCCGTTCGCGTGGTCTGGCCCAACAGAGAACGATAAAATAGCAATGTTTTTGTTGAAAGATCAAGATGAAGCAATTGATGTTTCGTCATATCACAACACTGAAATCAGTGACCTGCGGATGTGAGAAAAATGGACAACACTCAAAAATTAAGTTCTGAATGAAACAGGTTGGACCAGTACGAAGACAGCTATAAACAGTATTATCAAGCTTCGTATTGTTTGGAATATAATGTAGAAACCCGTCAATACGTCGCCCCTCATGCATTCTGTCTTCTAAGCGATAACTGGTAGACTCCAACCGTGGTTGTCGCCAAACTGTGTGACTCGCAACTTTCATCTCTCTTTGGTGCTATTCGGGCTGGAGCCCCAAAATAGCGTCTTTTGCTAAGGATGATTCTAAAGGAGACCACCCACTGAAAAAGCAAAAGTGTTGAGTTGTCTATAGGCGCACGCAGAAAACGAAAACTTGCTAGTTTTAGGAGTTATTATTTGATGAGGTGGAGGACACACACACACACTTGTGCATAAACTCTTCCTGTGTAGTAAAGATGTAACTCCTCTACTGTTGGTAAATGCCAATGCTGTTTGTTTTTTATCCTTTATCGTCACTGTACAGTGAGATAAATTGTAATACAACTATTTTTCATGAGACATTTGCGGCAGAACATCGACATAAACAACGCTCACCATCTTGCCAAATTTTTTTTCAGTCAGAAATTCTCACAAGCGCGTCAAGCAATATTTGTGCTTGACAAACACGTAAAACAGCACCATACGTGGGCCATTATTTTGCGGACATAGTAGAGTCTGTCAAATTATTTGATCGTATATGGGGGCCTTAACACTAACAACACAGGTGTGAACAGTAAGCGGTCGATATCAATTCCCTTTCGTATAAACCAACTGTTGCGACTGCCGTCTGATTTCCTCATCAGTTGTAAATAATCTTGCACTCCCTGTATTTTATCCCTGATATCTTCAGAATTCCAAAGAGTGTGCTGCAGTCAACATTGTCAAAAGCATTCACTATGCCTAAAAATGCTATAAATGTAGATTTGCCTTTTCCTTAACCTGCCTACTACGATAAGTCTTAAGGTCAGTACTATCTCACATGTTTCTGGATTTCTTCAGAATCGAAACAGATCTCCTCCAACATCGGCTTCTACCAGTTTTTCCATTCTACTGTGACGAAATCTTATTAGTATTTTGCAACAATGACTCATAAAACTGATAGTTTGGTAATATTAACTCCTGTCAGCAATTGCTTTCTTTGGAATTGGAATTACTACATTCTTCTGGAACTCTGAGTGTATTTCGCTGTCTCATACGTCTGGAAGAGTTTTGTCATAGCTGGCTCTCCCAAGGCTATCAGTAGTTTTGAAGGAATATTGTCTATACTGGGGCCATGTTTCAACTTGGATCTTTCAGACCTCCATCCATTTCTTCTTGTGGTATCATATCTCCCCTCTCAACTTCATCTACATCACCTTCTATTTCTATAATATTGCCCTCAAGTACATCTCCCTTGGATATACCTACTATTTACTCCTCCCACCTTCAAACTTTCTCTTCTTTCCTCTGAACTGGTTCTCCACCTGAGTTCTTGATACTCACATAGCTTCTTCTCTTTCCCCCAAAGTCCTCTTTAAATTTTCTGTATACAGTATCTTCCCTTTCCCCCAAAGTCCTCTTTAAATTTTCTGTATACAGTATCGACCTTTCTCCTGGTGAAACATGCTTCTATATCCTTACATTTGTCCTCTAGCCATCCCAACTTAGCTATTTTGCACTTCCTGTTAATCTTTTTTATGCATATGCATTCCCTTTCATCTACTTTATTTACTACATTTTTATATTTTCTCCTTTCATCATTTAAATTCTATATCTGCTGTCTTACCCAAGGATTTCTCCTAGCCCTTGTCTTTTTACCTACTTGATCTTCTACTACCTTCACTAGTTCACCTCTCAGAGCTACCAATTCTTCTAATGTATTCCTTTCCCCTGTTCTTGTCAACTGTTCCCTAATGCTCCATCTGAAACTCTCAACAATCTCTGGTCCTTTCAGTTTATCCAGATCCCATCTTCTTAATTTTGTGCCTTTTTGTGATCTCTCCAGTTTTAAACTATAGTTCATAACCAATAAATTGTGGTCAGAGACCACATCTGCCCCTGTTTTACAATTTAAAATCCTGCTCCTAAATCTCTGTCTAACCATTATATAATCAACCTGAAACCTTCCAGTGTATCTAGGTCTCTTCCACACATACAACCTTCTTTTATGAGTCTTAAGCCAAGTGTTAGCTATGATTAAAGTTATCTCCTTTAACTATCTGAATAATGTATTTTGTCTCATCATACATTTAATCAATCCCTTCATCAATTGCAGAGCTAGTTGGCATATAAACTTATTACTGTGGTAGGTGTGGGCTTGTTCATTTTCTTGTTCATTATTAAACCCACTCATATGTTACCCCTGTATTCAGTTGACCAGAAGTCTTGTTCCTCTTGCTACCAAACATCACTAACCCCTGTTATATCTAACATTAACCTCTCCATTTCCCTTTTTAAATTGCCTGATCTACATTCTTGATTAAGGGGTCTAACATTCTGTGCTCCAATCCATAGAGAGCTAGTTTTGTTTCCCCTGATGACAACATCCTGCTGAATAGTCCCTGCCCGAAGGTCCAAATGGGGGACTACTTCACCTCCTGAGTGTTTTACTCAAGAGGACACCATCATCATTTAACCATATGGTAGAGCTGCAAAAACTTATGGATTTAGTTTTCCCTTACTTTCATCTGTTGGCGGTACTAGCACAGCAAGGCCGTTTTGGTTGATATTATAAGGACAGATCAGTTAATCGTTCAGAGATTTGCACCTATAGCTATTGAAAGGGCTGCTGCCCTTTTCAGGATCCACACATTTTTGTGGCCTCTCAACATATACCCTTCCTTATGGTTACACCTATGATAGGGCTATCTGTATCGCTGAAGCATGCATTCCAGCCCATCAACAGCAAATTCCATGGTTCACAGTAAAAAGCAAGGTAATGGTGGTTGCTGGTGATTGTAATGTGGATTTACTGAAAAGCATTACCAGTGAACAATTATTGCAATCAGTAACATTGTCATTCAGTTTAATTCTTACTGTCAACTTTGCAGCTAGGGTATGTAAGTGCTTTGCGACTACTGTTGATAACATCTTTGTAGACAAAGCTAGAGAAAAGGTAATGCCACAAAACCATTAGTAAATGGGCTCTCTGATCATGACACACAGCATTTTATGTTAATATTGAAACTTGTCAAGATATTAAATCTATTAAATCTGAGTACAGGAGGGTAATAAATGAGTCAAAAATTGATAACTGTAGGAAATTATTGAAAGACATGAGCTGGATATAATTTAACAACACTTCTGACTCAAATGGAGAATACAAAGCATTCATTAATAAACTTATTTTCCCTTAAAGTTTACTCAAATCAAACAGAAGCCTAAAAATAAACCATGGATTATACAAAGAATCATTTGAGACTAATGTATTATAATAATAAAAAAATAAATTCAAAGAAAATTTTAAAGTATAATGCAAAGGGATTACTAGAAACATTCTGCGTGTACGAATTTAGACCATTCAGACGTCCTCCCTTACATTTCAGTTGTAGATGTAGACAGCTGACTTCAAGGACACCAGTGAATGACAAAAATGAAGAAAATCCTCCTTACTTGGCTCCACTTTACTTAAATGCTTAATACTGTTGTTAAGTCTTCTCTTATTTTGACTCACGTATAGTACATAACACTTGTAATAGTTCATACTTTGAGCAATACACCTTAAGAATCCTTCTACATATGAGAGAGTGAGACAAAATCATGTACAAAGAAAAATGAATGATTTTTTTTCATTTGTCTGCATCTTACCATGAATTCATAATTAATGTCATTGCTGACGCTTATGGTCGATCGCTGTTTCATTTTTTTAAAATAAATTTTTACTTTAGCATATCCAGGGGGTCTTTCACTATGTACCTATACAATTGCCCCCCACAATTGCCATGTTGACATGGTATGGAGATGTACAGTTTTGACTTGCAACAATGTACAGTATTGAGTTACAACTATGTATATAACATGATAGCTTATATCTATGGCTGACATTCCATACGTCGCTGATATTACAAACATAAATTTCTTAATTTTTAAAATGTCTTAATTTTTTCATTAACTGGGTTCTGTTACTACAGTTTGTTTGTTAGTTTTAACTTATCTTCATTCACATCACATATACAAATTAATTATTTAACTCATCATTATGGTACAATACAGGCCTATGATAATTTATACTTCATTTTATAGACAGGCTTTTATCACTTACGGGAGCTCATTTCTTCCTAAGGCAGAGAAGGGAGAAAAACATTCAAAATAATGCAAATACATTACGCATTGCTGGCCTACCTATGCTTGGCGATACCTCCTTTGTTTGGGAGGGAAGAAAGGTAATAATCAGCTACCTGTTCCATGATTTATGAGCAAATGTAACTCATACTATTATGGACTGGTTGCCATGGAACTTTTATTTTATGGAAATGATATGTAGTGACTAATCATTCACATACTATCATGTCGTTTCTTCATGTGCTACTGTCGTTTACTTCAATTCACGTGTAGTAGCTTAGTGTTACATATGAAGAAGTTACAACCAATGTAGATCCTTCTTTCTCGAATACGTGGAAACGTCATTATTTACGTTTTCATGTGACATGAAAAAAATTAATTGGCTTTTGTAAAATCACATGCTCAAATGTTAAAGTGTACTCTGCAGCGAAGAGGTACTGGTAAATGTTACAGAGATATACTGCAACAATGCATAATTTCATTTTTCATTTGCCTGATGACCTTTGTATAAATATCCTTATAAATAAGTTATTTACTGGAGGTGCGACCCGTTTCTTCATTTGGTACATGCTACCCTCGACGAAATTCTCTTCTTCTGTGCAGTGACGATGCACTGGTCGCTCAAATAAAAACACTTAAAACATAGCTTGGTGGCCACTGATACATTTGGTCAGTAGATCCATCCACAGATATTTCCATACTTAGTTTAAATTTATTGACATTCGTTTATACTGTTACCCATTATAATAATCCACCTTGCAAAGAAAATTATTTGACACTTCTTGCGGTATTTTGTCGTTTCTTCTTAGCTTAAACGTCACATATATTTCTTTATAATGCTTCCTTTTGCTTGAAAATATGTTGTCTATAGCTTAGTATTTCAATAAATCTCTGTATATATATATCAATAGGTTACTTAGTTCTTAGACAATAGAGTAATTGCCTAGTATTTCCGTTTGCATTGTATTTAAGTTAAGTACTTGTACATATCGCATTCCTATTTAGTTGCGCCTTTTGACAGTCTATCGTGCATGCACACTGGTGTCAATGCCTCCTCTCCTGCTACTTCCGTCAGCGTGATTTGTTGAGCGTTCACAGCTGAGCCATAAGCTAATTTTTTTATATTTCTGCTTCGGATGAAGCGGTTTATTACTCCTCATTGCTGTTGATTTTACGCTTATGTGTACAATTCAAAAGAATTACTTATGCCGGTACACATTACTTTATCTTAAAATACACTCCAGAAGAAAATATTATACTTAGAACTAATGTATACTACATACATGATGAAAAACTGGTACCTAGCTTCATTATTCTATAAAAGCTCTTATGTCTTTGTGAGGGTGTGGAGTCCCTTGTTTCTCCCTGTTTTCTCAAAGACTAATCTGTACGTCCCAGGGTAGGGTATTTTGGAAATTATATGTGGTCTGAATATAGTAACTGGCACTTCTTATTCAGTTTGCCTAATTTTGTCGATTTTGGGTGCGTCTGTAAGAGGAGTCATATGGCTTCAAAAAATTGTGTAACATGTTTCAATGTCTTATTATAAATTTTCTTTCTATACTCGGCCCTGTTTTCTAGTGTAATCATGGCTTGTTTGATTTTGTCTTGTAGTGTCAATTTTGTAGTGGGCACTTATGGTATGGGCGACTCCCATTCATCCATTTTTTTTGTCTGGAACATCAATTCGTTGGGTGTGAAACCTGTTGAAGAATATGGTAGGTTATTGACAACTTGAATGAAAGGAGTTACATTTCCTGACCATAGAGTGTGTTTGTGAGGGGTGTATGTGCTAATAAACTGGTTAAATTCTTTAAAAACTCGTTCTACTAGGCTTGCTTAGAGGTGAAAGTAGCTTACTAATACTTGTTTTATGCCCTGTGAGGTCATAAATTGTTGTCACTTTTGCCCAACGAAATATGAAGCACTGTTGGTTAGTAGTATCTTTGGTTTACTATTCCTCTCAAATAGTCTCTCTCAATTCCTTTTTCTGGTATTTGTAGCTGTTACATTTTTAATGGCATACATTTTGTTATGTTTCAAGAAAATATCGTATAGTGCCACTATGTATCTTACTCCTCCTTCGCATCTTGGATATGGAATAGCTGTGTCCAGGGACACTATACCTACACAGTTTTTTTTAAGTATTGGGTGTAGCTCAGTATATTTTGACACATTGGGATGTTTTCGTTATTGACACAATGCACACTTTCTTAATACCCGTAGGACTTACCTTCTCACATTTGGAAACTAACGAAGTGCTGCGATTTTTTCGGTACATTTGCCTGCTCCATAATGTCCCCATACTTCAGGTATGTGTATTACTAAATACATCGATATAATCTTCATGAATACACAAACACACACCATTGATCAGATTTTTCATGTTTCCTATGAAACAAAATGCCTTTGTACTCTTGATACCATTTGCTTACCTTTCCACCTTCATCTTGCTTAAGGTTTTACATAACTTTACTCCATATGTGACCTTTCTGTTGTATAATTTTCTATTACCTACAAAACGTATGGTAATGAGATTGTTGCGTTGTACCTTGCATTAATAACATTTTGGTTTCTGCATCTTGCTCTGAAATTCACTAAATTCCTCTAAACCTTGTGGTAATCTCGACAAGGCATCTGCAATAACATTCCGACTTCCTTTACTACAAATGGTCACAAACTTGTGTTATTGTAAATATAGACACCTCCTACCTAATCTGTGGTGCAATAGTTTACACGTTAAAAGAAGCCACAGTGACTGATGGTCACAGTAAACGTTGGTATTCTATCCCACAAAAAATATTCAAACTTTTTAAGTGCCCATATTACACCTAAACTTTCTAATTCTGACACAGAATATGATCTTTCTGCAGCCAGGCGACGGCGCGAGTTTTGGTGTTCTCGTAAAGATAAGTTCAAAAATGGCTCTGAGCACTATGGGACTCAACTACTGTGGTCATCAGTCCCCTAGAACTTAGAACTACTTATACCTAACTAACCTAAGGACACCACCCACATCCATGCCCGAGGCAGGATTTGAACCTGCGACCGTAGCAGTCGGACTGCGCGCCTAGAACCGCGAGACCACCGCGGCCGGCTAAAGATTTTCATTTTAGATTATAAAACATATAGTTTACTACTGATTACGTGGTAAATAGGTGTATTAGTGTGCCTTTTAAGTGTACCATTAAAGTTTTCATTTTTCTCTACGTAATACAGCAGAAAACGCGAAAAGATCGTACAGTCGGATTCTCTGTTCACGCCAAAGCATATGTATAGAATTTCGTTTAGTTGTTCTTTGTTCTCTCCAGCAATTTAACTGTAGCGTACCTCTTCATTATTTAACTAGCATTTCCAGAAAGTAGCGTAAAGTTTAAATTGTTGTTTCAGAAACTTCGCACTGTTGTTTTTGTTTACACACATTTGCGTATAGGCCAAATTTGTGGAACCATGTTTTCGTGTTATTTAACTGACTTACTCTTAGTGGTTTTGTAGCAGAGATAGGAAGATACTAGAACTGGAGGGCTAAATGCCGCCCTTCAGGCTGAGTGAGACAAGGCCAGGGGAGATCTTGACAGGTTAAGGAGGGAGAAGGGTAAAGAGATGTGGGAAGTGGCAACAGGCAACAGGAGGAACAGGTCTAGAAATCTGACAGCTATGTGGAATTTGGAGATAGATTTGACCTGTTGCTTCAGTTAGAAACTGGTGAGTCTCAAGCAGCTGCAGGTGTAGACAGGACACAATAAACTTTCAGCAGCAAATTGAAAAGTAAGAAAGTAGGCAAATCAGTAAAGAGAAAGAAACTATTGTTGTTAGGTAGTTCCTATGGAAGAGGTGTTGGCCAACTTTTGCAGGATGAACTAGGATCAGAATACCAGGTCACTAATTTTATTACACCTAGTGCTGGTGTGGAGCAGATGACAGATGATTTAGGATCACTTTGCAAAGATTTCACACAAGAAGACACCGTGGTTACAGTGGGTGGGGTAGGTAATAGTATTGAAATAAATCCTGGGTACAGTATAGAGTATGACCTGGCAAAGATTGCATCAGCATCGAAGCATACTGGTGTTGAGTTTGTATCTGTTCTTGGGCGCCATGACCGACCTCATTTGAACTCTTCTGTCAAAAGAGTTAATTTGGAGTTGAAATGGTTGCTTATGTCTGATGCAGGATCACACATTGGTGTGGTTCCTGTTGATTCTCTCAATAGGTGGGGGTTATACTAGCCATGGCCTTCACCTCAACAGGAAGGGGAAGGGTAAATTGGCTGGGAAAATAGCAGGAAAATTAAAGGGGGGGAGGCACTATCATGAGTGATAAAATACCAGTGGTTATAGGGCTCAGAAAAGACCCGTTTTTAGGGCGGTGAGGACAGAAAGAAACAAAATTTTAAGAGAGGTTAGGACTGAGACAAACATTCAGTTTGAAAAATAAACCAAAAAACATAATTCTAGCTTATTATATCAGCATAAACAGCCATTTGTTAAGAATTTTCAACAGTCAGCAGATATTTTAACTCTACCCAATTTTAACTTAGTAGTTAACTCAGTTATTGCATCAAAATATTCGAGGACTGAGAAATAAAATTAATGTATTAATTATCTGCATAGATTAATTAGAGTCTTCAAACCCAGCTGACATAATCTGCCTCTCTGAACACCATGTGACCACTGGTATAGAACTTTTAAGTGTTATAGTGTTTCGGTTATCGTCTTACTTTTGTAGATCAGAAATGGAGAAAGGAGGAGCTGCCACATTCATCAGGTACTGTCATAAATTTAAGAACATAGACATTCATGAATTTTACCTAGAACATATGGAAGCATGTGCAACAGAAGTAGAATTTCACAAAAAATCTTTCATAATATTAAGTGTATATCGAGCACCTGCAGGTAACTTTTATCTGTTCATAAACCACATTGACGTTGTATTGGCCCATTCAACAACCAAAAACAAAGCAATAGTGGTTGCTGGTGATTTCACAGTAGATTTCCTTAAAGACTCTCCCAATAAGAACTTATTTGAGTTAGTGACACTATCATTCAACTTAATTCCCACTGTCAAGTTCCCCACTGGGGTAGCCAATTGCTCACAAACAGCCATTGATAATATCTTTATAGAAAAGTCCAATGAACAAAATTATATTACAAAACCAATAGTCAATGCCCTCTCAGATCATGACATGCAGTTCCTTCTGTTGAATGTTAACACTGAACAGGGTGTAAAATCCGTTAAATCAGAGCTCAAGAGTGTAATCAATAAGCTATAATTGTTATTTTAGAACACTCCTCAAAGACATTCACTGGACTGATGTTTACAGTGCTCAAGGCATGAATTAAAAAATATAACACTTTTTTTTAATAAAGTGCTTACCTTATTCAAACACTGTTTTCCCCCAAAACTTACCAAGGTTAGAGCAAAGTCTACAAAGAAGCCATGGATTACTCAAGGAATAGGGGTATCCTGTAAAACAATTAGAAAACTGTATCTGTCAATCCGAAACAGTTCTAATGTTGATGCTATAGCACATTACAAGAAATACCAGACATTTCAAATAACTTCCATTATATGAATTTGACCCTCACTATCCCAGCAGAAACAATGTCCATCATAAAATGTTTAAAATCAAAAACATCTAGTGGGTGTGATGAAATATCAACAAAGCTAATTAAATAATGTAATTCTGAGTTAAGTAAAGTATTAAGCTATCTGTGTAACCAGTCGTTTATCAGTGGAATATTTCCTGAATGGTTAAAATATGCTGAAGTTAAGCCACTGTTTAAGAAGGGAGATAAAGAAATAGCATCAAATTTATGTCCAATTTCACTTTTGCCAGCATTCTCAAATATGTTAGAAAAATTAATGTGCAATCAGCTTTATAACCGTCTTATCTCAAGTAAAATACTGTCAAAGTCACAGTTTGGATTTCTAAAGGGTTCTGATATTGAGAAGGCTATCTACAGTTACAGTGAAAATGTGCTTAATTCATTAGATAAAAAATTGCAGGTAACTGGTATATTTTATGATCTGTGAAAGGCATTTCACTGTGTACATCACAATATCCTTTTAAGTAAATTAGAATATTATAGTGCAACAGTAAATGCTTCAAAATCATTCAAATCTTATATCTCTGGCAGGAAACAAAGGGTGTTATAAGGAAAGAGACAGGTATCAATCTATCAGTCATCATCCAACTGAGAACTAATTACATGTGGGGTCCCACAAGGTCTCATTTTGGGGCCCTTGCTATTTCTTGTGTATATCAATGACATTTCATCAGTAACATTACCAGATGCCAAGTTCATTTTGATTATCAATGATACAAACATTGCAATAAACAGCAAATCAAGTGTAGTCTTATAAAGATCAGCTAATAAAATATTTGTGGATATTAATCACAAGTTATTAGTCAATTCCTTGTCACTAATTTCGAAAAAACACACTACATGCAGTTGGGAATTTGTAAGGGTGTCCCTCGAGTATATGCCTAACATGATGGCAAGCAGATAGAAGAAGTGGACAGTGTTAAATTCTAGGGATTACAGCTTGATAATAAATTCAACTGGGAAAAGGACACCACAGAAAAAGTATTATAGTAGTTGTAATACATATTTATCACGTTATAAATAAATAAATAAATCTTTTTATTTTAAATTCAGTGCATTAGTATTTGTAAAATGATTCTTTCATATAGTGTTCATTAAAAAATGACGATCATTCCACTTGGGAACTGTGGTATGGTACATTGGCGTATTTGTTTGAGTTGTAAATATTTGTCTTGTATTGTTGTTTTTCTGACATCTCCTACATCCTGGATGACCTCCTCACTACGGATCAATTGGAATGAAAGTAAATGTAATCTAATCTACTCTGATAAATTTTGACTATCAAAACTGATGACCTTTTGTACTTCTTTAGCTTCTTGTTCTCACATCTGAAGAAAGCATACCCCCAGCCCTTGAGATGAGATATATGTGCAGAGATAAAAATCCTTAGGCATGTCAATGTAGCTAAGAATGTTTGCATTGACCAATGCCTGCCTAATCTCGGGCACAGATGAGGCAATTTTAATGTCATTCACTGGAATGAACAGTGTTTATCTAATAAGTTGGAAGTAGTGGAAGATGTCATAGACACTTATCACTTAGATGTAGTCTGTCTCGTAGAACACTGCTTAAAGCATGATGAAATAGATCTATACTGCCCTAAGGGCTACACCCTAGCTGACAAATATTGTAGAACTAATAACGGTGGGTTATATTTCTAAAACAAGGGATTAAATATGAACCAATAGCAAAAGTTAAAGCATTATCTCTAGAAATGTTATGCGAAACTGCAGCTGTTAACTTGTAACTTTGTACTCAACTAAGATTGGATGCAATTCAACAGATGGTTTTGTTAGCAAGACAGTATGTAAGTATAAGTGTAGGATACGAATCTGTGGAGATTTCAATTTGAATTTTCAGTTGTCCACTATCTATAACTCATATGTAAATAATTTATTAAATTCTTTTGGTCTTTATATTACAACCAATGAAATAACAAGGCCACTCTGTAAAGGTACCGGTACCTGTATTGACAATATAGTTGTATCAAATGAGTTAATGCATCTCAAGGTAATTAAGACCTGAGTATCTGACCACTGGCCACTACTTCTTAGAACAGATATAACAAGAAATTGTAACACTGACTCAGTGCACATGGCAGGAAAGAAAGTATGTGTGGTCAATTATGATAATCTAAATATATTTGAGTCTCATATTGATAAAAGTAATTGGGTGCAGGTTTATTGAGAACATGCAATAGCTAGAAAGGTGGACGAACTCATATCTACTCTTTATGTATATGCTAAGATGTCCTTTCCCATTAAGTTACTAAATAATAAAAAGGCACTTAGAGTAAATAAGGTCAAGGATGAAAAAGGTGTTGAAGATCAAGAGGGAGTGAGATCAATATTATCAGTGGTATAGAAGTACAAGTTCTCAAGTGTTTAAAGACATGCTCACAGTAAAAAAGAAAAGATTAAGACAGGCTTTAAAGGATGCTAGATGAAAAAAAATGAAGATATAATACTAACATCTGAAAATAAGACATGTACAATGTAGAATATCATTAACAGTCAGTGCAACAAGAAAATCACTTCACAGGCTGAAAGCAGTACTCTGAATACTGCACAGTTAAATACATTCTTCACTGAGAAGGTGCAAGAAATAATAAAGGTGATTGGCACTTCCAATATAGCCACTCACCATAAATACTACCTGAGAAACACCACAAAGCCTGAAAGTACATTTAGCTTTAAACTGGTCAAAGTACAGGATGTTACTAATATACTGAGGAAAAAGAAGAACAGTTTTAGTAATGACGTTTATGGTTTAAGTTCAGCCATGTTAAAGCGTGATTCAGTTCAACTGCCAGAATTGATAACACATGTAGTAAATACATGTATTTTCAGGCTCAGTTCCCAAAGGCACTAAAGTTTGTTAAAGTCACTCCAATACACAAAAAAGGCAGCCTCTCAAGTTGTTGTAATTTTAGGCCTGGTTCAATTGTGCCAATCTTGTCTAAAGTGATACAAGCTATATTAAATAATCAAATAGTAAAATACTTTGAAGAAAACAAAATCTTCACTGATAGTCAATTTGGCTTCAGAACAGGGTTAGGACCTGTTAAATCTGCCTTATCACTTTTAACACAGTGTGTGACGCAACTAGAAAGCAGGCTAGTGGTTTAGAATAAACTCTTTGATTTATCAAAAGCTTTCGACACTGTTTCTCATGAAATCTTATTGAACAAATTGCAATTCTATGGCTTCACAGGAAGTGCTCTGGAATTGATAAAATCTTATCTAAGTAATAGAGTGCAGAACGTGGTTTTTAATGGTGCAGAATCAGATTACTTACTTGTGGGCATGGGTGTCCCACAAGGTTCTGTACTTGCCCAATTATACCTATTATTTATATAAATGACTTACCATGTAACATAGTTGGGCCATCAACTAGGACTTACTTATTTGCAGATGATCTTGCAGTCTGTATAACTGCAGAAACAGCACAGAAGGTGAAATATGAAGCAGACCAGTGCACTGTCAAAGTTGAAAATTGGCGTAAAGCTAATTCCCTTTGTGTCAACCGAAAAACAATACAAGACTTGTATGTATCATGGAATAATAACACTGAACTTGAGGAGAGCTCAAATGCTGTTAATATCCTTGGAATCTCAATTGATTCAAAATTATCCTGGGGTAGCCATATAGAAAAAGTGGGAAGGAGCATTAGCAAAGGAATATTTGCTCTAAGGAAGCTGCGTCTTTGTCTAAATGTGCCAGTACTTAAAGTGGTTTGCTTTAATACACAGTCACATTTCCTATGGTACAATACTGTGGGAACATCAAAGCAAGGCAGCTAATGTCTCAAACTACAAAAGAATGCAATAAAACTGAAATGTAGCTTGGCACCCAGAGCTCACTGTAGGCCAAGCTTTAAAAAGTTATAGATTATGACCCTGACATCAATATTTGTACTACAGTATGTAATGCATATTAAGGACAACTATCCAAGTTGTCAACAGTATGACATGTGACATAATTATAACACAAGAAACAAGCAGAACCTAGTTTCTTTCCTATGTAACTATAAAAAAACACAAAAAGTGCTTCCTGTACAAGTCCATAAAATTTTTTAATGCCATACCCCAACATATGAGGGATCTTCCAATTCAACATTAAAAAAAAGTAAAAGAATTTCTTCTTGAGCTCAGCATTTACAAAACTGATGAATTTTTAAGGGAGGCAAAGAGTATGGTATGACTACACTTTGTGATCAGTTTTTATATGCTTCTATATATGAGTAAGTCTGTAATTGGCTAAATTTACTGTGCAATATCAATTTGTTCCAGATGGTTCCCTATTTTGTATTTGTTTGAAGGTACCATAATTATTTGTGTAATATTTATATTGTGTAATATTTTTCTGGTTTTTGTAATTATTTGTGTAAGATTTATACTGTGTAATATTGACTTTTGTAATGCCTCAGATGATCTCTGAGGTCTGTATAAAAATAAAAATCAATCAATTAACCAATGTTACTGAAGTCGTCCCGACACTTATCACCCCATAACCAAAGCCTATTTTTTCGTAACAAGTTGACCAATGCCTCACTGTTCATCAGTTGCTGTGGTACAAACTTACAAAAAAGGATGCTACTCATAAAACGGCCTTTAGTTGCATTTTTGTTCCTCAGAGCTGAACAGTTCCGTGTGAAATCAAGTTTTTTGGGACCAGGTAATACACCTCGTTCTGAGACAATTTCTCCTAAAAATTTGATTGGTCCTTACCAAAGCTAGACCTTTTTAAATTGGTTGTTATCTGTAATATGCAAATCGTTGAAGTACCTGTTCAGTCAGCCTGGTATGTTGTAACCAAGTGGATGTGGCTATTAGCATGTCATGTACATAAACAGTGACTTTGTAGATCAATTCTGGTCATAAGACCTGGTCCAAAAGGTAGAAAACGGAATTCATAGCTTCTGCCACCACAAACATATGCTGTACATTTTCGACTTTCTTCGTGGAGCCTTATTTTCCAGTAGGATGCCTTAAGATTGAGTATACTGAAGTATTTGTTATTGTAAAACTTTAAAAGCTGATCGTCCAAGTCTCGTCTTATACATACTGGTACTAAAATTATATTGATACTTCTAGCATTGACAACTAATGTTACACACACATCTGCTTTACTTACTGGTAATATAGGACTACAATAGGGTGAAAAAGAAGGTTGTATAATTCGCCATGTAATCACATGATTGGTGTCTTCCCTTACTGCTTCTCGTTTTGCCCATGGAATAGGATATGACATTACACGAAATGTTCCATGTGAGTAGATTTCAAATTTATACTCATAGTCTTTGATTATTCTTGGCTCATTAACAAAAACATTTGTACACATAAGTAACAAGTTAGAAAGTTCTTGTCATTGCATATTATTTAGTATCTGTGATTCACTGCTCTACCATTTCGAGCTAAACTCAGTGTTTGTTTCTTGTTCAGCATCAATTTTCTTTGTGAAACACACAGTTGGAAAGAAATATTGTACTATTACTTTGGACTCTGGTTTGTTTTTGTGATTTTCATCAGGTGTTTTGACCAAATGAACAGAAAAAATTTGATCCTTTGCATAAAGGTAGCATGTACCGTTACCTACACTCCTTCAAGGACACCAGTGCATGTCAAAAATTAAGAAAATTCTGCTCCATGCTTGGCTACATTTCACTTCAATAAGAATACTTAATACTGTTGTTAAGTCTTTCATTATTTAGACTCACATATAATATGTAACACTCGTAATATTTCATACTTTGAGCAGTACGTCAACTGCCCTTCTACATACGAGAAAGTGAAACAAAATCATGTACAAAGAAAAATTAATGAATATTTTTTTGATATTTGCCTGCGCCTTACTGTGTATTCATAATTAATGACTCTGCCGATACTTATGGTCGATCGCTGTTTCAGTTTCTTTTAATAAATTTTGCCTTTACCATATCCGGGATGTCTTTCACCATGTACTTACACACTATCTAGGAACAGCACTGATGATAGCCTTGCAATCCCATCCAAGAATACTGCTAAATATTAAAGTAGGTAGCCCAGCAACCTAAAGAGTTTTTGTATGGGACGAAGATAATTAGATCAGGCAAAAAAAAAAAAAAAAAAAAGCTATATGGGATGTAGTGAAGACAGTGGCATTTGGGGCCAGAAAGGAAGCGCTACAGAGAGCTCTAGAAATAAACAATTGCATGTAGTGTTGCAAACCTCTTAAACAAATGCTTTCTTCCTGTTATTGGTTGCATGGGGTTATCAGATTTAGTTAACTGTGCAATGGAATACGTGAGACCAGTCTCTTCATCCAGAGAAGCAGCATCCATAATAAAAAACCTTTATGTCAAACTATTCTAGTGATAACAACAACGAAGTTAATCAAAGAGTATTCACGTGAACATTTCCAGCCTGGCTAAAATATGCTAAAGTTAAGCCTATTTACAAGCAGAGATACCATCCAACTATGGAGCAGTTTCACTCTTGCCAGCTTTATCAAAACTATTTGAAAAGGTTGTGTTTAAGTTTCTTCTTAAGAACCTTTTAGCTAATAATATATTGTCCAAAACACAATTTTGACTCCAAAAGAGTTCCAATATAGAGATGGATACTTACACATACAGTACAGTGAGAATGTACTTAATTCACTAGATAACAAAAATACAGGCTACTGGCATTTTCTGTGACCTGTCACAAGCCTTTGATTATGTGAATCATAGCATTCCCTTGAGTAAATTAGAATATTATTGTGTCATTGGCAGTGCTTCAAAATGGTTTGAATCGTACCTAACAGGAGACAAAGGCTGTCATTGCAAAACACCTGTGGAGTAACTATCAGTCTTAATCTTCTGATTGGTATTTAACTATATGTGGTGTTTCTCAAGATTACATCCCAGCTCCATTGCTTTTTCTTGTGTACATTAGTGATCCCTCGTCCGTTACACTGCTAGATGATACAAACATTGCAGTAAATAGAAAGTAAAATATAGATTTAGAAATTTTCGCTGACATTAATAAATGGTTTAAATCTAATTCACTGTCATTAAACATTGAAAAGATTAACTACATGCAGTTCAGAACCTGTACAATATTTCCTTTCAGCATCTGTTTAGCATATGATAATATGCAGATAGAAGAGGTTGACACTGTTAAATTTCCAGGGTTACAACTTGATAACAACTTCAGGTGGGAAGGGCATACCACAGAACTGATGAAGAAGTTCCAAGACACATATGTATTTGTAATGTGAATGATGTGTCATGTGGGAGGTATAAATACTCTCCTGGAAATTGAAATAAGAACACCGTGAATTAATTGTCCCAGGAAGGAGAAACTTTATTGACACATTCCTGGGGTCAGATACATCACATGATCACACTGACAGAACCACAGGCACATAGACACAGGCAACAGAGCATGCACAATGACGGCACTAGTACAGTGTATATACATCTTTCGCAGCAATGCAGGCTGCTATTCTCCCATGGAGACGATCGTGGAGATGCTGGATGTAGTCCTGTGGAACGGCTTGCCATGCCATTTCCACCTGGCGCCTCAGTTGGACCAGCGTTCGTGCTGGACGTGCAGACTGCGTGAGACGACGCTTCATCCAGACCCAAACATGCTCAATGGGGGACAGATCCGGAGATCTTGCTGGCCAGGGTACTTCACTTACACCTTCTATAGCACGTTGGGTGGCACGGATACATGCGGATCTGCATTGTCCTGTTGGAACAGCCAGTTCCCTTGCCGGTCTAGGAGTGGTAGAACGATGGGTTCGATGACGGTTTGAATATACCGTGCACTATTCAGTGTCCCCTCGATCCCCTCGATCCCCTCGACGATCACCAGAGGTGTACGGCCAGTGTAGGAGATCGCTCCCCACACCATGATGCCGGGTGTTGGCCCTGTGTGCCTCGGTCGTATGCAGTCCTGATTGTGGCGCTCACCATCACAGCGCCAAACACGCATACGACCATCATTCGTACCAAGGCAGAAGCGACACTCATCGCTGAAGACGACACGTCTCCATTCATCCCTCCATTCACGCCTGTCGCGACACCACTGGAGGCGGGCTGCACAATGTTGGGGCGTGAGCGGAAGACGGCCTAACGGTGTGCAGGACCGTAGCGCAGCTTCAAGGAGACGGTTGCGAATGGTCCTCGCCGATACACCAAGAGCAACAGTGTCCCTAATTTGCTGGGAAGTGGCGGTGCGGTCCCCTACGGCACTGCGTAGGATCCTACGGTCTTGGCATGCATCCGTGCGTCGCTGCGGTCCGGTCCCAGGTCGACGGGCATGTGGACCTTCCGCCGACCACTGGCAACAACATCAATGTACTGTGGAGACCTCACGCCCCACGTGTTGAGCAATTCGGCGGTACGTCCACCCGGCCTCCCGCATGCCCACTATACGCCCTCGCTCAAAGCCCGTCAACTGCACATACGGTTCACGTCCACGCTGTCGCGGCATGCTACCAGTGTTAAAGACTGCGATGGAGCTCCGTATGCCACGGCAAACTGGCTGACACTGACGGCGGCGGTGCACAAATGCTGCACAGCTAGCGCCATTCGACGGCCAACACCGCGGTTCCTGGTGTGTCCGCTGTGCCGTGCATGTGATCATTGCTTGTACAGCCCTCTTGCAGTGTCCGGAGCAAGTATGGTGGGTCTGACACACCGGTGTCAATGTGTTCTTTTTTCCATTTCCAGGAGTGTATTTAAGGAAAACATCATAGTTTTCATACTTCCTTTCTATTATGTCAGATGTAATCATATTCTGGGATAACTCAAACTGAGCAAAAGCTTTTAGAGTGCAAAAGTGTGTAACAAGAGTAATTTGTGGTGTACATTCAGGATCATCATGTAGAAACCTGTTCAAGGAACTGGGTGTTCTAACCACTGCTTCTCAGTATATTTATTCATCAATGAAATTTGTTGCAAATAATATGTCTCTATTTCCAAACAATAGCTCAATACATAGAATCAAAACTAGAAATAAGAACGATCTACATAAAGATCTAAAAATCCCTTAGCTTTGTCCAAAAAGGGATCTAATATTCAGGAACACACATTTTCAATAAATTGCCAGCAACCATTGAAAACTTGGTTTCAGATAAAGCACAATTTAAACAGAGTTTGAAAGACATTTTGGTAGGCAACTCCATCTACTTTATAGATGAATATCTTCTAGGGACTGCTAGACTAGCTTAAGTAAAAATACATGATTTCAGTTTTGACAGTATTTGATCACAACAGTCATGATTTGGTATTTTGTGTATGAAAAATTTGTTAAAGGCATAACTATGTTTCATTCGAGCAGTGTATTAATTCTGTAAACATTATCTGTTCCAGTTTATTGTAATATATTCACATATTTTGACAGCCTCGTGACAAATGATCAGTGAAGTGAGCATTATAATCAAATATTCTATGTTCTTTATGTCATACTTTTTGACACATTCCGCATCCATGGGAATCATCTCTTTTTGGGCCTATGGAATGAAAACTTAATCTAATCCAATCTAATCAGTTCAGTAGAAGAAGTTTCCCCAATGGAAAGTTCTCTATTTCATTCTTAAATCTCATAACAATAGCCTCAAAATATCTGATTTGGTCTGACAGGTTTTGAATGCGTAGCTACACATTTAGCTTATTTTTTCTGTACTAATGTTAACCCATCAATGTCATTGTAGAGTTTGTCTTTGGTCTTATTGCAGTATTCATGTTTTTTCAATATTTTGTGTGGTCCTTGATTGGCTTTTGTACACTGTGGTATACCTTCCAGAAGACCCTTATGGAACAGATGTTTACTTAGTTTCCCACAGAAGCCATTTGACACCAGGAATTAGTGGAAGGAGTCATTTTACTTTTGCATTGCAAATTAATTTGTAAATATGCCTACATGCTTACATTTACAAGGTTTTTTGCTTGTGCATAGTCTCCAACGGGCACTGTATTTTGGCGATTAGACAAGTTGCCATTGTCAAATGTGTTAACGAACTGAGCTTGTGAGGGTGTGCAGCTGACTTATATCCTCTCCCAATAGAAGCTGTTCCCTCTGCCATCCTCGCCAGAGAATGTATGTCAGCAGTCATGGACAGGCTTGCATCGGCATATGGGGTAGTATCGATATAGTGATCTGTCTGGCCTGGTCACCAGATCGTTATGTTTGCTGAGTGTCTTCTTAATTGTATCTAGTGCTGGTTCCGAAGCCTTGCTGAGGTTATATCTGCAGTCATAATTGATTAGATTTTCCTGGTACGAATGTTGATGCCTTCTATAATGACACTTGTAAAGGGACATCCTCCTCAAACATTACTTTCCCCTAACGGTAGTTGTCGATACCAGTATTATTTTTTTAAATTTTGGACAGGTCAATATTATCTCATCTGCTTTTCTGAAAACTTTCATATAATTTTGTACGCAGTATGTTATATTTCAAGTTAAAATTGATGAAAATGAATTACTTTATTTTGGATGTTATAATTAATAAAATAATACTAGTTCTGAATCTACAATAAAAATTATAATAATTTATTATACACCCATCCAAAGTTATAATTTATTTGCCACATTTAAAATGTCTATTATTAATTATGCAATCTAATACTGTTTACTATGTTTATTTCTGGCTTCATTTATGAAACAATAATCAAAATTAACAGAAATTCATTTTTCAAGAAAAAGTGTAAACCCTTTGGAATATGGTTATTACCGCAGAATAAAGCTGTAGTAAACATGTCTCTTATGTGATCAGTCATATTTTTGTATTTTGGGCGAACAATGTAATTTTGGCTTTGTTAATGCAAAAATTAAAAAAACTGTATGATATACTAAAACACGACAAAATATATTAACGTAAAAACAAAAATTCTACAACACCAATCTTCAAAATTATTTAGATTAATTCAACCATGTGAACCTAAAACATAAGAATTTCAGCTTCAAGAATCAGACCCCTAGACAAGAAGAACTGAAGCCAACTACACATGAAAAGCTAAGTAAACTAGAAAGTATATCGTAACCTTTGCTCCTCTCAAATTTTTCATAAAAGACTTTGTTTATCATGGACAATAAATGGAATTAGGAAGGAGGGGGGAGATTACATGTGTGGGGGTTGTCCATGATTTATTGACTAATAATGAAATTTTGTCTGTTGCAGAAACTGCTTTATTTCATTGATTTTTGAAATTTATGTAAGAATTAATTTTTGATCACATGGAGCAAAAACCGAAGGCTACCCAACACAGGATCTTTATACCAACACTGACGATGTACAACCAATAATGACGGACCAGATTTAATCAAAGTGAACAGGACTTTACAGCTACAACCAGGGACATCAACAGGAGCTGGCCGGTGTGGCACTTCAGTCTGGAACAGTGCTTCGACTGCTACGGTCGCAAGTTTGAGTCCTTCCTCAGCCATGGATGTGTGTGATATCCTTAGGTTAGTTAGGTTTAAGTAGTTCTAAGTTCTAGGGGATTGATAACCTCAGATGTTAAGTCCCATAGTGCTCAGAGCCATTTGTTTGTTTCTGTGTTCATTTATGAAATAATAATCAAAATTAATAGAAATTCATTTGTGAATAAAAAGTGTAAACCCTTTGGAATATGGTTATTACCGCAGAATTCTGCAACAACAACCTTCAAAATTATTTACATCAGTTCAACCTATGTGAGAATTTGAGCTTCAAAAATCAGACCCCTAGACAAGAAGAACTGGAGCCAATTCTGCACAAAAAGCCAAGTAAACTAGAAAGTTCATTGTAATCTTCACAACTCTCAAATTTTTCATAAAAGACTTTTCGTAGTGTGTACAATAACTGGAATTAGGGAGCAGGGAGAGATTACACACTGTTCCAGTGTTTGAAAGTCTGCACTAAAATCCTGGTATGTACATATTCCATTGCCTGATTCTTTGTCAGAGAGTGCTCCGTCACCATCAACTAGTTGGGGCACATTAGTCGAATGTGCCGTTAGTGTTCTTGGCATTGATCTGCGAAGGTTTGTACTGTTTATCCAATATGTGTCTTGTCATATCCCCACAGAATCTGATATACCCTGGCCTTCTGAAAACCAAACCAAGGTGATCTTCGACACTCCACAATAATAGCTGTGTTTTATTGGACGGCCAAAAACTGTTCTTACACTGTGCTTTTTTTAGTATGTGCACGACTTTTCCCAATAGTGCACCAGTGATGTAAAGGCTGTGGCTACCTTTCCCTCCATAATTTCCTCCACCTCCACAGTTTGTAATATAGTGGTGGGGCAAAGACTGCACTTAATCTGCTGTTCTGAGTAACTATTTTTTCAAAACACAGTTCTGAGGTTTTCTAGTTCCTGGGGCAGACTCTCTGCATCTGAGATGGGGTGCACTCTGTGTCCTTGTAGTTTTAGTACCCCATTCCTCCGTGCGGAGTGATGCCAGCTATCTGCATGCAGATACAAGTCAGTATTCATTTTCTCCTGATAAACACTATAGCCCAGGGTGCCTTAGCTCTTTTCTTGACCATGACATCCAGGGATTGTAGTCTTGCTTCTTCTTCAGTCTCCATACTTAATTTGATGCTGGGATGTAGAAAGTTCAGATATACAAGGGAGTAAAGGAGTTTGTCCCTTCCATAAAAAACATATCATCCAAATAACAGAAAAAGCAGATAGGTTTCCATTTGGATAACATCAAGTCCTCTTCTCGAAGTTCTATATACAAATTTGCAACCACAGGTGAGAGTGGGCTGCCCATTGTGACTCTCTCTGTTTGCTCACAGTATTTTGCATTAAACAGAAAAATATTGAGTTTAGGACATACCTGGGAAGGCTGCTGGCCTTCTGTAGTATCTCACATAGACATACTCTGGTAAATAATGAAACACCGGAGCTCACTATGACATGAGTCCTTCAGCTTGAAGTTTTTAAGGCATTTCACAAAATCCACAGAGTTGTGGATGTAATGTGGGCATTTACCCACATAAGGACTTAGTATCACTATGAGATATTTTGCAGCAAATGTGTAGAAGCTCTGATGTTGACACTGGGATGTAACAGCTCCCTGTCTTGTTGTCCTTGGGGTGTTCATATAGTCTTTGCAGTATAGGTCCTTGTGGTGACAATTTCTGGATTACACCCTCTGGTAACTCCATTTCCTTGAGAAGTGCCCTGAACTTGTTCTTCACCTTCTTAGTGGGTCAGTATTGATCTATCTGTATGAGTCGTCTGTCAGCAGGCTCTGCATTTTCTCAGTGTAGTCCTTATGGGAGAGCAAGAGTAACATTGCCTTTATCAGCAGTTGAGATGAGAATCTCAGGGCTCTCTTTCGGGATCCCAAATGGCTGCCTTATATTTGCTGGTAATGTTTGACCTCATAGTATTAGTTCTCAGCAGTACATAACAAGTTACACAATGCACTCCTGCTTTTATTTATTTATTTATCTCTTGTTCCAGTGATCCATGTTGTGACACTATCACAGGATATGTGTCAATTTTACAAGCTTTTGGCCAGAATTTATGGTAATACATAAAGATTAGATTAGATTAGATTAATACTTGTTCCATAGATCATGAATACGACACTTCGTAATGATGTGGAACATGTCAGGTTAATGAAAGATGTCTGTACACGATATTACATTACACAAAATATTGCATGACACTAATGTTAAAGTTAGTTTTTTTTTCCCTCCCTTAATTTATATCTAAAAATTCAGCCAATGTAATAGTAAACAGTAACTTACGTTCCACTATAAAAAAAATACATTTTAGAGATAGATAGAGATTACAAAACAAAAAACAGTAAACAGTTGCTTATGTCCCACTACAAAAATACATTTTAGAGGTAGATAAAGATTCAGGCAGTAGTTGCACAGTGACATGTTCAACTGCAAAGACAATAGCCATGACTGGTGTGAACATAGGGATGGGGACTAAGTTCATTCCCCTCTCCAGAACCAAAACTGCATCATGACTTAGCTGCATGTCGAACTGTCCACAGATGTATTGTCATTTCATTGTGTCCAATGGCCTCAGCAATTTGCCGATCAGACATGTAGCCATCATCAGGTGCGCTGATGAACTGAACTCATGTGGATGTGTGGTCAATAAGGGATATTCCCTTCCTCCCATGAGGTGCTCCCTCTGTGATCCATGCCCGTGGCTGTGCATCAGTGGTCACAGAGGTGCCAGCATTGGCATCTGTGATTGTTGATGTAGGTGCTCTGTCTGCCATGGTTGCCAGATTGTTTTCTTTGCTGAGAGTCTCTTTAATTAAACTCAGTGCTGCTTCCCAAGCCTTGCTAAGATTATAACCACAATCTCAGTTGATGAAGTGGAGAACAACATTAGGGCTCTTCTCAGGGAAGTGGATTTACCAGAGAGGATCACCAAGAAACTGTTACCTCAAGAAACTGTACTGCCAAGAATTTATGGACTCTCATAAAGGCCACAAAGATGAGGTCCCATTGTGCCCCATTGTCATCAACATTACAGCACCTATGTATTTGGTGGCAAAATATCTGACAGAAATTCTAAGCCCTTATGTGCATTAAATGCCCTCATCATATCCACAATTCTGTGGAGTTTGTAAAATGCCCTGACAACTTTAGAATACAAGAGTCAGGGATCTAGGTGAGTTTCAACATCATTTCATTATTCACCAGGGTGCCTCTATGAGAGTTGCTAGAGCTTATTGGTCAGTAATTTGACAAGAAGACCACCAACCTTTTCAGGCATGTCCTGACCTCCAAGCATTTTTTGCTGTGGAGAATGCGATGAACAAATGGATGGACTTGCAATGGGCAGCCTACTTTCACCTGTGATCGTGAATTTATATGTTCATCATCTGGCCCCATGGAAGGGAAAAACTCCTTGATGTCTTTCCATATTTAAACTCTATACATCCAAACACCCCCCCCCCCCCACCCCCAACTCCCACACACCATGAACCATGGACCTTGCTGTTGGTGGGGAGGCTTGCGTGCCTCAGCAATACAGATAGCCATACCGTAGGTGCAACCACAACGGAGGGGTACCTGTTGAGAGGCCAGACAAATGTGTGGTTCCTGAAGAGGGGCAGCAGCCTTTTCACTAGTTACAGGGGCAACAGTCTAGATGAAAGACTGATCTGGCCTTGTAACACTAACCAAAATGGCCTTGCTGTGCTGGTACTGTGAATGGCTGAAAGCAAGGGGAAACTACAGCCGTAATTTTTCCCGAGGGCATGCAGCTTTACTGTATGGTTAAATGATAATGGTTTCCTCTTGGGTAAAATATTCCGGAGGTAAAATAGCCCCCATTCAGATCTCCAGGTGGGGACTACTCAAGAGGATGTCGTTATCAGGAGAAAGAAAACTGGCGTTCTACGGATTGGAGCGTGGAATGTCAGATTCCTTAATCGGGCAGGTAAGTTAGAAAATTTTGAAAAGGGAAATGGATAGGTTAAAGTTAGATATAGCAGGAATTAGTGAAGTTGAGTGGCAGGAGGAACAAGGCTTCTGGTCAGGTGACTACAGGGTTATAAACACAAAGTCAAATAGGGGTAATGCAGAAGTAGGTTTAATAATGAATAGGAAAATAGTAATGCGGGTAAGCTACTACAAACAGCATAGTGAATGTATTATTGTGTCCAAGATAGACACAAAGCCCATGCCTACCACAGTACTACAAGTTTATATGCCAACTAGCTCTGCAAATGATGAAGAAATTGAAGAAATGTATGATGAAATAAAAAGAAATTATTCAGATAGTGAAGGGAGGCAAAAATTTAATAGTCATGGGTGACTGGAATTCATCAGTAGGAAAAGGAAGAGAAGGAAATGTAGTAGGTGAATATGGATTGGGGCTAATAAATGAAAAAGGAAGCCACTGGTAGAATTTTGTTCAGAGCATAACTTAATCATAGCTAACACTTGGTTCAAGAATCATAAAAGAAGACTGTATACATGGAAGAAGCCTGGAGATACTGACAGGTTTCAGATAGATTATATAATGGTAAGACAGAGATTAAGGAACCAGGTTTTAAATTCTAGGACATTTCCAGGGACAGATGTGGACTCTGACCACAATCTATTGGATAAGAACTGTAGATTAAAAATGAAGAAACTGCAAAAAGGTGGGAATTTAAGGAGATGGGACCTGGATAAACTGAAAGAACCAGAGGTTGTACAGAGTTTCAGGGAGAGCATGAGGGAACAATTGAAAGGAATGGGGGAAACAAATACAGTAGAAGAAGAATGGGTAGCTTTGAGGGATGAAATAGTGAAGGCATCAGAAGATCAAGTAGGTAAAAAGACGAGGGCTAGAAGAAATCATTGGGTAACAGAAGAAATATTGAATTTAACTGATGCAAGGAGAAAATATAAAAATGCAGTAAATGAAGCAGGCAAAAAGGAATATAAATGTCTCAAAAATGAGATTGACAGGAAGTGCAAAATGGCTAAGCAGAGATGGCTAGAGGACAAATGTAAGGATATAAGGGCTTATCTCACTAAGAGTCAGATAGATACTACCTGCAGGAAAATTAAAGAGACCTTTGGAGAAAAGAGAACCACTTGCATAAAATAATAAGAGCTCAGATGGAAACTCAGTTCTAAGCAAAAAAGGGAAAGCAGAAAGGTGGAAGGAGTATATAGCGGGTCTATACAAGGGCGAAGTGCTTGAGGACAATATTTTGGAAATGGAAGAGGATGTAGATGAAATGAGAGATATGATACTGCGTGAAGAGTTTGACAGAGCACTGAAAGACCTGAGTCGAAACAAGTCCCCGGAAGTAGACAACATTCCATTAGAACTACTGATGCGAATTCTTTACAGACGAATGAAAAAACTTGTAGAAGCTGACCTCGGGAAAGATCAGTTTGGATTCCATAGAAATATCGGAACACTTGAGTCAATACTGACCCTACGACTTATCTTAGAAGCTAGATTAAGGAAAGGCAAACCTACGTTTCTAGCATTTGTAGACTTAGAGAAAGGTTTTGACAATGTTGACTGGAATACTCTCTATTTACAATTTCTACAGGAACCAGATGACAGTCACACGAGTCAAGCGAAATGAAAGGGAGGCAGTGGTTGGGAAGGGAGTGAGACAGGGTTGTAGCCTCTTCCTGATGTTATTCAATCTGTATATTGAGCAAGCAGTGAAGGAAACAAAAGAAAAATTCGGAGTATGTATTAAATTCCATGGAGAAGAAATAAAAACTTTGAGGTTCACCGATGACATTGTAATTCTGTCAGAGACGGCAAAGGACATGGAAGAGCAGTTGAACGGAATGGATAGTGTCTTGAAAGGAGGATATAAGATGAACATCAACAAAAGCAAAATGAGGATAATGGAATGTAGTTGAATTAAGTCAGGTGATGCTGAGGGAATTAGATTAGGAAATGAGGCACTTAAAGTAGTAAAAGAGTTTTTCTATTTGGGGAGCAAAATAACTGATGATGGTTGAAGTAGAGAGCATATAAAATGTAGACAGGCAATAGCAAGAAAAGCATTTCTGAAGAAGAGAAATTTGTTGACATCGAGTATAGATTTAAGTGTCAGGAAGTCGTTTCTGAAAATATTTGTATGGAGTGTAGCCATGTATGGAAGTGAAACATGGACGATAAATATTTTGGACAAGAAGAGAATAGAATCTTTCGAAATGTGGTGCTACAGAAGTATGCTGAAGATTAGATGGGTAGATCACCTAACTAATGAGGTAGTGTTCAATAGGATTGAGGAGAAGTTTGTGGCACAACTTGACTAGAAGAAGGGATCGGTTGGTAGGACATGTTCTGAGGCATCAAGGCATCACCAGTTTAGTATTGGAGGGCAGTGTGGAGGGTAAAAATTGTAGATGGAGACCAAGAGACGAATACACTAAGCAGATTCAGAAGTATGCAGGTTGCAGTAGGTACCGGGAGATGAAGAAGCTTGCACAGGATAGAGTAGCATGGAGAGCTGCATCAAACCAGTCTCAGGACTGAAGACCACAACAAAAACAACAACAACAACAACATCCAAACAATAATTCACTATGGAGATAAAAGCAGGAAGAAGAGTACCACTCTTGCCTGGACTTCATAATCTACCTCCTCCTTCCTAGTTGCTGCTACTGTCCTATGGTAAAGTCTTTGCTGAAGATTCGAGGGAGTAAGATTTACAATAAACTTTTTAGTTTACTTACCTTTTCTTGCATAGTTGGCTCCAGAACTCCATGTCTAGGGTCTGAATCTTGAAGGTAAAATTCTCAAATTTTAGGTCCTCATAGTTAAATCAATCAAAATAATTTTGAAGAATGTCAACGCAGAATTTTCATTTTTATGTCAATTTGTTGTGTCACATTTTACTATAACACACGGTCTTTTCAATTTTCACATTAACAAAGCCAAAATTATATTGTTTGTCCAAAAACAAAAATATGTCTGATCATATCAGAGGCATGCTTACTACTACTTCACTCTGTGCTAATAACAATATTCCAAAGTGTTTATAATTTTTCTTGACAAATGAATTTCTATTAAGTTTTATTATTATTTCATAAATGAATCCAGAAATAAACATAATAAACAGTACTAGATTGTGTAATTAATAATATAAATTTTAAGTGTGCCCGATATTTCATAATTTTAATGTTTCAGAAAAAAACAGTTTTAACTGTACATTCAGAGCTAGTACATATTTATTGTAACAATGAAAATAAAATAATTCCTTTTCATAAACTTTAGCTTGAAATATAATATATTGTATATAAAATTATATGAAAATTTTCAGAAAGACAGGTGTGATAATACTGAATTGTCCAAAATTCAAAAAGTATTACTGGTATCAACTACTACTGTTGAGGAAAAGTAATGATAGAGGAGGATGTCCCTTTAAAATATCATGGTGAAGAGAAGAGCTGATGTCACAATTGGCCAAGGATGTGTCAGAGTAAAATGCACACTGACCCGTATTTGCATGCAGATAGCTGCCACCAGCCTTTGTAGAGGAATGAGGTACTAAAAACTATATAGATTGGGAATGGCAGATTAGGCACACACTCTGCCCCACCACAGTACAGCCTCTGGAGATGGAAGAAGTCATGGAGCAAGAGGCAGCCACTGCCTTCATGCCATAAGCTGATGAACTACATTGGATGCATATTGAAGAAGCTCTGAGTAGGAACTGTATTTTGCCCACCCAATGAAACATGAGCGTTATTGGAAAGTGTCAAAGATGATCTCTGTTTGCAGAAGGCTGGCATATACCATATTCCATGTCAGTGTGGAAAGTCATATAATGGACAGACAGTGCGCACATTCAAAGATCATTGCCGAGAACACCAGAGGCACTCTTGACTGATGTATCCCAACAGGTCAGCAGTCGCAAGGCATTGTTTTTCTGAGACTCACGTGATGGAGTGTGAACATACCATGATATCGGCACAGACTTCCAAACACTGGAACACTGTTATTAGAGAGGCCATAGAAATTTGCACCAGCTACAATCTCATCAACTGAGATTGTGGCTATAATATTAGTAAGGTTTGGTAATCACCACTGAGTTTAATTAAGATGATTTTTAACAAATAAAACATTCTGCGGACCTGTGTGAACAGAGCACCTACATCAACACTACCGCATACACTGACATTAGCACCTCCATGACTGCTGAAATGCAGGCATGGACCATGGAGGAAAGAGCTTATGGGGGAGGGGATTTAAATCAGCTGTGCACCTACAGGAGCTCAGCTCATCAGTGAACCAGATGATGGTGACTTGTCTGGTTACCAAAATATTGTGTCCGTTGGACTCTGTAAACGAATATGTTGCGTGTTCATCAGATTGATGACCATCTTCCATGGGGATGCCTTTGATGGTTTTCCAAGAAGGCATGAAAGTTCTGATGTTTGACATACTGTAACCTTACTATGGGCATAATTGGCCATCGCCTAGATAACACCATCAATCCAGCTCCAGGTCCAAGAGTTAAAGTCATTGGCCAGTTGTAAATGTAGTTATAAAACTTCCTTGACCTTATACTCAAGACTCCAATGAGTAAAGTGCACCCTCTCACATACCAAGGCAAGGCTGGCCCCCTTCTTTATTCTCCTGCCTGCACAGAATCAATGTGATGAGTGACCTAAGCAAAGTTTGGCACACTTCAACAGCACCACATCTCTTCAGAAATGCAAGAGCACTCAGCAAATGGCATCTTTGGTGTGCAGCTTGTCAAATTTCTTTGTGCTGCAATACATCTTCTCACCATGAAGGTATGTGACGTGATTCTTCAGTTCTTCTCAACATATTTGTTGTTCAAATGGTCCATGGATATATTATTGATCCATAGTGTCCAACGGGCACAATATTTCAGCAATCAGACATGTTTCCATCATCAGGTGCGTTGACAGACTGAGCTCCTGAGGGTGCATGGGCTACTTATACCCCATCTTACCACAAGTCTAAACTCCATGGTCTGTGCCTGATGGTGCACACAGCAGTTGGCATCTTTAGTAGCAGCATGGCAGTTGTTCTGTTCACCCTTGGCACACAGATCATTGTGTTTGCTGAGAATTTTCTTAATTAGACCCAGTGCTAGATCCCAAGTCTTGCTGTGATTATAGCCAGAGTCCCAACTGATTAGATTACCCCTGGTGTGAATTTTGATGGCTTCCCTAATGATGCGATCACATTATTTGGAAATCTGCACTAAAATCCTGGCATGTTTGTATTCCATCACATGATTCTCTGAAAAACAGTGCTCTGTGAACTGACAGTACGGCTGGGGGACTATTTGATCAATAATTATGCCAGGACAAAGTGAAGAATCATGTACATCATTGTTCCTTTTGAAATGCAATGGACTATTTACAACAAACTTTATGAGGGAATAAATATGCTGTGAAACAGTAGTCATAATTCCCAACTTCTTACACAGTTGTCTACAAGATGATTGTGGATGAGCACCATGTGCTATTCTTACAGAACATTTTTGATCAATGAAGACTTTCTTTCTTAATGATAAGTTGCTGCAGGACATTATTCCATATGACATTATTGAATGAAAATATTCCAAATATGTCAACTGACTGATTTGTCTCTCTCCGAGATTTGCAATGATTCTACACACAAACATGACTGAACTAAGTTGTTTTAGCAGTTCCAAAAGGTGCTTTTACAGTTTAAATTCTTGTTAGTATGGACACACAAGAATTTTGAAGTACCAACCTTTTTACTATTTCCTCACCATGTGTCACACTTATCATTGGTATAGTACCTCTAGATATGCAGAATGGAATATGTTTTGTCTTTTTAAAATTAGGGTGAGACCATTTGCAAAAAAGTAGTCAATGGTACTTTTAACTCCATCTCTGATTTCTCCCCAGTCAGAATTACATCCCCACACTATGCTGGTTGAATTGCTAAGTACAGCTTTCTGCATTCGTTACAGTTAGATATGACATAATCCATTGGTTGGCTATAACATCAATCTCATAAAACTTTAGTTTACCATAGAGAATAATGTGATTCACACAGCCAAATGCCTTAGACAGCTCACAGAAAACCGCGACCAGTGATTTTTTAAATTTTTATTTAATGCCTGCAATATTTGATAAGTGAACCTGTAAATGGAAGTAGGTGTTGTATTCATAACACTGAATTTTATGAGAGCTACTTTTTCAACATACTGCTGTGATTTTTCTCTTGAACTGTTTGTCCCCTTACTTTCTACTATATTTAAGGAATTATTATTAAATATATTTGCTATCTGTGACTCATCATATATAGCCCTTCGATTCAGTTCAGTAGTGATGTTATCCTGTTCTGTGGCTTGTTGGCCTGTCCCTTATTTCACTATATTCCCTATAGCTTGAAGTCTATTGTCGGAATTATTGATTTATGATGTTATGTGCAAATGGATTAGATCTTTGAGATACTTCCGTGTCACTCCTCGGATATTTTTAATGAAAAAGCACATTAACATTAAAACAGGAAAATGGATCAGAAACACCTTTTAACTTATAATTCCACAATAATAAATCCAGTTTCCACCAAACTTAATGACTTTTCCTTATTTCTTTTGTTCTTGACAATAGTGTTTCCCAATAGTGTACTGCAGTTTGCTAATTTCCTCAATTTGGTGGAAATTTCATGAAGTGTACATGTAGCAATGGGAGGGGTCATTTCATCCCTGGTGTAACTCTTTTTTCGAATGTTGCTGTTTTCATAATTGCAGAGGCAGTTGCAGTGCAGTTTACTTCAGTCAACAAGTGCTGCGTCAAGTGACAATAAATACATTATTGGAAAGGTTTGTGCATCTGACATTGTCACAGAACTATTCACTTGTATTTCGTATTTTGCTATTGTTACTCACCTCATCAGGTTTTATGCCTGTAATGTGCATTATCAGTTGTGTCACATCAGCAAGTCCTTACTAATGGAGAGATTTTCTGTATGCTAGAGAACTCAGAGACTGAATCAGGTGACTTGTTGGATTTAGTTGGTGATTTTCTACCAGAGACAACTGATGATGAAAATAGTGAGACTGCAGAGGAATTACTGTCAGCAGATTTCTCTCCATACCATTCTTACCACAACAGGCTGCAGAGTCAATTGAACTGACTGATAGTGGCTAGAGGTGGAATGAAATGGAAGTTTGCTAATACTCTTTTTGCTTGGAATGAAATAAAAAGTATCACTTGGTCCATGTCATTGGAAGAAATTATTGCTATCATCTGTGTCAGAGTTCCTTTTGTGCTAAGGAAGTGTCCAGGTACCTCCACTGCAATGACAAGTCATGCGTCCCTGCTAATGAGTTTGCTGTTATTTCTGAAATATTCTCTTTCTTAGAAAAGTTCCAGGGCAGGTTATTTTAAAAATAAAAGTTCCACTTACCAAGTACGAGGGTGAGTCAAATGAAAACCTTAAATTTGTATTAACAAATCGAAATTTTATGCCGTTATCCTGTAATTTGGTAAACATGCTACAAGCAGCGTGCAGAATGGCCTGTAGGTGGGAGCATAGTGCAGAATCACACATACCATAGCAGTATTAGTATAAAGATGGCTGCCCCACTTGCGACTTGCACCAGGGAAGAACAGTGTTCTGTTATTTGATTTTTGCATAGTGAAGGTGTGAAATATATTGAAATTCATTGACGAATGAAGGTTCAGTATGGTGATGTATGTTTGTCACAGGAGCAAGTCTACGAATGGAGTAGGAAGTTCGCAAATGGTGCTCCTTGTCCAGGTGAGGCACAACGAGTTGTGACTCACAGAACATTGCAGCAGTTGAAGCCATAGTGAAGGAGAACTGCTGAGTGACACTGAATGACATTGTAGCATGTTTACAGATTAGTAGTGGGACAGAACACCACATTGTGCATGATGTGCTCCAGTTTCACAAAACATCTGCAAGATAGGGTGCCACGGCAGCTGACTCCTGAAATGAGAGAATGACGTGTTGATGCTTGTGAAGAACTTGTTTAGTGCTTTGAAAGATAAGGTGATGGCTTCCTTGCAAGAATCGTTACTGGGGACAAAATCTGGGTACACATCCACCAACTAGAAACAAAGAGAGTGAGCAAGGAATGGTGCCATTGGAGCATTACATGCCTAGAGGGACCAATATCACCAGTGCATCATACACAGCCCTCCTAAAAAACCATCTGCGGCCTGTAATCAAATCAAAGTGACGTCGATTGCTGTCAGCAGGTGTCCTTTTGCAACAAGAAAATGCAAGTCCCCACACTGCCTATACAACAGTTGCAACAATCACAGACCTGCATTTTGAGTGTCTTCCTCATCCACCATACTCACCAGACCTTGCCCCAAGTGATTTCCATATGTTTAGACCACTCAAAGACCCAATGGGAGGAGAGAAGTTCCGTTCTGATGAAGAGATGCATGAGTGGTTGCATGTATTACCAAAGGACTTTTTTTCTAAAAGAATTTATGCATTTTGTAAGCACTGGAGAACTTGCATTGAGTGTGGGGGAGATTATGTTGAAAAGTGACACAGCTTTGCACCACTTCTGCACAATAAATAATATTCAAAAAAATATTTAAGGTTTTCATTTGACTCCTATCCCCTTTAAAAGTAGTCCCCTTGGCTACCTGCACACAGTTGCCAGCATTTCTCCAGGTCTTGAATGCAAGAAGGGGAATTTTCAGTTGCAAAGCTTGTAAGCTCATTTGTCATAGCCCATTTGATGTCTGTGATATCTTGATGAAGCTTTCCTTTGAGTTACCTTTTACACTCATGGAAACAAGAAAAAAATCACAAGGCACATGATTGGTTGAATATGGCAGATAAGGGATGTCAGCAATAGAATGTCTGGCCATATAACTGGTTACAGATAAAACAGTATGCGGTCTGAAACTGTCGTGCAGTAAGAACCAGTCTTGAGAATGCCACAAATCAGGGTGGTGACATCAAACTGCTTGTCACAAGCATTTCAAGACATTGATGTAAACAATCTGATTCACTGTTTTACCTGGAGGAACATATTCATGATGAACTAATCCTTTACTATCAAAGACTGCAATCAACATCATCTTTGTTCTTGAAGGTTGTCATGTGAATTTTTTTGAGGCTGATGGTTCATGACTCCACAATTCAGTACTTCAACCATTCATGTGAGGGTCATTCATACTGGTAGCACCAACTTTCATCCCCAGCAATAATCTTTGACCTTTGACAAAGATGTGGGATCACATCTGCTTCTATCCAGTAGTTCAGCAAAGATTCTTCGTCTTTCCTCTTTCTTTTCATCCATTAGTGTGTAAGGGACGAGTTTCGCGTTAAGTTTTCATTTCCCTAAATCTTTGCATAAAATTCTCTCAGTGGGGCCACAGTAACCGATTACTGTGCCCCCACTAACAGAATCTCAGCTCTCGTAGACCAACACCTTCAACCTATTACCCAGAACCTATCCTCCTATATAAAAGATACCAACCATTTCCTCGACTCACTCTTCATAGTTCCTTTCCCTTTACCACACGGTGTCCTGCTTTTCACTGTTTATGCCACCTTCCTGTACACTAACATTCTTAATGCCCATGGCCTTACTGCTGTGGAACACAACCTTTCCAGACGCCCTATGGATTCCAAACCAACAACCTTCTTCCTGGTCTCCATGATCAACTATATCCTCACCCACAATTACTTCTCCTTTGAAGGCATTACCTACAAACAAATCTGCAGTACGGCTATGGGCACCTGCATGGCACCATCCTATGCTAACCTACTCATGGGCCATCTAGAGGAATTCTTCCTAAAAACCCAGAATCATAAACCCCTCACTTGGTTCAGATTCATTGATGACATCTTTGCTATCTGGATTGAAGGTGAGGACACCTTATTCACATTCCTCCAGAATCTCAAGAACTTCTCCCCGATTTGCTTCACCTGGTCCTACTCAGCCAACAAGCCATTTTCCTAGATGTTGACCTCCATCTCAGAGATGGCTACATCAGTACCTCCGTCCATATCATACCTACTAACCACCAGCAATATCTCCACTTCAACAGCTGAAATCCGTTTCATATCAAGAAGTCTCTTCCGTACAGCCTAGCTACCAATGGTCATTGCATCTGTAGTGATGAGCGGTCCCTCTCTAAATATACTGAGGGTCTTACTGAAGCCTTCACTGACCATAATTATCCTCCCATCCTTGTACAAAAACAAATCTCCTGTGCCTTATCTTTCCAGTCTCCCTCCACCTCCCTAAGTCCCACAGTCCAGCCACAGAGGAGCATTCCCCTCGTAACTCAGTACAATCTAGGACTGGAGCAACTGAAGTACATTATCCGCCAGGGTTTTGATTACCTCTCATTGTGCCCTGAAATGAGAAATGTCGTACCCACTATCCTTCCCACCCCTCCTACTGTGGTATTCCGCCATCCAATGGACCTACACACTATACTTTTCCATACTCACACAACCCCTGCTCTCAATCCCTTACCTCATGGTTCATACCACTGTGTAATAGACCTAGATGCAAGACCTTTCCCATACATCCTCCTACCACCACCTACTCCAGTCCTGTCACTAACATTACCTATCACATCAAAGGCAGAGCTACCTGCGAAACCACTCATGTGATCTACAAGCTAAGCTTCAACCACTGTGGTGCGTTCTATGTAGCCATGACAACCAACAAGCTGTCTGTCCGCATGAACGGCCACTGACAAACTGTGGCCAAAAACCAAGTGGACCATTCTGTAGCTTAACATGCTGCCAAACATGATACTCCTCCTCTCAATGATTGCTTCACAGCCTGGGCCATATGGATCCTTCCCACCAACACCAGCTCTTCTGAATTGTGCATGTGGGAACTTTCCCTGCAATACATCCTACGTTCCCGTTACCCTCCTAACCTCAATTTTCGTTAGTCACTGTCCTCGCCCATCCAGCCCCTTCCTTGTTCCCATTCGAGCACTACGCAGTCATCATTTCACTGCCACACCCAGTCTTTTAATTTCTTTTATTTTTATTTTTATTTCTCTCCTTTACACTACTTATCCCCGCCCCCCCCCCCCCCCCCCCTCCACACCTTCTCTCCTACGCTCCATCTAAACTGCAACACTTCACTGTGCGCCACTCCCGCCATACTATCCCTCCCCCTCCCCACACCAACCTCCTCCTTACCCCCACCCAATCGCCACTCCAATCATGCACTGGTGCTGCTGCTTGCAGTGTTGTTTCAGCTCTCTGAGACTGCAGACGTGTGTGCAAGTTGCGCTTGGGTGAGTGTGTGTGTGCGTGTGTGTATGTGTGTCTTCTGCTGACAAAGACCTTAATGAATGAAAGCTATGATTGTGTGAATCTTTTTATTGTGCCTATCGCAACTCAGTGTCTTCGCTATATAGTGAGTAGCAACTTTCCTTCTCTCATTAGTAGGAAAAATGAACACGATTCACAGAGACATTCCTAGTAGTGTAACATTTCTGACTTCCTTTCCAGTCATCAAAACTCTGATAAGACAGAAAGTGTCCTGACTGTGTACCAAGAAATAACAATAAAAACATCATTATTTTCAGCACACTAAATCCTGAAGCAGCAGTGAGTGAAGAAGGGAAAAAAACCCAACAAAAATTGTTATTTTTGGAGTATGGTTGAATGCCATTGACCAGATAAATCATAAATATTCTACTACGGTTGCTCAGAGACGACTGCTGCATGTCTTATAGTACAGTATCCTAGACAAAGAAGCAACAAATTTATGTATCATCTACAGTTAAATAATAAAATAATACTCTGGAGAAGGATTTCATTCTTCAGCTGGTAAATGAACTGACAAATTGAAAACAACAAAAGTCAGAAAGATAGCAAGAAATCCAATCAAATTGGAGTATGCAAAGATAAGAAGACCAACAACACTTGCAAATAATTTGGAAAGAAGCACGAGTCATACCTGCCTACAAGAAGGGTAGAAGAAGTTATCCACAAAACTATCATCCAAAACACTTGACACTGATTTATTGTTGAATCTTAGAATATATTCTGAGCTCATACATAGTGAGGTATCTTGAACACAGTGACCTCCTCAATCCCAGCAAGCATGGATTCCAAATAAATCCAGCATGTGAAACTCAACTTGCGCTTTCTCACATGGCATAGAGAAAGCTTTATGTCAAGGCAGACTGGTAGATTTCCAAAAAGCATTTGACACAATCTATACTTATTGTCATAAGTTTAATTATGTGGGGTATCAAGCGAAACTTGTGGCTGGATTCAGGACTTTTTGGAAGGGGGGAAACAGCGTGTTATCTTGGATGGAGAGTCATCATCATATGTAGAAGTAACTTCAGGTGTACCCAGGGAAGTGTATTGAGACCCTTGCTATTCATGTTGTATATTAATGACTCATGGATAGTATTAATATTAATCTCAGGCTTTTTGCATGATGCAGTTGTCTGTAATAAAGTACTGTCTGAAAGAAGTTGCATAAATATTCAGTCAGATGTTGATAAGATTTCAAAGTGGTGCGAAGACTGGCAACTTGCTTTAAACGTTCAGAAATGTAAAACTGTGCACTTCACAAAATAAAAAAAAGGTAGTATCCTATTACTACAATATCAGTGAGTCACTGTTGGAATTGGCCAACTCATACAAATACCTGGATGTAACATTTTGTAGAGATACAATACACAGGTTGAGTCATGGGCAAAGCAGGTGGCAGGCTTTGGTTAATTCATAGAATGCTGGGGAAGTGCAATCAGTCTACAAAGGAGATTGCTTACAAATCACTCATGTGACTGGTTTTAGAGTATTGCACAAGTGAGTGGGTCCCATACCAAAAAGGTCAAACAGGGAATATTGAACATATTTGGAGAAGGGCAACATGAATGGTTACAAGTTTGAATGCTCCATTGGATAGTGTCACAGAGGTATTGAAGGAAATGAACGGGAAGACTCTTGAAGATAGATGTAAACTATTCTGAGAAAGTCTGTTAACATAGTTCAAGAAGCAGCTTTCAGTGATAACTCAAGGAATATCCTACAATTGCCTACATGTCACTATTATATTGATCGTGAGGATAAGATTAGAATAATTACTGCATGAACAGAGCCATTCAAATAATCACTCTTCCCATGCTCCATATGTAAATGGAACAGAAAGAAACCCTAAAAACTGGTTCAATGGGACATACCATATGCCACGCACTTCACAGTGGTTTGCAGAGAACCGATGTAGAAGTAGGTGTAGATGTAACATAAACAAAGCTGCATGTGGGTAAATGTGTACAAAAGTATCAATAAAATGCTTAAAGTGTGATTTCAGTGTTTAGAAACAGTAAGCGGTAGTACGAAGGGTGTTTGAAAAGTCCGTGCAAAAATAAAAACTACTTACGTGTTTGGGGTGAACCTTATTTTCCAACATAGTGTCATTTTAGACTTATACACTTCATCCAACGCTGCTCTAATTTGTTGATTCCTTCCAAATAATCGGAATTGTCCAAGTCTACAAAAGATCTATTAATTGCTACATTCACCTTTTCATTTGAATAAAATCTTCGTCCCGCCAGCCATTTCTTCAAATTGGGGAACAAATAGCAGTCCGAGGGAGCCAAGTCTGGAGAATAGCGGGGATGTGAAACGAGTTGGAATCCTATTTCCATTAATTTTGCGACCACAACTGCTGAGGTGTGTGCTGGTGTATTGTCATGATGGAAAAAGACCTTTTTGCGGTCCAGTCATCAGCGTTTTTCTTGCAGCTCCATAATGATGAATAGTTTTCATCTGTAATAGTTTTACCCTTTTCCATATAGTCGATGAGGATTACCCTTGTGAATCCCAAAAGATAGTCACCATAACCTTTCCGGCTGAAGGAATGGTCTTTGCCTTTATTGGTGCAGATTCTCCATTGGTAAACCATTGTTTAGATTGTTGTTTGGTCTCTGGAGTATAGTAATGTATCCATGTTTCGTCTACAGTGATGAAACAATGCTTAAAGTCCTGCGGATTCTTCCTGAACAGCTGCAAACCATCCTTGCAACACTAAACAATTCCATTTTTGGTCAAGCGTGAGCAATCGTGCAACCCATTTTGCAGATAAATTTCTCATGTCCAAATGTTTATGCAAAATATTATGTACCCATACATTCAAGATGCCTGCAGCACTAGCAATCTGGAGTCGTAACCTCCACAGGGCGCCCAGAACGTTCAGCATCACTTGTGCCCATATGGCCACTCCAAAAATTTTGAAACCACTTATAAACTGTTCTAATCAAAGGTGCTGAGTCACTGTAATGTTTATCAAGCTTCTCTTTAGCCTCCTGAGGCCTTTTGGCTTTCATAAAGTAATGTTTAATCACCACATGAAATTCTTTTTTAGTCTATTTTTTGACAATCACTCAACTTCCTTGATTCACACAAATGCCAAACACAAAGAAGTAGACCAATATGGCTGAAAATTGGTGTGCGTTCTTTCCAAAGATGCTACTAATTAAACATGACCTCGATACACAGTGGTGGTGCCATCTCTCAGGCTTTGCATGGACTTTTCAAACGCTCCTCGTATTGGTAGTCATAGCTTTATTCATTCATAATTTCTCTTTTACAAAGATATCAGTATCTCAGTCACAGTATTACAATTTAAGAACAACAAAAATAAAGTAATTCACATAGACAAACATTTACATACTTACAGGTTTACTGTGACAAGCATGGGACACATAGTCAGCCAGAACCTTGAAGTAGGAACCATCCTGATGTGTGTCTTAAATAATTTAGGAAAACCATGTAAAACCTAAATCATGATGGTTGGATGAAGATTGGAGTCCCCACCCTCTTGAATACAAGATCTCTCTGTTTAAATTAGTGCTGCCTCATTCATTTTATCCCTAGTGTACAATACTGTTGTAAAATAAATTATTTAATAATGTAAAAGCCTAATGCTACATTGTTCATTCATTTTCCATTACCATTTACTGCACACACTATACACACACTGTGTTGTGTTGTGCAAATAATAAGGACTCATGTCAAAGTCGGTAGCTCACGATGGAACCACAATTAAGAACAGGCGCTACCTGATGCAACAGTGAATGGGAGATGTTGGTCTAGATATGCCCTCAAGAGGTTCCGTATGCCACTGATGTTGGATGCTTACTTAAGTCAGAGTGCAACTCTGCTCAGCTCACTTGTTAATCATCACTTATGACAACAGCATTGTCTTACTTCAGATCCAGTAGTGTGAGTTGTTCTAGAAATCAGAATTGTCAATTGCAGTTTATAGGCAATTGTACATTCTGTATAGAAACAAGTGATAAGTTTTGATGTTCAGAGACAGTAACATAAACATAGTGAAACTCCTGTGAACCTATGTGGACCTACATTGATTCCAAGTTAAGTACTCTAATTTGTTCAGATTATTGTACAATGATGTAATATTTCATGTGTGTAGTACTACGTGCTCGGCCTTCTTCAGAAGTAAACCTAGAATTGCATATTGTTTCATGACACTACACATACTATTAGCTGACTTAACGTCCATTTTATGTACAGCAATGTCCCATTTGAAAACTGAGAAGCATCCCTATATAACAAATGTGCAATTGCGGTCAGAAAGAGGATAAGGTGTTAGTGTTACACATGTCTATAATTTTTGTTGATTATTATTAATAGACTAATGGTCAATGGGCTATGCCTTTTACTAGCAATTAAAATATCCTTGGGTTAAAACTCTTTCAGTGCTTAAATTTTGGCAGCTGAAGATTTCCGTTGCAAGAAGTCACCCTGTTTCCGCCCACAAACCTGACAAAGATGGCAAAGGAATGCAGAGAGGCTCAGGGCACTCTCTTATCTTTGGGGTGAAAAATTTCCCCTATATGGTAGAAGACTCATTAATGATCAACATCATAAGGATGCAGAAAGAAATGGAAACCACTGCATTAAAGATATAAAAAGTGTATCCACTGGACCTGTTCCCTATAGTAGAAAAAATCTCTCCATTGGCAAAAGATTCTGGATTGGTTACCCATTTGGATCTCTGGAAGAAGACTGCAAGGGGCAGATGACCATGAGAAAAAGACTGAATAACCAACAATGTTGTAACATTCTATAAGTTGGAGTGTGGAATGTCAGAAGTTTGAATGTGGTAGCGGAAGCTAGAAATCTGAAAAGGGAAATGCAGAAACTCAGCCTAGATACAGTGGGGCACAGTGAAAAGAAATTGAAAAAAGATAAGGATTTCTGGATAGGTAAATATAGGGTAATATTAATAGCAGCAGATTTTTGGAAAAATATTACCCATACAATTCTGAAGATAGTGAGGGCAGATAAGTGTAACAACCATCGCACAATCAGCTTAACAGCTCATGCATCAAAGCTGCTGACAAGGATAAGATACAGAAGAATGGAAAAGGAAACTGAGAATCCATTAGGTGGTTATCTGTTTGGCTTTTAGGAAAGTTAAAGGTACCAGAGAGTCAGTTCTGACATTGTGATTGATAGTAGATGCAAGACTGAAGAAAAATCAGGACATGTTATTGGATGTGGTTACCTGAAAAAAGTGTTCAACAGTGTAAAATGGTGCAAGATGTTTGAAATTCTGAGAAAAATAGGAGTAAGGGAAAGACGTGAAAGATACAATATGCACAAGAACCAAGAGGTAAATAAGGCTGGAAGACCAAAATGAAGTGTTCATATTCAAATGAGTGTAAGACAGCTGTGGTCTTTCACCTCTATTGTTCGCTATACACATCGAAGAAGCAGTCATGGAAATAAAAGAAAGGTTCAGGAATGGAATTAAAATTCATGGCGAAAGGACATCAACGATAAGATTTGCTGATGACATTATTATCCTCAGTGAAACTGAAGAAGAATTACAGGATCTGTTGAATGTAATGAACAGTCTAATGATTAAGGAATACAGATTCAGAATAAACCAGAAAAATATGAAATTAATGAGGAGCAGCAGAAATGAGAATAATGAAAAACATAAAAATTGGTGATCATGAAGTAGACAAAGTTAAGGAATTCTGCTACCTTGGAAGCAAAATAACGGTAACTTATGATGGACAAAGCAAGGAGGACATAAAAAGCAGACTAACACAGGCAAAGAGGCAGTCCTGGCCAAGAGCAGTTTCATAATATCAAACACAGGCACTAACTTAAGGAAGAAATTTCTGAGAATGTACGCTTGAAGCATAGTGGTAAGGTAGTGAAACATGGACAGCGTGAAAACAGAGGAGTATCAATGCATTTGAGATGTGATGCTGCAGAAAACTGTGTGGACTGATAGATTAGCAATCTACATCTACATCTATACTCTGTGAACCACAGTGAAGTGTATGGCAGAAGGTACATCCCACAGTACTGGTTATTAGAGCTTTTTCTTGTTCTATTGATGTATGGATTGTGGGGAAAATGATTGTTTACATGCCTCTGTGCATGATCTAATTAATCTTATCCACACAATCACTATAGGAGTGATACATAGGGGGTTGTAATATATTCCTAGAGTCATCTTAAAACTGGTTCTTGAAACTTTGTTAATAGACCTTCTGGGATAGTTTCTGTCTACCTTTAAGAGTCAGTTCTTTCAACACCTCAGTGGTATTCTCCTGTCAGTCAAAGAAACCTGTGACCATTCATGCTGCCCTTCCCTGTATACATTCTGTAGCCCCTGCCAGTCCTGTTTGTATAGGTCCCACAAACTTGGCCTATATTCTAGGATATGTCATATGAGTGATTTGTAAGCAATTTTCTTTACAGACTGATTGCATTTCCATAGTATTCTACCAATGAAACAAAACTTGCATCCTGCTTTACCTGTGACTGAGCCTATGTGATTACTCCACTTCATGTCCCTACTAAGGGTTACACCCAAGTATTTAAATGAGTTTACAGATTCCAGTGGTGACTCACTAATATTATATTCAGAGTATACTATTTTTTTTGTTTTGTAACATTTAAGACAAGTTGCTAATGACTGCACCACTTCGAAATTTTATCGAGGTCTAACTAAATATTTCTACAGTTTCATTCAGAGGGCATTTCGTTGTAGATAACTGTGCCATCAGTGAAAAGATAATATGAATATTGCCCAAAAGATCATTAATGTTGTATGTTTGGTTGTCACAACAGTAGTTCGTAGGCTAGGAAGCAACAGACCAGGCACACTACAGAATATCTGTAGACAGTGCTATAACTGTGTAATCAAACAGATTTACATATCTTTTGAGAAGCAATCATGTAGAACATAACAAGCATTTCCAATATCTGAATAAAGTCTTTTGTCAGCTCAAAAGTAAACTATCTTTCGAACTTTCCTGATTCTCGCAGACCTAACTACACTCCTGGAAATTGAAATAAGAACACCGTGAATTCATTGTCCCAGGAAGAGGAAACTTTATTGACACATTCCTGGGGTCAGATACATCACATGATCACACTGACAGAACCACAGGCACATAGACACAGGCAACAGAGCATGCACAATGTCGGCACTAGTACAGTGTATATCCATCTTTGCAGCAATGCAGGCTGCTATTCTCCCATGGAGACGATCGTAGAGATGCTGGATGTAGTCCTGTGGAATGGCTTGCCATGCCATTTCCACCTGGCGCCTCAGTTGGACCAGCGTTCGTGCTGGACGTGCAGACCGCGTGAGACGACGCTTCATCCAGTCCCAAACATGCTCAATGGGGGACAGATCCGGAGATCTTGCTGGCCAGGGTAGTTGACTTACACCTTCTACATCACATTGGGTTGCACGGGATACATGCGGACGTGCATTGTCCTGTTGGAACAGCAAGTTCCCTTGCCGGTCTAGGAATGGTAGAACAATGGGTTCGATGACGGTTTGGATGTACCGTGCACTATTCAGTGTCCCCTCGACGATCACCAGAGGTGTACGGCCAGTGTAGGAGATCGCTCCCTACACCATGATGCCGGGTGTTGGCCCTGTGTGCCTCGGTCGTATGCAGTCCTGATTGTGGCGCTCACCTGCACGGCATCAAACATGCATACGACCATCATTGGCACCAAGGCAGAAGCGACTCTCATCACTGAAGACGACAAGTCTCCATTCATCCCTCCATTCACGCCTGTCGCGACACCACTGGAGGCGGGCTGCACGATGTTGGGGCGTGAGCGAAAGACGGCCTAACGGTGTGCGGGACCGTAGCCCAGCTTCATGGAGACGGTTGCGAATGGTCCTCGCCGATACCCCAGGAGCAACAGTGTCCCTAATTTGCTGGGAAGTGGCGGTGCGGTCCCCTACGGCACTGCGTAGGATCCTACGGTCTTGGCGTGCATCCGTGCGTCGCTGCGGTCCGGTCCCAGGTCGACGGGCATGTGCACCTTCCGCCGACCACTGGCGACAACATCGATGTACTGTGGAGACCTCACGCCCCACGTGTTGAGCAATTCAGCGGTACGTCCACCTGGCCTCCCGCATGCCCACTATACGTCCTCGCTCAAAGCCCGTCAACTGCACATACGGTTCACGTCCACGCTGTCGCGGCATGCTACCAGTGTTAAAGACTGCGATGGAGCTCCGTATGCCACGGCAAACTGGCTGACACTGACGGCGGCGGTGCACAAATGCTGCGCAGCTAGCTCCATTCGACGGCCAACACCGCGGTTCCTGGTGTGGCCGCAGTGCTGTGCGTGTGATCATTGCTTGTACAGCCCTCTCGCAGTGTCCGGAGCAAGTGTGGTGGGTCTGACACACCGGTGTCAATGTGTTCTTTTTTCCATTTCCAGGAGTGTAACTATGACATAGGCAGCTGCTGTCCCATGGAGCTGACCTGCCAAACTGAGATTATCTGCACTGATGAAATGAAATTCGGGTGCTGTTGTTGGCGTCCTTTATGCCAATGCTGGAGAGGGTGCTGGTGGATGTAGTCTTCTCAGAAAGGTGAGGTGTGGCACCTGATCTGCATATACTGCCATGCTGGTGCCATCCCTCAGCATCCACAGATACTGAAGTTTGCACTGGTGAGCTTCTGACAGCCAGCACACAAGTGGTGCCTTAAAATGACACCACGACCCCCTCCCCTCCTAAAATCTCCATATGGTCATCAAGTATGGATGAGTAACATGATGATGATGGGAAGGAGGGCAAGATGCAGCAGGTAGTGAAGGAATGGGGTCAGTAGCTGCAGCCATCCAGACTGTGTCCTGAGCTTGTCCAGTACCATATGCCTGAAACCTGACCTAAGTGCACACCCTTGCATCCTGATGTAGTGCAGCCAGCGTGGCCACTGAAGCCAATGTCAGGAGCAGAGGTGGCTCATGGCCTGTTGAAGGAGGTGATGATGAAGGCATCCAGGTCCATCGACTCTAGGTCCAATGCCACTGATCCTGAGAGCACCATGTGTCAAAGATTATAGAGGTGGAGGTTGCAGCAAATGTGATGGCGAAGGCAGCCTCAGCCTCATGGGTACTGGGTCTGAAAGCAAAGAGCCCACAGCAGTGTCACTAATGTCACATGGATGCAACTGGTTGTGATGGTGCCTCAGTATGGCACAACCATGTAAGAGACACATTGCACAGCCAGGGTCGCAAATGACTGTCCCCCTCTTTTCCAGTGGAGATTTCCACAAAAGCACCTGAAATAAACAGAGGCACCTGCAGAATATATAGCTGCAGCAGGTGGACAGCGTGGCAGGTGCAGCAGCTGGAACAAGGTGTGATGACGACGGCTGTGCATCAACTCCACAGGAGACATTCCATTGCATGGCTGGAATTGGTGTGAAGACAAAAACAAGAATAGAACCTGGTCACGTATGGGTAGAAATAAGTTTTTCCATTTGTTGCTTGAAGGTGCAGACAAACCATTCAGCTTCACCATTTGACTGGGGTGGAATGGTGTAGTCATGATGTAGTGGATGCCTGAGATGGCACAAAACTACTGGAACTTGGCAGTGAAAAACTGTGGGCCATTTCAAACAAAAACTTGTAGACAGGGGCTGGATTGTGGAACAGGCTGTGATGGAGTGCATCAGCACTATGAATGGAAATTTACTAAAGGCATCCACAATGGTGAGCCAACTTGTGTCCCAAAATGGGCCCTCTAAATCAAGTGTAATCTTTGCCATAGTGAACAAGGTCTAGGCCAGACGAAGAACTTTTGAGGTGGGGCCGCCTGATGTTTGGCCCAAGTGCTAACAGTGAGGAATCAACTGTTCAATGAGTTGATCCATGCCACTCCATGTGCAGTGATGATATGGCAACTGCTTCATGCGAACAACACCCTAGTGCCCTTGATTAAGGAGAGGGAGCGTTGACTGCTGAAGAATAGAAGCAATCAACACTCAAGCTGAATCCGAGTCTGTACACAACAAAATCACACCCTGTTGGACCTTGAGATCATGCTGGTGAGCAGAGTAGCAATGAACCAAAGGATTTTGAATTTGGCGTGCTGAATGTGGCCAGCCATTGTGAATGAAATGCAACAAATTACACAAAACAGGATCAGAGGCCATGGCATGAACAATCGGGCGATAATTGAGAGGAAAGTTCTGCGCCATACCCAAGTCCTGGACATTCCAGAAACAACAAAAACAGCCGAAGAATCAAATACAGAATCAGGGCCAATAGGAGGACAGGAAAATGTGTCAACATTGGCATGTTCACCCATGCACCAATAGAAAATTTTGTGTTGGTAATTGGACAAAAAACGAGTCCACCACTGAAGCTTCTGTGCAGTGCCCTGTAGAATAGCCTTGGATGGACTAAACAAGGTTTGCAGAGCCTTGTCATCTGTCACCAGGAAGAATTTGTGAACAAACATGAACTGTTGAAATTTTTTTACACCATGCACTATGTCAGTGACTTCCTTTTCAATCTGAGAGTAGTTCCATTGAGTATCTGTCAACAGTTTGTAAGCAAAGGTAATTGGATGGTCGCGAGAACTGTCTCTGTGGGCAAAATGATCCCAGTGCCACGAGAAGAGGCATCAACAGCTAAAACAACAGGCTTTGTTGGGTCAAAATGTACAAGACAGTCATCATGAAGCTATGGGTAACAGATCATACAATCTTCGTATTAGGAACCTTTGTATATAAACTCTATATTTATTAAGAACACTGTACACAACACACCATCATGTGCCAAGTGCCAGAATGAAACTAAGAACAAACCATGATGGCCACATGCATTTGAAAAAGTCAAAGATTTTGATAGTTCACTCAATTCTGGTGTTTGAAGACCCTACAGAATCCCCCACCTCCCATCCTTCCCTAGTGTGGAGCAAGGGAAGGGGTGGTGATGTAGGTTGGAGTGGTCATGTCGAAAGATGTCACCACAGGGAAAGAGTGCCCGTGGGTATAGATGCCATTAATGATGAAGTTGCATACCCACATCGGTTGGTGGAGCAGGTGGCCGAACTGAGAAACTGGGATCGTGTGGCCCATCGATGTGGGTGCATGGTGCGCCATTAGTGGAACATGAATAGATAGGTGTCCGCCGTCATCAATTGAGATGGTGATGGCTGTCGCCTCAGCATGTGGAGGGATTGCTAATACATGGAGGAGCATGACAGGGGTTATCAAATCATCCAGTGTGCATGAGGGGTGTTTAGGATGAACAGTGTGCCATCATGTAGCTGCAGAGAGAGGACGATGACAGGAAAGGATGACACATTGATGTGGAAGATGGTAATGCATGTTTCATTGGATGGCATCAGCTGGTCAGCAGAATCACTGGGATGCAGGGAAGGTGAGAGGAATCCTTCATATGCCACCTCCAAGCTGGGTGGAGGACATGAAGCACTAGCATCACACACATTGTCACACACACTATCAGAGCCAGAAGGAGAACTCGGCTCATTAGGAGCACTGCAGGTGAGAGGTCACACACAAGTGAAATCAGGGGGTGGGGGTGGGGAGTGGGGAGTGAGTCATCCTCCAAATTTGCATCTTCGTTGGGCTGACAAGCTGGTTTGAGACGCAAGATGGACAGTGTTTGTTTTTTCCCATGGAGCGGAATGTCAAATGATCTGTGGTGAGTAGCGTAACACTTTACGTGGGCTTGAGTAGAGGGAGAGGGGGAGAGACGCAGTGCAGGTCACACCATGTCATCATGCAACATCACATACTCACAAATGTGTAGGTGTTTGTGCATGAAGAAGTGAGGGCTTGTGAGTGCCCTTGACGGTGGGAGGCGTACCTGTGCGGCGAAGTGTTGGACACGTTCTACTAGCATCGGAAGTTCAAACTGTGCAGTCTTTGATGTATTGCACCAGAAGTATGAGAGTTTCCCCATACAATAAGTCTGCTAGGGAAGCTTTTAAATCCTCTTTGTAAGCCATATGGATGCCAATTAGGACAGACGAGAGAGTCTCTGGCCAAGACGTGTCATGGCAGATCAGTGCAGCTTTTAAAGTGTGGTTCTCAACCAACCCATTGCTCTGTGGGTGGCAGGCTGTTGTGCGTAATTTGTACCACACAGGCCACACAGCTTGGAAAAAAAGCCTCAAATTGTCATCCCTGGTCCATTGTGGTCAAAGAAAGGCAACCAACTGTGTGATCCAGGAGGTGATAAAGGCCCATGTGACAGAGTTGGCTGCTATATCTGTAACCAGAATGGCCTTGACCCATGACTAACATGGTGAATGATAGGATGTATCAAAAAGCCTCTGAAGGAGGAGCAGACCAACCACGACGAGATGTACTTGACGGGACCTGCCTTTGGGAATGTCAAACAAGCCCAATGGTGTGTAAGTGTGGCATTCAATCTTTGGGCGTTGGCAGAGTATGCATGCATGAGAATAATTTTTGCAGCCTGCCCTAACTCCTGTCTACATGAAATGCTCTGTTATCAGGCACATGATGGCCCAAATACTTGGATGCGCAAGGTCATGGATAGTAGCAAATATCTTACAGCACAAGACCACCAGAAGCAGAGGATGGGGTGTGCTTGTGGAAATGTCACAGAGGACCTGCAGGGAAGAACTTGGAATTCAGCAAGGCTCAATTGAGAGTGAGGCTGACTCACAGTGTAGTAATTGCTGTATGTCATCATCTGTGTGTTGGGCTGCTACTTCATCAAAGTCACAAGAGAACGAGATTGAACCAATTCATGAAATGTATTCGACGACATTGTTGTCCACATCCTTGATGTAACAGGCATTGGTGGTGAAGTGACGTATTAAGTTCATGTGTTGGAAGCTTCAGAGAAGGGAGTTGGCTGTTGGGTTACGCACTGCATTGGCCAGCAGCTTGTGGTTGGTATACATCGTCACTGACCTACCCTTGAAGTCCTTGCAGAACTGTCAAACTGCTTCACAAATGGCAAAACATTCTCAGTCAAAAGTGGACCATTTATGCTGGGAGGCGGACTTGTTTTGTGAGAAGAAACAAAGTTGTTGCACGGAACCCTCGACCTGCTGAAGGAAATTAGCTCTGATGGCTGTATCACTTACATCTGCGGTGATCGACATTGGAGCACTGGAGACTGGGAGCAAAAGAGTGATAGTGTTCTTGAGTGCAGTTTTTAATGCATCGAATGTGTGTCACATGTCGTTACAGCACAGAACCTTGTGAAGTCTGGAAGTGTTCTTTCTCACAAGTGCATCAGTGAATGGTGCTTCCAGGATCTAGCACATGGGATGTGTTGCAGACAAAAGTTTATCATGCCTAGAAAATGGCATAGATCACAGTAAGTCTCAGCAGAGGAAGGTCATGGATAAAGGTGACTCATTCCAACGTGGGGCAGATTCCTTCTGCAGAGACAGTACAGACTAGGAATGTCACACTAGCAGCTCACACTTGCAATTTGTCATCACTGATCACAACTCCATTCTTGGAGAGTATATTAAGGACTCTTGACAGATGTTGTTTATGGTCCTTGGACGTAGTTGACAAAATAAGAATACCGTCTAGATATGTGTAACAGTACCGGAGTGAGAATAGTATGGAATCAATATAATGTTGCCAGGTCTGTGGACTGTTTTTTAGGCCATATAGTTTGTAGCAATACTCAATAAGTCCGAAGGGGTGATTATTGCAGTTTTGGGTATATTGTCCTTCTGCATTGGGATCTGGTGGTGTGCTTTCTGAGTCTATCACACTGAAAACTCGCACTCTGTGGAGCTGTTGGGTGAATTCCTGTCTGTGCAATATCAGGTAGTCATCTAAGAGTGTCTGGACATCCAGTTGTTGATAGTTTCCAAAAAATGAAATGAACCATCCTCCTTAGGAACTAAGTGGATTGGTGAGGATCAGTTACTGTTGGACAGGTGGACAATACCAAAGTCTAGCAGTTCTTGTACGGCAGTTTTTGAAAGGTGCAACTTTGTGGCGTTAAGGCATCGAGCCTTATGGCGTGCTGATGTGCCTTCCATGGTGTTCAATTGGCGACAAGTACCATTAGCAATTGCGCCTATCACCAATGGGATCCCCCGAGCAGCAACAGTGGGGGCAGATGTAGGAACACTCGCGACAATAGACATTGTTATGTCACTGACCTGCAGGAGTAGGCATTGCAGTGAGGGTGTCTGTGGCATCTGAGCCATGGCAGTATTGGTGTTATCATGTCCCTGCAATGTGCCCGTGTCATCTGCTACCTTGAGTGTGCATGTCAGGTCAGCTGATGTAGTGGTGATCAGCTATTGTAGGTGTGTGTGTCCTCGGCCCAAAGGTTGGTGGCCTCATGGCGCTGAGTTGTTAGTTGGGCCAGGGTGGCAGTGGGCTCTGCAGTGAGGTGTGCACATTCAGTTGTAGCGGCAGACAGGGTGTCACAGTGTGCAGTGGGCAGTAGAGTGGTAATGAAGACCCCTGCCGGTAGCGTAGCGTGGTGGAAGAGGCCTCCTGCTTCAAGGTCCGGTGAGAATGCGGAGTTGCATAGGAAACCCATGCCGACAACAAGGCAGTTGACATCTCAAATTCATAATGTTCAGCTGCAGTGTAAGGTGGATGAGAGATGCAGATGACGTTTGGCCAAGCCAGGGATGCAAATTGCAGAGTTGTTGGCTGCCCAGAGCTGCATAGAAGTTGGCAAAAGTGCAGGCAGAGTGCTCAACTTGAGAATGGCGCTAGCATCATTGCCCATCTCTACAAGGAAATGGAACATACTGATCCTGTCGTAGATTTCTCTACAAGGAAATGGAACATACTGATCCTGTCATAGATGCACAGTCTACCGGCGTGATGGGTGGCAGGAGTGGTTGGCAGAGGATGTGATCAGCAACCTGAAGTTTTAGTGCAAGTCGTGGCATCTATTTGGACTCATGCTTGCATTTGATTAGATGTAGGGCATGTGACAAGAATGTGCGGCATCGCCTTGCCAGTCTTCACTGCTTGGGTGGTTTAGGCTGCTGCTGAGGCAGAGGCAACGATATTTGTTGAGCAGAAACTATCACTGATAGCAGTTGATTCATGGAGTTCAAAAGTGAAGACATATGCTATGCCTGAAACTGTATAAGCAGTGTAAAATTTGGCACCGAAAGTGCTGCAGCAGTATGTGGCAAATTTGGTGCAGCCATGTTAAACATGCAATATTAGAACCAACAAAGCAAAAGAAACACAAATGCAAAGGAATACCAGCTCCATGATCTGCAACAAAAAAGTCCATATTCAAACCCAGGTGCAGGTACTGCCATGTAAAAGCAACAGGTCTGTAGCGAGAGACCTCATCACCACCTTACTGTTTTGTCTCTGGTGATGACAACAGTAATTCGTAGACTAGGAAGCAGGATACAGACCAGGTTAGGTCAGTACACTACAGCATATCAATACACAGTGCTATAATTGAGTAATCAAACACATTTACTTATCTTTTGAGAAGCAGTCATGCAGAACATTAACAAGCATTTCCTATCTCTGAATAAAGTCTTTTGTCAACTCAACAGTAAACTACCTTTCTAGCTGTGCTGTTTCTCACAGACCTAACTAACTATAACGTTGACAGCATCTGCCCCATGGGGCTTAGCTGCTGAACCGAGGTGACAATCTGCACTGACAAACTGCTCTCTGATCACTATCTTTGGTGTCTATGCCAGTGCCAGAGAGGGCAGTGGTGTTGTGTAGTCTTCCCAGAAATGGGAGGTGCACATCTTATTTGTGTACACTGTTACACTGGCACCACCCCTGGGAGTCTGCAGATGCTGACGTTCATGTTGACAGATTTTTGACAGCTAGTGCATGAGTGACGTCTTATGGTGGCACTACAATTACTATTCAACATTAACAGCAAGGGATCCAACAAGCTACCCTGGGGTACACCCAAAATCAATTCTACATTTCCATACAACTCTCCATCCTAGATAACATGCTGCATCCTTGCTAACAAGAAATGCCTAATCCAGTCACATACTTTGTTAGATACCGTGTATGTTCATACTTTTGATAATAAGCGTAGGTGTGATGTCGAGTCTATCTGACTGCCTCGATCCATGGCTTTCAGAATGTAATGTGTTTTTCATGATCTCTGTCTTCGAAATCCATGCTGGTTGACAAGGAGGGGGTCATTCTGTTCAAGATACCTCATTATATTTGAGCTCAGAATGTGTTCTAAGGTTCTACAATAAATGAATGGAAGGATTATTAGATGGTAGTTTTTTGTATCACTTCCACCATCCTTCTTGTAGAGAGGTGTGTCCTGTGCTTTCTAACTAGTGTGCGCATTTTTGTTTTGTTTTTGTTTGAGGGATCTACAATAGATTACAGTTAACAGAGGACCTAATTCAGCTGCAAATTGGGTGTGGAACCTGATAGGGATTCCCCCTGAGGCTTTATCAGTTTTAATATTTCAGTTGTTTCTCGATACCACTGACACTAATATTTATTTCACTCACCTTTTCAGTGGCATAAGAATTTAGTTGGGTAATACCTCCGTTGTAAAGGAACATTTGAAAACCGAGTTAAGCATTTCTGCTTTTGCTTTTCTACCCTCAGCTTCAGTTCCAGTCTTGTCCATGAGTGACTGGACACTAACTTTGGTGCCAGTAACGGCCATTACATATGACCAGAATTTCTTTGGATTTTTATGAAAGGTCATTTGACAATATACTGTTACAGTAGTCACTCCACGAGTTTCTCTCTTGACTGCCACTATTGGGTACATATTTATCTAGAGCATGGTTAACAGTAATTTTAAATTTGAGCCATAGTTCCTCTACATATTCCTGTCTTGTGCTAAAAGTTTCAGTTTCCTCATTGTAGTACCATACTGTTATTCCTTTGTCTAGTTTGCTGAACATATAAATCTTTCTGCTTGTTTTAGTTGCCCTTTGTGTCTTGGTATTCACTGTTGCTGTAACTGCCTCATGGTCACTGATATCAGTCCTGATGTGGACTTCCTCAACAAGATCAGGTCTGTATGTTGCCATTAGATCTAATATATTTCCATCATGAGTGGGGTTCTGAACTATCTCTTCTAGATAATTTATAGAGTATGTGTTTAGTAATTTTTCATGATATGTCTTGTCATGCACACTACTAAAAAAACTAAAGTTATCCCAATTGATTGATCGGTGATTAAAGTCTCTTCCAGTGATTACAGTATCATTAAGGAACTTATGTACAATTGATCTGAGGTTTTCTATTAAGTTAATCAACTTTGATTCCATAGGAAACTGGTGTGCACAGTGACTACAAGGAAGGATAGGAACACAGCAATTAGTTGCAATTGTACTGCCTTTTTATTATTGTTACTAGCACAAAAAGTATTGGATGAAATAAAAAGGCACCAGAAAACACCTGCAGCACCATCAACGACAGTAACAGTAACACCACAAAAATCAATAGCAGCAGGTTCATCACAAGTAGCAACAACAACAGAAGCAACAGCAACAACAAAATCATCACCATCAGCAGCAGTAAAATTACCACAAATGTTCAAACCACAATCAGTAACTGCAACTAAACCTTCGGAGGAAATAACAGCAAAACCAGCAGATACTACAACAACAGATCCACCATCAACAGAAATAGTGCCAATAAAAGAATCAAAGGCTGCAATAGCACGAAGAATCCTGTCAGCCCCAGAACCACTACCACTACCACCATCACCACCACCTCCGGCCACAGAAACAGCAGCAGCAACAACAGCAGCAGCAACTGAACCAACAACAACAGTAGCAGCAACAGCAAAACCATCAACAACAGTTGCAGCAACACAACACTGCCTAAGGAGGAGTCAAAGACCAGGTCCATCTATATCATTAAGTGAGGATTTTTTATGGCTTCAGACAAAGAAAAGAAAAAGATTGTGACAAATCAGCAAGAAAATTTGCAGATAAGTCATAACTGTTATGGAAAAAGCAGCACATTACCAGGTAATGACAAAAGAAAAAATACTTGTAAAAAAGTCAGGATAATGTGTCAGAATATTCAATGCCTCAGAAACAAAGTACTAGATCTAGAAGTAGCTTTAAATAATCTTGCTGATGTCTCTTGTATTTGTTTATCTGTACACTGGTGCAAGGCTAGTGAATTAAGTCTCATAAATATAAGCAAGTTTAATTTAGCATCACATTATTGCCAAAGTGTTTTTAAAAATGGTGGGGCATGCATTTACTGTAGAATAGGACTGCAGTTCAAAGTGAAAACAGAATTGGACCATCTAAATATAGAAAAACATTTTGAATCATGCGCCATAGAGTTAAAAACTGAGGAAAAGAGTGAAAAACTAGTTGTCATTACAATATATAGATCTCCACTGGGCGACAAAAATATATTCTTCAAAAAAATAGAAGCAGCATTAAACATTTTTTATAGTAATGAAGTGAAATTATTTTTATGTGGAGATTTTAATATTAACCTGTTAATAGAAAGTGATGACAAAAGACAGCTTTTGAGTATACTCAGCAGCTTCCACATGAAACCACTCTTTACAGATGCCACCAGAATAACAGAACTGTCATCTTCTCTTTTAGACAATATTTTCAAAAATATGGAGAATGGTATCACTGAGCCACTAAACGTAAACTTAGGTCTTTTGGATCACAATACACTATTAACATACATAAATTACTCTATCCCCAAGGCAGTAAAATATAAGTGGAGATACAAAAGGCACTTCTATACAGAAAAAGTGAATACTTTCATCCAGTTGTCAGCTAATGAAACCTGGGAAGATGTCTTTGCACAAACAACAACCGAGGAATCTTTCAATGCTTTTTCTAGTACATTCATGTCCCTATTTGAGATGTGTTTCCCAAAAAAGCTCACAAAGATCAATGTCATTCCTAGGAACACAAGCCAATGGATAACACCTGCTATTAGGGTATCTAGTCAAACACTAAAACATATCAGTCAACTCAAAAAAGATAACAAAGATCAACACTTCACAGATTATGTAAAGACATACAAGAAAATTTACAGGAAGGTGATCAAAAAAGCCAAGACAATGCACAATGACAGTGTAATTGCTGGGTCAGCAAACAAAACGAAAGCTATATGGAATGTAGTAAAAAAAGAAATAGGCCCAAGCAAAAATGTTACAAATCCAGATGACTTTGTTTCAAAAGATGATCAAGGTGTGCCAGTCAGAAATCTTACTTTAGAAAATTACATTAATGACTACTTCATAAATAGTCCAATCAATCTGATTAAAAATTGTTCTAAGATTAGTAGAACATCAATCCCAGAAAAACCAAGTGTTAATTCATTATTGCTACCTCCCATGAACAAATTGGAAGTTAATCGAATAATAAAAACAATGAAGAATAAAATGTCCTCAGGGATTGACGAGATACCTTGCTCAGTCATGATGAGATGTGCTAGTGTCATATCAGACCCACTCTCACACATAATAAACATATCATTTTCAGGAGGTGTCTTTCCACAACAATTAAAAATTGCAAAAGTAAAACCATTGTATAAAAAGGGCAATATACATGAAGTGGGAAACTATAGACCAATAGCTTTATTATCGGTATTTTCAAAAGTAATAGAGAGAGTCATGAAAAACAGAATTACAAATTACCTCAAGAAATTCAATCTATTGTCCGTAAACCAACATGGCTTTTGCAAAAGAATGAGTACAGAGTCAGCCATCACCCAATTCATTGAAAATATTGTAACGGGGCTAGATAAGAACAACAGTACAATAGGAATAAATTTGGACCTCTCAAAGGCATTTGATACTGTCCAACATGATATCCTGCTAGACAAATTAGAATATGCCAGTATACGAGGAGTAGCTAAAGAGTGATTTCAGTCATATCTCCATAATAGGAAACAGGTAGTAGAAATTGCAACAACAAACAGTAAAAACCAAAGTATTGTTTACAGATCGGATATTCAGACTGTGCCAATTGGGGTACCACAGGGGAGTGTTCTAGGACCTCTCCTATTTCTTCTTTACATAAATGATATCAAGATTCCAGTAAATGGTACACATGTAACCCTGTTTGCAGATGACACAAACATTGTAGTAACTGACATAAACCAGGTATTGCCAACATCTGCAACCAGAGTTATAGAATATTTGCAAAATTGGTTTGAAGTGAACAAATTAACCATAAATATCTCTAAAACTAATTATATCCATTACAGGAAAGCAAAGTCACACTCTGATCTAGATCTCAGAATACAAAATAAAGACATTGTAAGAGTTGCTACCACAAAATTCTTAGGTGTACATATAGACAAAAATTTAGACTGGAAATCCCATATCCTGTATCTCTCACATAAGTTAAGCTCTGCTTGCTTTGCTTTACTTGTTATTAGCTTTGTATGTAGTATGGAATGTAGCAGAACTGTTTACTTTGCTTATATACATTCTGATATTACCTATGGCCTCACCTTCTGGGGTCATAGTAAGAAAAATCTCAAAACCATCTTCACTCTACAAAAACGAGCTGTTAGAATAATTACCAATAGTTCAAGGCTAACTCCTTCAAAGCAATTATTTAAACAGCTGAATATTCTACACCTACCGTGCCTCTATATACAGAAAAGTGTAATTAATGTAAAAAGAAATATTAACAATTTCCAATCCAACTCAGATCTACATACTTACAACACAAGAAAGTGCAATGACATTCATATAAAAAGAGTGAACAAGGCTTTGGCACAGAAACAAACAAACATACAAAGAAGCAGATTGTATAACACACTACCGGTAAAGATAAAAGAAATAAAAAAATTGTCTTCATTTAAAGAAGCAGTATTCAAATTTTTAATGACCAACTGCTATTATAGTGTAAAAGAATATCTGGAATAGCTTCATACTAAACAATTATATTTATGTACTCTGTGCCAATAGTAATTTTTATATGACTATTGCTATGATCTAAATAAATCATATGTACAAAAGTGCTAGAATTGTATGTGTTATATCTAAATATCAACTGTGTATTCCATGTAAAAAGTCTTTCTCATACATCAATGCAAATAATCAAAGTTGTACATGCTATTTCAGTGTGGTCTGTTGTTATGTAGTCGACTGTGCACATCTGTATGTTGTATAGTATTGTTCACCCTATATGTGTGTGTATATATATACTATGTATTTTTTGACGAAATCCATGCAATGTACATTGTCTCTGGATGAATAAACTACTACTACTACTACTACTACTAATATGTCAGCTATAAATATCCATCTTCAGTGCAGTTGCGTGAGTTATAGTCCAACAAATTTGCAGGCACTGTACTGCTGTATAGGCAGAAATCCAGTTGTCAGGCTGTGAACACATGTGCTATTGTATTGGAAGGCTAGGTGGCATCTGGTGGCGGAATTGAACACAAACTTTATGTGCAAACTATTAAGTACCACACATACAAATCTGATATTTACAGCAGTATTTTAAACATGTTGGAATTTTAATGTAAATCTTCTTAGAGACCAGATGACTCCTGTTTATTATTGTAGGGTATCAAATTTGCCTCATTCCATTGTAAATTAATATACAAGGTGTCTCATTTGTTATGAACATCTAATATAACAGTCTGTCCGGAAGTAAAATTAAAAAAAAAAAAGTATCAAGCAGATGTAGTTATCAGAGGAACATAAACTAGCATGACTGCCTTTTTGTAACTTTGTTCATTACAAAGACATGAAGTGCAGTACTTCTTTTTTAAATAACACCCTATATTTTGTATTCCATAGACCACTTCCACTCCTCAAGACTTATTCAAAAGCATATCATTTTGTGCCAGTCACATAAACATGAGGTAACTGACATAATGTAATGGAGGTGAGGTTAGTAAACAAATGGGAATACAAAGAAAATGCACGCTGGTCATTCAGTGAACCATCTTCAGCTGAAGGTTAGTATGAGTACAGTGTGCACCTTTGAAGATAACATAGAACAATTACTCTTCTATGGAAAATGCATGTTAGCAGAAAAGTAATTGCAATAATGTTTTCTTTTTTACAATACAAGTACATGTAGTACAGTTCTCCATTACTTTTTCAATGATATGGCCTATACAGTAATGACATTGCTTGGTTAAAAATTGCACCGGCATTATTTTCCTCTAATTATGGTTGACAGTAGGCACAATGCTACTCAGGATAGGGACTGAGCAGAGACTGATATCCTGACAAGAACACATGTTTCCAACAAACTTTTTTTGTCTTGTTGTGATTGGACACTTCAATCCAAGGCATTGCAGCGATCTTAGAAATTACACAGAGAAATTTGCCACAGTTACTATTATTACTTATATTGCAATGAATCCACATATGAGTACACAGCAGCTTGAGCAGGAGATTAGTATTACTATGCTACCAGTTCCATCCTTATCATGTACGCTCACACCAAGAATTGCTCATTTTCCAGAATCATGAACAGTTCTGTTAATGGGCACAGCAGCAAATCCTTACCAACCAAACCTCCTTCTCTGATGTTCTTTTTACTGATGAGTGTTGCTTCTCAAACAAAGGTAAAAACAAAGTGCATGCTTAGACAGGTGGAACGTAAGCATCAATAGAAAGTTATTGTCTGTTGTAGGGTGCTTGGTACTACAATTATTGACCCTTATTTCATCAATGGTAATTTAAATGGCAGGATATATGCCACTTACTCACATGAATGCTTCCGTGTCCATTGGATGAAGTGCTGCTGAGAACCAGAATGGCTATTTGGTACCAACACAATGATATCCAGCACATAATGCCTTGCTTGCGTCATGTTCTGGACCAAAGCTATACTGTGAGGTGTAATGGCCTTGGAGTAACAGTGAATTTGCCTGCTCAATCATTTCGCTTAACTCACGGGACCTTTTTTCTAAAATATTTTGTCTGTCACTGTATTTCAACAACTTCAAACAAAATGCAGGAATGTTTCATCATTGCTTGTAATTCACATTAGCAGGCAATACTGTAAGCAGTGATGGATTATTTCACCCAATTTGTGAACCAATGTATCACTGTTCTTGATCACAAATTTGGACACCTTTGAATGTTCTAGCCCTGTTCGTGCCCATGGTGGATTACCAATACTACAAAATAGTATTAAATATCCATGTTTTTGTTAACAGTACTTACTAAGTTATCAGGAGAAAGAAAATGGCGTTCTACAGATTGGAGCGTGGAATGTCAGATCCCTTAATCGGGCAGGTAGGTTAGAAAATTTAAAAATGGCAAATGGATAGGTTAAAGTTAGATATAGTGGGAATTAGTGAAGTTCGGTGGTAGGAGGAACAAGACTTTTGGTCAGGTGAATACAGGGTTATAAATACAAAATCAAATAGGAGTAACGCTGATGTAGGTTTAATAATGAATAAGAAAATAGGAGTATGGGTAAGTTACTACAAACAGCATAGTGAACCCATTATTGTGGCCAAGATAGACATGAAGCGCACACCTACTACAGTAGTACAAGTTTATATGCCAACTAGCTCTGCAGATGACGAAGAAATTGATGAAATGTATGATGAGATAAAAGAAATTATTCAGGTAGTGAAGGGAGATGAAAATTTAATAGTCATGAGTGACTCGTATTCGAGAGTGGGAAAAGGGAGAGAAGGAAACATAAAAGGTGAATACGGATTGAAGCTAAGAAATGAAAGAGGAAGCCACCTGGTAGAATTTTGCACAGAGCATAACTTAATCATAGCTAACACTTGGTTCAAGAATCATGAAAGACGGTTGTATACATGAAGAACCCTGCAGATACTAAAAGGTATCAGATAGATTATATAATGGTAAGACAGAGATTTAGGATCCAGGTTTTAAATTGTAAGACATTTCCAGGGGCAGATGTGGAGTCTGACCACAATCTATTGGTTATGACCTGTAGATTAAAACTGAAGAAACTGCAAAAATGTGGGAAATTAAGGAGATGGGGCCTGGATAAATTGAAAGAACCAAATGTAGTACAGAGTTTCAGGCAGAGCATAAGGGAACAATTGACAGGAATGGGGGAAAGAAGTACAGTAGAAGAAGAATGGGGAGCTTTGAGGGACGAAATAGTGAAGGCAGCAGAGGCTCAAGTAGGTAAAAAGATGAGGGCTAGCAGAAACCCTTGGTAACAGAAGAAATATTGAATTTAATTAATGAAACGAGAAAATATAAAAATGCAATAAATGAAGCAGGCAAAAAGGAATACAGACGTCTCAAAAATGAAATCAACAGGACGTGCAAAATGGCTAAGCAGGGATGGCTAGAGGACAAATGTAAGGATGTAGAGGCTTATCTCACTAGGGGTAAGATAGATACTGCCTACAGGAAAATTAAAGAGACCTTTGGAGAAAGGAAAACCACTTGCATGAATATCAAGAGCTTTGATGGAAACCTAGTTCTAAGCAAGGAAGGGAAAACAGAAAGGTGGAAGGAGTATATAGAGGGTCTATACAAGGGCGATGTACTTGAGGACAATATTATGGAAATGGAAGAGGATGTAGATGAAGATGAAATGGGAGATATGATACTGCATGAAGAGCTTGACAGAGCACTGAAAGACCTGAGTCAAAACAAGGTCCCTGAAGTAGACAACATTCCATTAGAACTACTGACAGCCTTGGGAGAGCCAGTCAAGACAAAACTCTACCATCTGGTGTGCAAGGTGTATGAGACAGGCAAAATAGCCTCAGACTTCAAGAAGAATATAATAATTTCAATCCCAAAGAAAGGAGGTGTTGACAGGTATGAAAATTACTGAACTACCAGTTTAATAAGTCACAGCTGAAAAATACTAACGCGAATTCCTTACAGACGAATGGAAAAACTGATAGAAGCCGACCTCGGGGAAGATCAGTTTGGGTTCCGTAGAAATGTTGGAACACTTGAGACAATACAGACCCTACGACTTATATTAGAAGAAAGATTAAGGAAAGGCAAACCTACATTTGTAGCATTTGTAGAATTAGAGAAAGCTTTTGACAATGTTGACTGGAATACTCTCTTTCAAATTCTGAAGGTGGCAGGGGTAAAATACAGGGAGAGAAAGGCTATTTACAATTTGTACAGAAACCAGATGGCAGTTATAAGAGTCGAGGGACATGGAAGGGAAGCAGTGGTTGGGAAGGGAGTGAGACAGGGCTGTAGTCTATCCCCAATGTTATTCAATCTGTACATTGAGCAAGCAGTGAAGGAAACAAAAGAAAAATTCGGAGTAGGTATTAAAGTCCATGGAGAAGAAATAAAAACTTTCAGGTTCATCGATGACATTGTAATGGTGTCAGAGAGCAAAGGACTTGGAAGAGCAGTTGAACAGAATGGACAGTGTCTTGAAAGGAGGATATAAGATGAACATCAACAAAACCAAAACGAGGATAATGGAATGTAGTCGAATTAAATCGGGTGATGCTGAGGGAATTAGATTAGGAAAAGAGACACTTAAAGTAGTAAAGGGGTTTTGCTATTTGGGGAGGAAAATAACTTATGATGGTCGAAGTAGGGAGGATATAAAATGTAGACTGGCAATGGCAAGGAAATCATTTCTGAAGAAGAAACATTCGTTAACATCGAGTAATGATTTAAATGTCAGGAAGTCGTTTCTGAAAGTATTTGTATGGAGTGTAGACATGTATGGAAGTGAAACATGGATGATAAATAGTTTAGACAAGAAGAGAATAGAAGCTTTCGAAATGTGGTGCTACAGAAGAATGCTGAAGATTAGATGGGTATATCACATAATTAATGAGGAGTTATTGAATCGAATTGGGGAGAAGAGGAGCCTGTGGCACAACTTGACTAGAAGAAGGGTTCAGTTGGTAGGACATGTTCTGAGACATCGAGGGATCACCAATTTAGTATTGGAGGGCAGCGTGGAGGGTAAAAATTGTAGAGGGAGATCAAGAGTTGAATACATTAAGCAGATTCAGAAGTATGTAGGCTGCAGTAGGTACTGGGAGATGAAGAAGCTTGCACAGGATAGAGTAGCATGGAGAGCTGCAACAAACCAGTGTCAGGACTGAAGACCACAACAACAATACAACTTACTAAGTTGATTGTTGTGTTTGTGTGATATGTTTTTGAACAGTTGTTCAGGAGAGGAAGTGGGTTACTGAATAAAATGTATAGGCTGCTTTATAATAAACAAAGATACAAGGAGGCAATCACGCTAGCTAAACAATGTTTATTTTGTTTCTTGAAAAAAAGTTGTATGTGTACTGTTGAGTAGTTGTCAAAATACCAAGTTTTTGGAAGAGGTCTGTGCAAGATGTTCTAGAAGTAACACCATATATAATTCATACAACACTTTTCTGTATTCTGAAAATACCATTCCTGTAAGTTGAATTTCTCCCAAAAAATGATTCCATAACTCATTAGTGAATTGAAATATGCAGAATCAACTATTTTCATTGTTTCTAAATCACCTACAGCATAATCATGCATACTGCAGGTATGGCCAAATCAAGGCACTTAATTAATTATATGGTGTGGCTTCTACAAATTAGATTGTTATGCTCAAAAACTTAACACATTATTTGCATACTTTCTGAAGTTCAACGAGAGACACTGAATTGTATTCTGTGAGTCTTGTTAAAATTTACCGTAAGCCTTTTGACTTGAACTATTCATTGATATTTCCAAATATTTCATTAGACGCCTTTTCAGTTAGATGACAGACCCTACTTGCTCTGCAGCAAGTACAAACTTAGTGTCTTCTGACAATGCAAGTGGAAGATCATTTACATCTAATAGAAACAACACAGGACCCACAATAGTTCCTTGCAGTATACCTTTCCGATTGCCTCAGATTCTGAACATGATTGCTTTGCAACTGATATACTTTACTTTCTGCCAAGCACACAGCATTAAAACAATGAATGTGTTGTGCATACTATTCTATGTTGCATCTACACTGTGCAAACGACTGTGAAAAACATGGTAGAGGGTACTTCCTTTTGTACAAATTAGGTCATCTTACTGTTTCATTGACATATGGAGTGCAGGAAGATTTGTTTCATAACTGCCTCTTCACACAGTTTAATTGGTCTAAGCTTTTCTTTGTGGTCCATACAGGAGTGATAAATGGAGGTTTGTAGTATATTCCTCAATTACCTACTGGTTCTTGAAACTTTGTAAGTGGGCTTTCACAGGATAGTTTGCATCTGTCATCAATAGCCTAGCCCGCCTTCGTAGAGTAGCGGTAGCTTTACTGTCTACCATGCAGGAGGCCTGGGTTTGATTCCCGGTAGGGAACTGGGTGTTGTGTGTCCTTCATCTTCATTTTCCTCATCATTGACTCGCAAGTTGCCAATGTAGTGTCACCTATAAAGGACTTGCAATATGGCAGCCGAACTACCCCGAATGGGGCCCCCGGCCAACAATGCCATATGATTATTTCATTTCATCAATAGCCTACCAGTTCAGTTTTTTTTCAGTATCTCTGTTACACTTTTCCATTTGTCAAACAAATGTGTGACCACTCATACAGCCCTTCCTTGCATACATTCAATATGCTCTGTTAGTCCTGTATGGGTCCCACATACTTGAGCAATATTCTAGGATGGATAATTCATGCATTTTGTAAGTAGTCTCTTTTTAGATGGACAGCATTTTCTTAATGTCCTACCAATTAACCAAAAACAGCCATCTACTCTTAACTACTACTGAGCTTATGTGATCATTCCATTTCATGTCCCTATGAATTGTTAAACCCAGTTATATGTATGTTCTGATTGATCCAATTATGATTCGTAGATATTGTAGTTAGAGGATATTACATCTATTTATTTTATTAGATGCACAATTTTACTTTTCTGAACAAACTGCCCATCTTTGCACCAATTTGAAATCCAGTTAAAATCTTACTGAATCTTTATGCAGCTTTTTTCACAGTGTATTTCATTATAGATAATGCATCCTCTTAATATTGTCCATAATGTCACTAATATGCCTTATTTATGAACAGCAACAATTGCAGTAAACCCCCATGGGGGACATGTGCGGTTACATCCACATCAATCAATGACTCTTTATTCAAGGTAAGATGCTGTTTCCTCCCTAACAAGAAATCTGCAATCCAATTACTAAGGTCACTTGACACCTAATATGATATTACTTTTGATAATAATCATACATTATTCATAGGTGCAGCACTGAGATAAATACTTTCCAGAAGTGAAAAAATATAGCATTTATGTGACTACCTCAAGCCATGGCTTTCAGGATGTCTTGTGAGAAAATAATAAGTTTGGTTTGCATGACCAATGTTTTTGGAATTCATGACATTTGGCATGGAGTAGGTCATTCTGTTCAAAATACTTCATAATTTTTGAGGTCAGAATGTGTTCAGTGATATTTCAACCGATGAATTTCAATAATTTTTGACAGTGGTTTCTCTTTATTTATTTATTTACACATCAAGTTATGTCGGACCAAATCAAGGAGCAAATCTCCAAGGTCATGCAATGTGTCAGTACATGAAATTACAACATAAAAGTAATAACATATAAGAATAAATGTTTATGAATCCGAAAAAGTCAGTCCATAAGTTTAAGTAAACGCAATCAGCGATACAACAAGAATCAGCTTAATCTCTCAATAGGCTCCTAGACAGAATAGGAGTGACCCAGGAGGAAACTCTTCAGTTTTGATTTGAAAGTGTATGGATTACAGCTAAGATTTTTGAATTTGAGTGGTAGCTTATTGAAAATGGATGCTGCAGTATATTGCACATCTTTCTGCACAAAACTTAAGGAAGTCCAATCCAAATGAAGGTTTGTTTTCTGCTGAGTATTAACTGACTGAAAGCCACTTGCTCTTGGAAATAAGCTAATATTGTTAACAAGAAACAACAGTAAGGAATATATACATTGAGAGGCCAATGTCAAAATACCAAGACTTATGAACAGGGGTCGACAAGAGGTTCATGAACTTACATCACTTATTGCCCGAAGTGCCCATTTCTGAGCCAAAAATATTCTTTTAGAATAGGAAGAGTTACCCCAAAATATAATTCCATGCCAAATAAGTGAACGAAAATAAGGAAAGTAGACTAACTTTCATGTCGAATGATCACTCATTTCAGGTACTGTTCGAATAGTAAAAATGGCAGTATTAAGTCTTTGAACAAGATCCTGAATGTGGGCTTTCCATGACAGCTTACTATCTATCTGAACACCTAGAAATTTGAACTGTTAAGTTTCACTAATCATATGCCCATTCTGTGAAATTAAAATGACAAGTTTTGTTGAATTGTGTGTTAGAAACTGTAAAAACTGAGTCTTACTATGATTTAGCGTTAGTTTATTTTCTACAAGCTATGAACTTAGGCCGTGCACTGCACTATTTGAAACAGAGCCAATGTAGCATACAACATCCTAGCTAGTGTCATCAGCAAACAGAAATATTTTAGAGTTACCTGTAATACTAGAGGGCATTTATATAAATAAGGAACAGGAGTGCCCCCAACACTGATCCCTGGGGCACCTCACACTTGACTGTACCCCACTCAGACCTCACATTACAGCCATTCTCAATATTGTGGATAATGACATTTTGCTGTCTGTTTCTAAAGTAAGAGATGAAGCAATTGTGACCTTTTCCCCGTATTCCATAATGGTCCAACTTCTGGAGCAATATTTTGTGATCATCACAATCAAATGCCTTAGTTAAATCAAAAAATATGCCTAGTGTTTGAAACCTATTGTTTAACCCATCCAGTACCTCACAGAGAAAAGAGAATATAGCATTTTCAGTTGCTAAATGACTTCTAAAGCAACTGTACATTAGATAGCAGACCGTGTGATATAAAATGATCAATTATCCTCACATACACAGCCTTTTCAATAGCTTTTGCAAACACTGATGGCATAGAAATAGGTCTAAAATTATCTACATTATCCCTTTCTCCCTTTTTATAAAGCGGCTTTACTGCTGAGTACTGTATTCGTTCAGGAAACTGACCATTCCTAAAGAACAAATTACAAATATGGCTAAATACAGAGCTAACGAGTGCAGCATAGTACTTTAATATTCTGCTAGGCACTCCATTATAACCATGAGAGTCCTTAGTCTTCAGTGATTTAATTATTGACTCGATCTCCCTCTTGTCTGTATCACAGAGGAGTATTTCAGACATCAATCTTGGACAGGCATTTGCCAAGAAAGTTATTGATTCCCTTTAGAAACTAAATTTTTATTTAATTCACCAGCAATGCTCAGAAAATGATTGTTAAATACTGTACACAGTAACAGAAATATTTTTACTGTGAACTGACTTTATATCATCAACCTTGTGCTGCTGACCAGACACTTCCTTCACAACTGACCATATGGTTTTAATTTTATCCTGTGAATTAGCAATTCTATTTGCATACCGCATACTCTTTGCCTTCCTAATAACATTTTTAAGCACCTTACAATACTGTTTGTAATGGGCTTGATTGTGACTACTTCTAACATTTTGATATAATTCCCACTTTTTTCTTCATGATGTCCTTATCCCACTATCAGCCATCTGGGTTGCCTATTACTGCTATTACCCCTTTTAGAATATTCTAATGGAAAGCAACTCAAAAAGCATGAGAAATGTGTTAAGGAAAGCATTATATTTATCATCTATGTTATCAGCACTATAACCACCCTGCCACTATTGTTTCTTGACAAAGTTTAAAAATCTCTCTATTGCTATTAGATTAACTTTCCTATATAGTTTGTAATTAAATGTGACGTTTGTTTGAGTACTAAAGCCTTTTTGGTGTTAAAAATTGTCCATCATGGTCTGAAAGGCCATTCAACCTTTTATTAACAGAATGCCCATCTACTAATGAAGAATGAATAAAAATATTGTCTATGGCTGTGCTACTGTTCCCCTGCACCCTAGTTGGAAAAAACGCAGTTTGCATTAGATCAAATGAATTTAAGAGATCCACCAACATGCTTTTTCTTGCACCATCATATACAAAATCTATATTGAAGTCACCACATATAACTAGTTTCTGGTACTTCCTACAAAGTGAATCAAGAACCCTCTCTAGCTTGAGCAGAAATGCTCTGAAGTCAGAGGTAAGGGACCTATAAACAAAAACAATTAGAAGTTAAGTTTCACTAAATTCAACTGCCCCTGCACAACATTCACATATCTGTTCAGAGCAGTGCCGTGATATGGCTATGGACCCAAATGGAATACTGATTTTTTTACATACACCCCACAAGGAACTCCTTGAAAAACAACCAGCTAATCTGTATCCTGGTAAAAGAAGCCTCTGAATTGTCAAATTATTTAAGTGGTCCTCTGACATACCAATAATTTCAGAATCAACATCTATAAGCAGTTCATAACCTTTAGCTCTCATACCTCTTACATTTTGATGAAATATGCGAATTCCTTCTCTACTTATATCCTCTGAAGGTGAGTCCTTAGTTAGAGGGACTTCCTTTAAGCAGGTATACCTGTCAGTTGCCTTCAGTCTAGAAAAGGTGCAGCTCTAACACCAACTACTACAGGAATTTTTCCATGTTACAAGTGTATCTCAATCTGTATTTTGCAAACACTTCCTGAATTACTCAAATCTTTTTTCATTTATCGCTTTACTAGTTTTCCAATTCTTTTGTATTGAAGCCTTATGCTTTCATGTTATTTGTCAGGAACTGACTGTCATGATCTGAGTGACTAATAACTATTGGAATTACACTATAATTTTGCAATATTAATCCATCTATAAGAAATGTTCTCATAGTAGAGTTGCTGGTTATCATAACACTTGTTGTTCTCATTGTACATTAATAATTTTAAGAACACTTCAATCTGTTTAATTAATAAATCAAAATTAACAGATGGACCCAGGTTTATAGTGGCTATTATATTAACTTTCCATGAAATTATACTTTTGCAGCAGAAGCTTCAAAATACTGATCACTTCAAAATTGAGAGGTATCAGTGTTTCTATAGTTGTATCCTTTCGTAATGTAAGTGGTGACTTCTCCTTTCTCAATACCTGATATGCAGTAACATGTCACTAAGTTATATTGATCTGTATTCAGCATCCCTACAAAGTGATTAAATGATGTTTAGAAAAACATGTTACATCTAGAGGATTTGCAGTTTGCAGTTTATCTGAACATTTCAAACCTTCATTGATTTTGTTTTTTAACTTTCCAATAATTTTGTGCACATATATTACGTCTAACATTTTTATCACCCTGAAAGCTGGGTTTACCCTAAAACAGGTGCTGTTAAAGGTGATGGATAGGATTACTAAATCACTCCTGCATATTTAATAATAGTATTAAAAAGCAAAACAAAAAATAAAACACCTTATACATGTTCAGCATGTAGTTACATTTACAAATTAATTTGTGATGTGTGACTAAAATGACTCATTCCATATTAGAGTGATTTATCATGCAAACGATCCATGGAACATGAAACCAACTAACTCAGTGACTCTTGGGATATTTCCATCAAGTAACTGTGTCCATCCCCCTCCACTTCTGTGTGTACACTCACCTTTAAAGATTCTGCTATCAACCCAACCTATTTCCCTGTCACTTTTGCATTGAGATTTGGGCCATGGGTCAAAGTCCCATCTGTCAATAGCATCAACAGAAACTAAAACCATGTTCAATTCCATAACTGGCAGGAGCCAATCAATCACCATATTGATCTGATTCACAGAACTGTTCAACTGCACACAATCATTATGCCTCAAAGCAAGAACAAAAAAAATTTGTTTAGTTCACTGCCAAAGTTCTATTTAACAGGTCATTTACAGTCCTGTAGGCATTATCTTTGTTAGTGCTGTTTCCTCCTCCACACACTATGGTATCACATGATCTTAATTTCCAAAATCCTTCCACAGAGAAACTGATAGCCTCTACTACTTGGTTAAGGTGTGCACTTGCTCTGAAGAAGTTTGTGAGCTTCTTCGTGGGTCGTAAATTTTACTGCAATAACTAGTCCACACCTCTTATATACCTGCTATCTAACAGCAGAATTTTCCTCCTGTTTCCTATAAATAGGTTTCTATTAAACCACTATTCCATGTCTAAATCAGCTAGCAGGAGAAATCTTTTTGTTGGTGAAGTGAAACTGTCCAATGCTGTTTTGTTTTTGTGGTCTCTATATCTTGCTGCCACTTCCAATTTCTCATTACCCTTTTCTTCCAGTAACCTGTCCAGTAGCCTTCTAGCATTATCAAGCTTTGCCTTAAGACACATAATTTTTCCCTCGTGTTCAGCTATTTTCCTGTTGCATTCACAGACACTACAATACCATGGAAGAGTCTCACTTAATTCACCCTTTTCCATGCCACTGTATTTCTTCCAACAAAGTCATCCATCACAACAGATGCACTGAACTAGCATTCCTATTACAGTTCAAACACTTCACTTCCATATGAAGAACTTCATCTTACCTGGTAACAGCAGGCATAGGCAAATACCATCTTTTGGAACCACAAGTCTCTTTTTACAGTGAATGAAAGAAGAGGTGACAATTTTAATGCTTTGTCTTAAGGGGGTGGGCAAAAATTTGGAAACACCACATATTACCATGTGTAATACAGTGTAGGAAAGCTGCTTGCATCCAGAACAACTTCAGTCATCTTAGAATGGATAAATACAGGTCTTGTGTGGTTTTCAAGGGAATCTTATGGTAATGATAATGGAGGTAGGTTTCTATCATGTGCCAATTTCCTGTTATGGACATTTGCACTACTGGTGAGTGGTTTTGGAATTCCAGCTTACCCTGCAGTTCACTGCTCCTGGAGTTTTCTTCACACTGTTTTGGTGTTGACAGGATTTGTGAGTGTGACAGCCAGCTCTGCAGTGACTTTGGAGTTATCTCCTCTTTTTTTTGTCACAGTCTTCTTCATTGACCCTCTGTCATGATCACACACCACATACTTTCCTCCACATTGTGACCTAGTGGATGATGTTTTTCCATGTATCCTATATGCCGTATAAATCTTTGATATTGTGCCTCTTGAAATACCACAAAGTTCAGTTACCTTGGTGATGGAAGCACCCACCATACATACACCAATAACTTGCCAACATTTGAATTTTCTTGGCTCTGCTATAGTGCACTCACAACAACACAGAACACTGTTCTGACCATATCTGACATTTGCAACATACTGAGGACATTCCACAGATGCTGTTCATGGTCAAATACAACAGCGCAACCTTTAGGCTCGGATAGCATCTGCATTTATGTTCAAGTATGCGTTTCTCAAGGTGTTTCCATATTTTTGTTCAACCCCTGTATGTACTATACAGGGAAAAGCAGAAAAAAGAAAATGTGTTTTCTGGACATTATGATCTTATTATGAGGGCAAGTTCTTACAAAGAACATTTTCATATTACATAGTAATCCATTATCATTTTATCTCACAACAATTAGATCTTAAAAGCAAATGTTGCATGTAGACTAAAGAGTAGAAAAAACTGAAAGTTTTGTACAAAGAAAAAAGCTATACACTTTGTAAAATTGAGAGGAACATAATCATTTTCAAGCATTACACATGTTCTTCTTAATCAGGAAATTGATTCTGCATCATGGTGCAGGTTGTGTCCAGCTTTAATCTGAGTAATACTTGGACCCAAAGATTTTCGAAGTCTCTTCCACAGATTACTTTCTGTTTCACTACTCATGTCTTCAGGAACTGGCCATTCTAAGTAAGTTCGAGTATCCATTAGGTAACGTAGGTGTCTTGGCAACTTCTGTCGTTCAAGCCGCTCTAGTTCAATGAAAATCAAGAATTCACGGTCCTCAGCAAACACTTTATGGTTGGCCATTTCAAGTTCCCATTGGCACCACTGAAAAACAGTGAAAAAATTATAATGATTAGAATAACTATATATTATACTGATATTAAGAACTATTGATCACTAGGTGGCAGCAGACAAAACCAAGAATAAAAGTTACACAGACACTAACTTTTGGAACAAGAAACTCTTTTTCGTATTAACATGGGAGAAAGGGATCAAGGAAATGGTGCTAAGCAGGTAGATCATCGAAACTCCTGAAACCCATAGCAACCCGCTGAGATAATATGAATAAAGCTTGACATAGTATAATCTTTCCCTACTGTATTTCTATTGACCTGTACACCTTAGTGACAGTGCTACATTGCCCCATTTTCTTTGACAGTTTACTTTGTTTTCCAAAGGAAGACAATTTTGATTATTATCTTTTGTTAATTCTCATGTCTGCAGTCAACTGAAGAGCAGTAGTGTCAGCTAAGTTTATGTAATGTCAGTTTAACTATAATGTAGGCCTACTTTAAGCTGATAATTTCTCATTTCTAGCAGAATTATACTGTTGCTCCCATTATTAGTAAGCACACAAAATAAAATCACATTACAAATTATTACTGGAGACTTTACAGAATATGGAACAAATACAAAGAATATGGCTGGGGAACCAAAATTATCATCGAGAATATCAGAAGCTTGATCTCTGCAATAAAATATCAAAATATTTCAGTTGACTTAAATGTGACAAACCGATGAAACATAATTATTAAACTGAATGACACTAAGACTTGTTGATGAATTTATTCTACTCTTTTGTGGAGTATATGATGTTCATATATCACACATACAATTACTTTAATGCACAGTTTTCTAGGAAAGAAAAAAATTATGTGCATGTGTTCACAATTTTCATTCTCCTCTTTTAGTATGGTATTTGCTGGATACACAATCATTCTAACTAAATATGTTAACTAAGTCATATTAGGCACAGCAAAGGCAGAGGTTGAATAGGTGTATAATTAGTCAGAATTGATTCAGACTGGAGAGCATATTCTGCAATTGATAAATTGTGATTGAAAAACTGAATAGTTGCAAACTGATGACACTTGCATTACAGGTATGGCCAAAGCTGTTCTTTTCTGAGATTGCTTTTATTAACGCACTAGCATGAATGGTGTTACACTCTGTCACTGACTGGGCAGTGACTTTGCCCTTCCGTTTATCAGAACTTTAATAACACTATACAGTAGAAGATAGCTGTCTACTGTACCCCATTAAGCAAGGGTAGCAGATAAAATTGACATTGTGTTGGGTGGAAAATTTGGATAGCCAGAATCATTCCAAAGATACATGCAAGTTGCATGAATCATATTTCACTTCCCTATATGCAGACATTGTATGAAACACCTGAGACCATAAGAAAGAATTTCCTGATTTTATGTTATGATTAACATTTGTACAACATAATTCCACAGGCAAGCAAATGTTTTTAGAAAATGTGCAGTTCTTCTTTCATTAAAAAAAATCCATTCTAATATTAATCACAAACAGAGGGGCAATATTTGAAGACTGAGTATATAATCATCTTTTACACTACTTTATTGAAAGGGATGGTACATCAATCCAGAGTTTCCTAAAAACTACAGCCCAGCATCTGAATTTTTCACTTTTTGTGTGCTCTTTTCTTATTGCATATCTCTGAACATTCATACTAATGTACTAATATTAATGCTTATTTGTAGTTTGTAGGGAATTTTTGTCTACTTATCTATATTACTTGTTGTTTACAAATGAATAGAGACAGAATTATCAGTTTCTGTGTCACATACTGGTCTCCTGCAAATCCTCCTTACTGTTACAACTGTTTTCATGATGTATCATCTACCTGTAAATGATTACATTATCTGTAAACAAGTGGGAAATCTTGTATTCATGTCTGTAAATTAGGAGCAACATGAACACCATCATGCTTTCTTGAAATGTATCTCATAATATTCATGATTAGTTTCTGTCCAAAATGTCACACTAAACTTATCTGACAAACAGCCAGTGATCCAATCATACTGCATCAGATATCCCATAAATATGGTTTTTATACCTGTCTCAGATCTCTGATTTAACCTAATGTACGTATAACATAACATCTACATTCACAGCTCACAATTATGCTGTCTCCTTTACACAAAAAATTCTTGTTCTGCTGCAACTAGAAAAGCAAATACTGAACATTTATGCTGTCCCATTGTAGTGTTTAGTGCAGAATGCATCAGTCACATATCTCAATGTTATCATTTATGGAAGTGATGGCAGAAATGATAGTCATCAATTTTTTTCAGCACACTACCTGGAAAATACTTTAATGTTCTTTTAATGTACACAGTGGAATATCCAGGATGGAATTTAACAATATTATGAAAGAAAAGTTGCCACTCACCATGTAGTGGAGATGGTGAGTCGCAGATAGGCACAATAAAAAGATTGTCACAAACAAGCTTTTGGCCAGCAAAGCCTTCATCGAAAATAGACAACAGACACACACACTCGCAGCACGTGCTCCCCCCCCCCCCCCCCCCCCCCCCCCCCCCCACACACACACACACTCATGCAAACGCAACTCTCACACACACATAACTGCAGTCTGAAGCCACACTGCCAGTGTAACTTCAGTTGCCAGAGACTGCAGTCATGTGTGTGAGTTGTGTTTGCATAAATGTGTGTTGGTGTTGTCTATTTTCTATTTTTTATGAAGGCCTTGCTGGCCAAAAGCTTATTTGCACAGTCTTGTTGTTGAGCCAATCTGGGACTCAGCATCTCCGCTATATGGTGAGTGACAACTTTTCTTTCATAATATTGTTTTAATATACACAGATATACAACATTCTTGTAAAGTCATTGTGATAAGAGGAGGTGGGAAAGAGCAGGAGAGAAAAGAGGCATGAGAGGGAGAGGGAGAGGGAGAGGGAGAGGGAGAGGGAGAGGGAGAGGGAGAGGGAGAGGGAGAGGGAGAGGGAGAGGGAGAGGGGAGGGAGGGATGGAGAGAGAGAGAGAGAGGGAGAGAGAGAGAGAGAGAGAGAGAGAGAGAGAGAGAGAGAGAGAGAGAGAGAGAGAGAATTCAAAGATAATTTGAATAATGCAGTATTTGCAACTTACTTGGCTATTTACAAAATTAGTTGTAAGGATTATGATTGTGTTCTTGCTCTGTTGCATAAAGCTTGCTATATTTCTTGAAATCACTGAACCTAGTATGAAGTCTCTTTCATGAAGACATAACATATATTTTTCTGGTCCATTCTCTAGTTGAGGCACTAACTTTTTGATAACCCAGTTTCTGTCCTTTCCACTGTGGATAGCAAGAAAACAAAATATAGACTGTGACATATATGCAAATATATGGTTAGAGTTATAACATATGGTAGCAAAAATGTAATAACTAAATGTAAACTGTAATTTGAGTTCAGTAAAAGACTTAACACATTCATTTTAAATCACTGCATTACTTAAATTCTTATTGACAGAAAGGTGAGTGGTGATGGAGCAATGACTGTTTGTTACAAGGTAAGAAAACTAAATGGAATAAGTTGTGACATTTACATTTGATTTAAGCCTTGATGGTAAATATTTCAATCTTAGTGGCTTACAACCTACCCATAGTAGAACTACTCAGCTATAGCTACAGGACCTCTGTGTTCAATATGTGTTTTGTTTAGACCTCCAGTACAGTGGGATCTACAAGGACAGTTCATCATTTCTCCTTGCCTTAAATTTTAAAAGTTTCATTCAGCTGCACAATCTCAAGCAAAAAACATTTGAACATGTCACAGACAAAAAGGGACTGAGTGTCCATGAATGCGTAAATACAGCATATCACAAGGAAGTTGAAGAAAAGTGTGTGAATCTTTGCTCAGTTGTATCAATATTTTTATTTTGCACTCAGCATGATTTTTCACTTCTTGGAAAAGTCAATGATGATTCTGTTTTCACAGATCTGCTGTTCTTTCAAGCTGACTCTGGAAATGAAATTTTGAAAAATCATTTAGAGGTGGGAGGTGAAACCTCCAGTACATACTCATCAAATTCAAATTGAACTGATTGAAACTTCTAGTGGTGTTCTAAGAAGCAAAATAATAGAGTAGGCAAAGCACAATTCTATTTTTTCAGTTCTGCTGATGAGAATACTGACATAAGTGATACACAACAATTAGCAATTGGAGATTGATATCTATGTTATGCTCAAGGTAACTCCAAGAGTTGAAAGCAAAAGCAATTTCAGGGACTGATGAATTCTTCTTGTGTTATCAGTCGAGTGGTGGCGTTGTCTTGTCACAACATTTCAATGAGTTTCGTGTCCATCATCTTCTGGCAAAAAAGATGATGGGTACAAAAGTCATTGAAACATTGTGACAAGACAACGTACCCACTTGGCTGATAACCCAAGATGAGTTCATCATTGGAATATGCCAAGAAAGACTGCAATCACATATATTTCAGGGACTATTATTAAGTTTCTAGAAGATGGTAACTTGGTTTTAAACAAACTTGTTGGTCAAGGATACAACAGCTGTGCTGCAATGGCTGGTCATACAGGTGGTGTCTAAAACATTATTAGAGACAAATATCCCACAGCCCTAGTCTTCCACTGTGCAAGCCATATATTAAATGAACTGAATTGAGAAATGCTGGTGTTACAACACTTACCATGATACATTTTTGTTAGCAAGTACACTGCGGCAACATAAAATCCCATACATCCCTCCCTTTTGTGAAACAGTGGACAGCAAAGTACAAGAGTATCAGAAAATTTTCTGAGAAGCTTATTACTGTTATGCAAGCTCTAGAAGAACTTTTGCACAATGCATCAAGCTTGAAAATATAAATCAAAGGATACATCTCTACACTAATGCAACAAACCCAGCATATATTGTGATGCTCTTAGTGATTGCTGCCTGTTCTGTCAAACTCAAACCCATGTGCAACCAATCATTATAAGTAAATATGAACGTAACGACAGTTCATAACCACCTAAATAAATTAACAGCTGTGTTCTCATTACACATTTATAACACCTTCAGAGAGTTCAGAATCATCTTCAGAAAGCTAAAAAAATTGTCAAGAACTGGATATTGAATTTAAACTCCTTAAGTGGTGGCAAGGCCAACCTACAGATCAAATCAACCATCTGATAATACAGAAGAATTCTACAGAATATTTGTCTTCACCTCATACTTAGACTGTAAATGATATATGTTGTTGTTGTCTTGTGGTCTTCAGTCCAGAGACTGGTTTGATGAAGCTCTCCATGCTACTCTGTGCTGTGCAGGCCTCTTCATCTCCGAGCCACTAGTGCAACCTACATATTTCTGAATCTGCTTACCGTATTCATCTATTGTTCTCCCTCTACAACTTTTACTCTCCACACTTCCATTCAATCCTAAATTGGTGATCTATTGGTGCCTTAGAACGTGTTCTAGCAACTGATTCCTTCTTCTAGTCAAGTTGTGCCACAAATTTCTCTTCTCCCCAATTCTATTCAATACCTCCTCATTAGTTATGTGACCTACCCATCTAATCTTCAGCATTCTCCTGTAGCACCACATTTTGAAAGCTTCTATTCTCTTCTTGTCCAAACTATTTATTGTCCATATTTCACTTCCATACATGGCTACACTCCATACAGATACTTTCAGAAATGACACGTAAATCTGTATTCGATGTTAATAAATTTCTCTTCTTCAGAAATGCTTTCTTTGCCATTGCCAATCTACATTTTATATCCTCTCTACTCTGGCCATCATCAGTTATTTTGCTCCCAAAACTACATTCCATTATCCTCATTTTGCTTTTGTTGATGTTCATCTTATATCCTCCTTTCAAGACACTGTCCATTCCGTTCAACTGCTCTTCCAGGTCATTTGCTATCTCTGACAGAATTACAATATCATCAGCAAACCTCAAAGTTTTTATTTCTTCCTCATGGATTTTAATTCCTACTCCGAATATTTCTTTTGTTTCCTTTACTGTTTGCTCAATACACAGACTGAATAACATCAGGGATAGGCTACAACCATGTCTCACTCCCTTCCCATCCACTGCTTCCCTTTCATGCCCCTCGACTCTTATAATTGCACTGGCACTGTAGTTCATTTTATGCCACTTGATGTAACATGGCAACTCTAACTCATTGAGAAGAACTGTCATCTTTCTCTCAGTTTTATCCATACGATTGACATCTATCTGTCAGAGTGTAACAACCTAATGCTAGTTGCTGGATTGAACCATGAAGACATTTTACTTTCCAAGTGATCTGTAATATTGATGCTGTCAGTGATAGCTTTTACCTTAACTATTTCTTGTATACTCGCCTTACTTAAAGTTTTTTTTAAGCAGTTGACCTGCTATGCAGTGCCATCAATTCATGCCGTACAACTTTGCCATTTTTGCTGAGGGTCAAGGGCTGGAAGAAAGCCTTGTAGTATTCGAGATACTAAATGACATAACCACTCTTTAAATACATCTATATTTTGTTGCTCCTATGTAACAATTGCAATGTTGGCTGAACAGATCTCTTATTAAAAACAACATATATGAAGAGATTCTTAGAACAGAACAATAGAATCTCAGATCAGAATAGAATGTCATCTCTCTTAAACCTCTGTCTACTGTTTTTTCTGGGTGTTGTCATTGCCGGCAGCACCTCTTGTTCTCTGCATTCCTAAACACTGCCAAGCCGTGATGTCAAAGTAGAAGTGACACCACCAGAGCAGGTGGGACACTTGACTGCACTCCCAATTTGCCAGGGTTCTGTGCTCACACTTCTTTCACCATGGCTGCATGCACAGTGGGAAGTTCTCTACTTACAGACTATACAAACAACATTTTTACATGAACATCTTTTATTGGCTTGAGGGAAAGAAGTGTAACATATCCCACCAGTAAGATTAAAGATATCATGTAAAATAACTTACTTATGTAATTATCATCCTTTTACAATCTTTAACCTTTCGCTAAATTGTTATTATTATCTGAGTTAAGGTCTCTTAAGACCAGGCTCCTTTCCCATTCACACAATAGAAAAAGCATGTCTGACCATATCTGTTGTCTCAGTTATTTAACTTTTTGACTATTTTGGCTTGACAATAGGAAACATCGTATTATTTAGTTTTGTGATAGATAGGTGTCATTACCTAATGCAAGACAATGACATCTAATATATTAATAGAATATTAAGAGTATGTTCCAAATGCTATGAATGGCTTGGAGGCACACTTACAGAAACTAGCTGAACCAAAAATACAAGAGTTTTGGATCTACTACCACTAAACCTATTTTTTTTTTTTTTTTTGGGTGGCATTGTAAAACACTGGCAGGAATTTCTAAAGTTCAAACCAGACAATGGAAACTCCAGGCAGAAATGTCAACATGTAGGAAAAGGTAGACTGCTACTTACTGTCAAGAAGACATGTTAAGTTGCAGGCAGGCACAATTACAAGATACTTGCATAAAGCTTTCAGTCACAGCCTTCATCAGTAAAAGAGAGACAAGTACTATTCAAACACACAAGCAACCACATCTGATGCACATGACTGCCAACTCCAGCATCTCGGGCCGGAATGCCAGCCAATTAATTGGAAACTGCCAACTCCAGCATTTAGGGCCAGAATGCAACTATCATGTGGGATGCAAACAGCAATCTGGAGGAGAGGGGAAGGGGAAGGGATAGTACCATATGGGTGGGGAGAGAGATGAAAACTGTCTTTGGAGTATGTAAGGACTAGACTGCCAACAGGCACAGTGTCAAGAGGCTGTAGGACAGGGAGGTGGGGAAAAAAGGGGCAAAAAGGGAGATAGGTGGAAGGGCTGCAAATAAACAGGGTGGGAGATGAGAATGGGAAGGAGATGATAGGACAGGGGGGGGGGGGGGGGGTGGAAACTGTTGGGTGGATGCTGTGATGACAGTATGTTACTGTAGGTCGAGGCCAGGATAATTATGGAGCAGAGAATGTGTTGTAAGGATTAACTCCTATCTGTGCAGTTTAGAAAAGCTGGTGGTGGAGGGAAGAATCGAGATGGCTTGGGTAGTGAAGCAGCCATTGAAATCAAGTGTGTGATGTTCAGCTGCATGTGGTACCATGGGGTGGTCTACTTTGCTCTTTGTCACAGTTTGGTGATGGCCGTTCATCTTGGTTGAAAGCAGATTGGTAGTCATACCGGTATAAAAAGCTGTGGAATGATTGCAGCAGAGCTGGCAAATGTCATGACTGCTTTCACAGGTGGCCTGGCCCCTGATGGGGTAGGATAAACCTGTGACAGTACTGGAATAGGACATGCTAGGTGAGTGGATTGGGCAGGTTTTGCACCTGGATCTTCCACAGCATTATGATCCTTGTGGCAAGGGGCTGGAATTGGGGGTGGCATAGGGATAGACTAGTTGTGGAGGTTGGGCTGGCAACAGAACACCACTTTAGTATGGGTGGGAAGTTATCTTGAGTAGGATGTCCCTCATTTCAAGGCATACTGAAAGGTAACCAATGTCATGGCAAAGGATGTGGTGCAGCTGTTCCAGTCCAGGTTAGTACTTGGTGATAAAGGGGACACTCCTTTGTGGACAGTACTGCAGGATGTTGGGAGGATTGGGAGTGTAAGGGGAAATGGCACAGGAGAGCTGTTTGCAGAATAGACGTGGGGGATAGTGTCTGTCTGTAAAGGCCTTGGTGAGTCTGTCAGCATACTGAGTGAGGGAGTTTTTGTCACCCCAGATATACTATCCCCGGGTGGCCAGGATGAATGGGTAAGATTTTTTGGTGTGAAAGGGATGACAGCTGTCAAAATGCAGGAACTGTTGGTGGTTGGTGGGTTTAAAAGTGTGTGAATGGAGCCATCAGAGGAGGAGGAGGTCACATCTAGGAAGGTGGCCCATTGGATTGAGGAGGAACTTGTGACATGGATGGCAGAGGTGTTGGGGTTGTGAAGGAATGAAGATACAGCATCTTGGCCTTGAGTCTAGAACATGAAAATATCATTAATAAGCCTGAACCAAATGAAGGGCTTGAGAGGTGTTGAGGTTGTGAAGGAATGAATATACGGTGTCTTGGCCCTGAGTCTAGAACATGAAGATATCATTAATAAGCCTGAACCAAATGAAGGGCTTGGTGTTTTGTGAGGCTAGGTAGGTTTCCTATAGATGACCCTTAAAAAGGTTGCCACAGGTGGGTGCCATGTGGGTGCCCATGGCTGTGCTCCTGATTTGTTTGCATACCTTTCCTTAAAAGGTGAAGTAGTAGTGGGTTAGTAAGGTGTACAAGGAATAAGGTAGAGGGTTTGAAGTATGAAGGACATTGGGGTAGGCAGTGTTCAATGGTGGTAAGACCAGATGTTTCTGTTATCCAGTCACAATTTTGAAGCAATTTGAGGAAGTGTTACCCAAGGTTTGGGCGGATACCACTAAAGTTATGTTTCCATGGTTTGGGCGGATACCACTAAAGTTATGTTACAACAGGAAGCTGTAGTTCAGAGTTCCAAAATTGCAAAATAAGTTTAAGACATGTACCAGTATGACATGGCATTAAAGGAAAATTTAAATGTCCCAGTGACTAAAGAAAATGTAGTGAATATGACTGAACATCTAGCTTGGAAAAATATTTAAGATATAAATAATAGGACGATGGTGATATGAGCTTTGAAATCACAGACTAGGTAAATACAGGCAGCGGCCCTAAGCTGGGTTTCTGTTTTAAACATTATAGTAATAAGTATATGAACCATAATGAATATCTGAGTGTGGTATGAAGCAATGAATGCTGTCTTCATTGTGTATTATGTCTATTATCATTACTTAAAGGAGGAAAGTTTGTTAGTAGTGAAATCTGTACTGCTTTACACATTCTGAGTTACATAGATGCACACCATTTATTAGGAAAAAGTGTACTTATTAACATAAAAATGAAATATAAAGACTTGAGATGTGTCTGTTCTCCTGACTATGGAGGAGCCTATTATAAATGAAGAGCACTTACTATGTACCCACATGTTTAGTTTGATGTTGATACTACTTAGAATATTTTATGATCTGAAGATGGCGGTAGCCAAAACTGGTAATAGTGAAGTGTAAAATTTGTGTGATCAAGATGGACCAGTAAAATAAAGTGCCAAATTATGATTAAGGACTCATGTTCAGACTCTATATCTTCAATTTATAAATGATTTTGAGGGCATGAAGATCATTATGGATGTGATGTGCTTCATGTTACCAGTCACAGATCTGGAAAAAGGACATTTATTTATCTCAAAATTATTTACAAAAAGTTATACAATGATAGTTACTTTAATTATTTAAATGATGTGAAGTTAGCCTTAAAATTCTTATCTGTTCATTGGTCTGTCAATGAGGGTAATTTGAATGCACATTTATGTAACTTAAGTAATCTTATTACATGTAGATCTGTTTTTGTCTGCTATAGCAAAAAGTATAGTGCTAAATGTAATTGCTGGTTCAGCAGCAAAGCATAAGATTGAAGTTGGAAAATTTTTTCATAAGTGCTATGGCATTCCCCAGTATTAAACCTTGTACTCACTTTGTTAAAATTCAACACTAAGTAGATATTATGAGTGTTGAAGATTTATTTTAGGGATGTGTTAAGACATTCTGTACATGAGCTTGCAGCATCACTAGGAAAAGGAATGACAAAAAATTTATCTTAAACAAAATGAAGTTAAACAATAATAAGATACTGATACTAATTTTATTTAGGTAAACTTAGGGAAAAAAATCTTATTTAGTAATGATTCTTTTTTTTCGCAAGTGAGTGTATCCCCAGGAGAATTTGTGCTCTTTTGCGAATTTGGTGGAGCGACATCTGTTGACAGCATGAGTTAATTGCTTTGTTCCATCATATTTAGTTTTTTATGAAGCAATTACTATCTCTTCAACTATCCTGTTGTCTTAACAAATTATATGCTTTATTTTAGTAAAAAATATGTGCTGCTGTATGTTTTGTACATATGATTTTCTACCTTTTTTTTCCTTCTCTTGTAATGATTGAGTTTTGTATGTTTTTGTAGGGGATGTTATGTAATATCAGTTGTTAAGTATGTACTATAAGTCATTAAATGCAGACATACATATGACCAAGTACATACATTGGTCAATGGTAACATAATGAGGAACTATCGACTTACAAACTGATGTCTAAAAATTAGTTTCTACTAATGTGTTATTACCCAATCTCTATTGGCTACTCAAAGGGGTGTATTTAGGTAGTTAGGATCTATTTTAAGGCCTGTGAAGGTGAAGACAAGACAAGTTCATTCTGTAGGGTGAGCTGATCACACTTTATCCTCTGGTGTCTCAGTGAAGAACCCATCAAGAAGGATACCTTGTGGTGGGAGGTGTGTGGTGGGTATCGGTACTTGTCTTCTTTATTTCTTCTGCCTAACTTACTTTTTCTTACTTTTCATTTCATTTTTCTCCAACAAGAGTACCGATTCTATCTTCCCTCTGTCCAGATTCATATGTTTCTTCATGGAAACCCTTCTTTTACTCGTGCAACATTGTTGTAATTACAAGCTGTTTTCACAGGTGAAACTGAAAGATTATTCAAGCAATCCAGCGTAACAAATGTTCGACGTACTGACACAGATAGTAATTTTTTTTCATATGATAAACAAGAGTATCATTTGTATTTCGATCTGAAATAAATGTTAAAAATGTCAAATAAACAGGTGGGTAAGGTAAGGGAGCTAATCCCCATCCCTAAAGGAAACTGTGATGTGCTAATATATCATGATATAGTATAACCAGGCAACTTGTTGGGCTGTGGTGGATAGAATTAGTGTTGCCGCCAGCAAGAGGGTGCCAAGGTCTAATAATTTATTTAACAAATAAGGAGCAAAAGTAGTCTATAGGACTCATATTGCCTTCAATAAAAGTGCATAAAATATTTATTTAAATTGATGGCTTGTGATAGGTTTTAATATATTATGTCTTTTAATGTGAAATGGAGGAATTAAAGAGCCATTAATTAAAGGTTTTGTATCTCATAATTATTAAAAGAGAGGAAGTAGAGATTAAAGATAAATGTAGGAGTATTCCCAGTAGCAGACGAGAAGTTACATTATCATATATATATGTATATATATTAAAAACAAAGATTCCAAGACTTACCAAGCGGGAAAGCGCCGGCAGACAGGCACATGAACAAAACACACAAACACACACACAGAATTACAAGCTTTCGCAACTGGCAGTTGCTTCGTCAGGAAAGAGGGAAGGAGAGGGAAAAATGAAAGGATGTGGGTTTTAAGGGAGAGGGTAAGGAGTCATTCCAATCCCGGGAGCGGAAAGACTTCCCTTAGGGGAAAAAAAGGACAGGTGTACACTCGCACACACACACACACATATCCATCTTTGCCTTTAAATATGTCTGCTTGTGTCTGTGTATGTGCGGATGGATATGTGTGTGTGTGTGTGCGAGTGTACACCTGTCCTTTTTTTCCCCTAAGGGAAGTCTTTCCGCTCCCGGGATTGGAATGACTCCTTACCCTCTCCCTTAAAACCCACATCCTTTCATTTTTCCCTCTCCTTCCCTCTTTCCTGACGAAGCAACTGCCAGTTGCGAAAGCTTGTAATTCTGTGTGTGTGTTTGTGTGTTTTGTTCATGTGCCTGTCTGCCGGCGCTTTCCCGCTTGGTAAGTCTTGGAATCCTTTGTTTTTAATATATTTTTCCCATGTGGAAGTTTCTTTCTGTTTTATTTATATATATATATATATATATATATATATATATATATATATATATATATATATATGGATGGATATGCGTGTGTGTGTGTGTGTGTGTGTGTGCGCTAGTATATACCTATCCTTTTTCCCCCTAAGGTAAGTCTTTCTGCTCCCGGGATTGGAATGACTCCTTACCCTCTCCCTTAAAACCCACATCCTTTCATCTTTCCTTTTCCTTCCCTCTTTCCTGACAAAGCAGCTGCCGGTTGTGAAAGCTCGAAATTCTGTGTGTGTGTGTTTTATTCACTGTGCCTATCTACCAGTGCTTTTCCACTTGGTAAGTCTTGAAATCTTTGTTCTTCCACATGGGAAAAATATATTAAAAATATATTAAAAATATCCATGGATATGTGTGTGTGTGCGAGTGTACACCTGTCTTTTTTTCCCCCTAAAGGAAGTCTTTCCGCTCCCGGGATTGGAATGACTCCTTACCCTCTCCCTTAAAACCCAAATCCTTTCGTCTTTCCCTCTCCTTCCTTCTTTCCTGAAGAAGCAACCATCGGTTGTGAAAGCTAGAAATTCTGTGTGCGTGTTTGTGTGTTTTATTTATTGTGCCTATCTACCGGCACTTTCCCGCTTGGTAACTCATGGAATTTTTAATATATATGTATGTATGTATATATAGGGGGAAAAGGGAAAAAAGGACAGGTGTACACTTGCACACACACATATCCATGGATATTTTTAATATATTTTTAATATATTTTTCCCATGTGGAAGTTTCTTTCTATTTTATTTACATCATCATTATATATAGTAAGTATTGGTGTAGATTTATGAAGAACCATCACCCCAGACATATAACAGGTCCTTCTGGATGCCAAAAAGAGCACAGGGTGCAGCCAGCTGCAGGTGGTGGCTCATGTTGATACCAATGATGTGTGTTGCTTTGGATTGGATGAGATTCTCTGTAGTTTCGAGCAGTTATCTGCAGTTTGTGATATGAAAGCAGGGCTGATTATGGACTTATGGTACAGAGCCAAGTGGAGGGTCTGAATCAGAGGCTCAGATACTTCTGCAACTGTGTAGGCTGCAGATTGCTTGACTTGCTCAATATGGTGGTGGGATTTCAGGTTCCACTAAATAGGTCAGGAGTCCATTACATACAGGGGGCAGCTACACAGGAGGCAGGGGCTATGTGGTGTGGACTGGGCAGTTTTTCTTTTTTGGTTAGACTGTCTTGGGGAAACACAAAAAGGACTTCAGTTTCAAAGGGTGCAGGTGCAACACAGCAAAAACAGAGATCTAGGACCCATTGGTCTAACAGTTGAAAATTGTTGTAGCTGTGTCAGGTAAGTACAAGAGCACCAAATGCTAATAGGGAGCACTGATTCTCAAGCCTTTATAGGCACTCAAAACTGTCTAAGGCTGGAGACAAGTTCAGCCAAAGTTATTTTAAAAGACATTACAGTATTTAGAATGGAGAGGCTAAAAACAGCTGTCGGTTCGGACACGATAAATGTAACCGTTTAAGAGAGAAGAGCGGCAATATGACGATCTGGCATTAAGTCGATTCTATAGCATATAACAAAAATGGGTGGAATTCTCAGGTTTTTACTACACTATACTCATTAGACTGTTCACACCATTCAGAAGATCATGTAATTCTTCTTCACTTTCACTCAGGATAGCAATGTCATCAGCAAACTGAGTCATTGATATCCTTTCACTTTGAATTTTAATTCCATCACTGCTTCCTCGATGTACAGATTGAGCAGTAGGGATGAAAGGCTACATCCTTGTCTTACACCCTTCTTAATATGAGCACTTTGTTCTTGGTCGTCCACTCCTATTATTCCCTCTTGGCTGTTGTACATATCGTATACAAACCATCTCTCTCTATGTCTTACCCCTACATTTTTCAGAATTTCAAACATCTTGCACCATTTTAACATTGTTGAATGCTTTTTCCAGGTTGACAAATCCTATGAATGTGTCTTGATTTTTCTTTAGTCTTGCTTAGAATTGCCTCCATTATGTCAGAATTGCCTCTCTTGTGCCTTTACTTTCCTAAAGTCAAACTGATTGTCATCTAGTGCATCCTCAATTTTCTTTTCCATTCTTCTGTATATTATTCTTGTAAGTAACTTGGATGCATGAACTGTTAAGCTGATTGAGCCATAATTCTTGCACTTGTCAGCTCTTGCCATCTATGGAATTGTGAGGATGATGCTTTTCCGAAAGTCAGAGGGTATGTCATCAGACTCATACATTCTACACACCAATGTGAATAGTCCATTTTGTTGCCACTTCCCCCAATGATTTTAGAAATTCTGATGGAATGTTATCCATTCCTTCTGCCTTATTTGATCTTAAGTCCTCCAAAGCTCTTTCAAATTCTGATTCTAATACTGGATCCCCTATCTCTTCTAAGCCGACTCCTGTTTCTTCTTCTATCACATCAGGCATATCTTCCCCCTCATAGAGTCTTTCAATGTATTCTTTCCACCTATCCACTCTCTCCTTTGCATTTAACAGTGGAATTCCCATTGCACTCTTAATGTTATCAGCCTTGCTTTTAATGTCACTGAAAGTAATTTTGACTTTCCTGTATGCTGAATCTGTCCTTCTGACAATCATTTCTTTTTCAATTTCTTTACATTTTCCCTGCAGTCATTTCATCTTAGCTTCCCTGCACTTACTATTTATTTTATTCCTCAGAGACTTACATTTCTCTATTCCTGAGTTTCCCAGAACATTTTTGTACCTCCTCCTTTCAGCGATCAATTGAAGTATTTCTTCTGTTACCCATGGTTTCTTCGCAGTTACCTTCTTTGTATCTATGTTTTCCTTCCCAACTTCTGCGATGGCCCTTTTTAGAGATAATAATGAGCGTCAAAACAGATACAGGGATTCATGAATACAGAACTGTTTTAGCAAGACTGAATACTGTAACACCCAAATCCACTAAAATTGGACAAAAAATATATCTATTCAAAAAAGTGGATAAGAATTCACTTGGTGCCTTCCTGCAGGACAATCTCCACTCATTCCAAATTAACAATGTAAATGCAGATCCAGATGTGGGTTGAATTCAAAGAAATAGGATTGACAACAACTGAGAGGTTTATACTGAATAAATTAATAAAAGATGGAGCTGATTCTCCATGGTACACAAAACAGTCAGAGCACTGTTGCAGGAACAACAAAAAAACATGCCAAATTCAAATGAACACAAAAACCCCAGAAGCTCAAAATTTAGTAGATACTTCAATGTGAGATGCTTATAATACTTTCCCCAACAAAACTTTTGTCTCGAAACCTGGCAGTCAGTCCAAAGAGATCCTGGTTGTATTTAAAGTATGATAGTGACAAGACACAATCAATGTCTTCTCTGCATGATAGCAGTGGAAATACTATCAATGATGCAGTAGCCACCAGAAAGATCGTGGGAGACGCACATCAGCACGGCGCGTCATGGACAGTAGTTGCCACAAGTAAAGTCCCGTCCATCAGGGGGCACGCGAGAATTTGGCTGCTTCCTCTGCCAGTGGAACAACAACAACTCAGGCAGCACTGGCCGTGCCCAGTCAGTTTACATCGGGCATGCCTAGCAGACAGTTCCCGGTCTACACTATGTGAAGTGTGACGGACAACGTGAATTGTTTTACTGCAAATGACAATGCTACTAAAGCAGAGTTATGGTATGGGATCCTTATCAGATAGGATTAACAGAGTACATCGATAAAATTCAAAAAAGGGCAGCACGTTTTGTATTATTGAGAAATAGGGGAGAGAGTGTCATGTACATGATACAGGATATGGGGTGCACATCATTAAAACAAAGGTGTTTCTCATTGTGGTGGGATGTTCTCATGAATTTTCAATCACCATCTGCCTCCTCTGACTGTAAAAATATTTTGTTGATGCCATCCTACACAGGGAGAAATAATCATCATAATAAAATAAGGGAACTAAGAGCTTGCACAGAAAGATATAGGTGTTTGCTTTTTCCATGAGTTGTTTGAGAGTGTAATAATAGAGAATTAGTATGAAGATGGTTTAATGAATCCTCTGCCAGACACGTAAGTGCAATTTTCAAAATAACTGTGTAGATGTAGAAGAAAAAAGTAAGGTAGAACAGTTTAGTCCCAGTCATCTCAAGCTGAACTTTCTCATGATTTTTTTAGTGTGAGAGAAAAGTGACCACTTCGATGATCAAGATAGATAAACATAGTAATCTGGTAACAATAAATAGATCTTTGGTGAATGTCCTTTGACAACAAATGCAAGAATGTTATCTATGATAAAAGGGAAAATGAATATATAAAGGATAACATAAGAGAAGTGTCTGTATTGAAAGAATGTGCACGAGTTATGGCATAGAAGGAGTTAGTAACACACGTTTGAAGTGATTAGTTAGTGTCAATGTATTACAGGGATATTTCATCACTGGCTGGAAGTTATAAAAAGTAGAAGATGAGCATATGTTAAAACTGTTAAAATGTGTATCCAATTTGGTGTATGTATAGGACAGAGGCAGGACCCACAGAAGGGATGATCTAATCCTTGTTAAGGTGAATCATTGGAAGGAATGAACTGACTGTATAATGAATGTGGTCAGGAGTACAGGTTAGGTGGAACTGTGGAAGGGATGGCCTATGTCTAGGCCAAGTGAATTCACAGAGGGAATGACCTGAACCATTTTTATATAGAAGGATAAGAGAGGGGAGCCCTCATGTAGTAAAGATGTTAATGTATGTACACATTATCAGCCCACTGAAGTAGGTGTAAGAAGAGTCCTTATAAAAGTAGGAAACTGTAGTGTTACTGTGAGTTTCGCTAATGAAGTATTCTCCAAAACAGTCAACATAAAATAGAATTATGTGGGCAAGCATTGAATTTGGAATTTTTGTTTCTGAAAATGTTGAGTTACAACAAATCTGAGATTTGAAATCGTGGATCATAGCTCTTAGTGAAATGTCAGCATGTAACTCCTTATGGTAAATAAAGACACAAACCTTTTCTATCTCAACAAATTTAACAACTTTTTGCTGTTAAATGATTTTAAAACATTGAAAAACAAATTACCCTCGAGTAAAAGAAACAATATAATGAATGAGCGTGGTCAGATAGGGCAAATATGTTTCATGGGGTTTTATTTATACACAAAACAGAGTAACTGTTAAGCAAATATCCTCTAGCAAGTTGAACAAACACTCTCAAGAAAGAAATGATGATATTGATGAGATACAATATCTTCTGCTCAAGTAACCTGCATTACATAACAACACCTATCTATCACAAAACTAAATAATATGATGTTTCCTATTGTCAAGCCAAAATAGTCAAAAAGTTAAATAACTGAGACAACAGATATGATCAGACATGCTTTTTCTATTATGTGAATGGGAAAGGAGTCTGGTCTCAGAAGACCTTAACTCTGATAATAATAACAATTTAGCGAAAGGTTAAAGATTGTAAAAGGATAATAATTAGGTAAGTTATTTTACATGACATCTTTAATCTTACTGGTGGGATATGTTACACTTCTTTCTCTCAAGCCAATGAAAGATGTTCATGTAAAGATGTTGTTTGTATAGTCTGTAAGTAGAAAACTTCCCACTGTGCATGCAGCCATGGTGAAAGAAGTGTGAGCACAGAACCCTGGCAAAGTGGGACAGCAGTCAAGTGTCCCCCCTGCTCTGGTGGTGTCACTTCTACTTTGACATCACGGCTTGGCAGTGTTTAGGAATGCAGAGAATAAGAGGTGCTGCTGGCAATGACAACACCCAGAAAACAGTGGACAGAGGTTTAAGAGAGATGTCATTCTATTCTGATCTGAGATTCTATTGTTCTGTTCTAAGAATCTCTTCAGATATGTTGTTTTTAATAAGAGATCTGTTCACTCAACATTGCAATTGTTACATAGGAGCAACAAAATATGGAAGATGTATTTAAAGAGTGGTTATGTCATTTAGCATCTTGAATACTACAAGGCTTTCTTCCAGCCCTTGACCCTCTGCGAAAGGTGGCAAAGTTGTATGGCATGAATTGATGGCACTGCATAGCAGGTCAACTGCTTAAAAAAACTTTATGTAAGGTGAGTACACAAGAAAATAGTTAAGGTAAAAGCTATCACTGACAGCATCAAGATTACAGATCACTTGGAAAGTAAAATGTCTTCATGGCTCAATCCAGCAACTAGCATTAGGTTGTTACACTCTGACACGTAGATGTCAGTCCTATGGATAAAACTGACAGAAAGGTGACAGTTCTTCTCAATGAGTCATGTTACATCAAGTGGCATAAAATGAACTACAGTGCCACCATGATGACATGGCCTTCCTAATAGGATAATTAGTAACCTAATACCTAGTAGCAAAAGACCATAAATGCATTCTCAGTGAATAAGTGGGGAATTTTATTTATTCCATTCCACTGTAGCTTATTACCTATAATAACAGGCTGCATTTATTCTTACACAAATTATGTGCTGACATTAATACTTTATTTTATCCTACACAGTACTGCCACCCATCACCATAACTATTTCTGTTATCAATAATAATAATAATAATAATAATAATAATAATAATAATAATAATACTGTTTCTACTATGGAAAAAAAGAACAGCTCCTACTACCAGGCCTATGTCTGCTACTATTATAATAACTACAGTTTTTGTAAGTCTCATTCCATAATGCACTCCGTTGCTCCCTGGTCCATAGGCATGCTCTGCCACTTCTTTGGACACTGTGGACAGTGTTGTGGTTGCATCTGATAATTGCATCTGCCTCTTCTACTGTTTCTTGACTCCTTGGTAGCAGGAAACGATTCCCCTGTCCCAAGGGAGCACTATTGTCACTGTAAAGAGCACAGCCCCATGCCCATCCACATCAGCTTGATCTAGTACCCTGGATGGGGAGAAATGGCCCATGGTTGTGTTTCTCTCTGGTGTTGTTATGTGGGTCACATATGGTGTTGGTTCTTTTGCCACAATTGTTGACCTCAGTTGCCTTAGCTATGTTGGTTCTTGATATTCTGTCACAATCTCTACAGTGAAGGAGATGGGAGTTGACTGATAATATAATGAACAACCCAAGCCTTTTTCAAAATAGTGTCAGCAATGTTGTCTGAGATCTGGCATTCATTTCACAACACAATATCTCCTTGACATTGGATCTTCCATGTTCATTTAGTTGTAGCTGATCAGTATCAGCAACATTGGCAGAAGATCTGTCTTCTATCTGTTCAACGACAGTAGGCAGTGTAGGGCCAATAACCAGTTAAGAAGTGTGTCAGGCCCCTTGCGGAATTCAGGTGCTTCATTCCCAGTCTTTGTTTTGTATTTGGCAGAAAACCATAGATCTGCCGCACTGTTTGAGTATCATCGAATCATCCCATAAGTTGTGCCATAGGTGAAGGATCTGATTCTGAATTTGTTAATTGCTTGTTAATTCTTATCAGCATTTCATGATATTGTTGATTTTTCAGGCAATACAAATGACAGAGGTTTTTCCATAACTGGAGATTCAGTGCCATATGCAGTATTACTTGCAATGCCTCAACTGACGCAACAACAAAGTCTCCTGTCAATTGAAGAAGTATTACATGTTGCACCTTGTTAAGTATCCATATTGGTGTAATGAGAAGTCTGTGGGCTCAAGCATTCTCACAGTATCCCATGATCACAGTTAAGGTAGCTCCATGATATGTTTTTATTGTTTGTATTGCCAGCATATAATTGTAACTGGCAAGACTAATTATTTTGTCCATCATATTCCTGGCTCTCTTGCTCATTTTTTCAATATGTGCACTATAATTTTGTCATTCATCCAAGAAGACATTTTAGTATCTGGTGAAGGACTTTCTCTTTATAGACCTGTCACTTGATTTCATGATTGGGTCTCTTAAAAGATTCCCTTTTAACAGTATTCACATGGTCTTTTCAGGTGTAACAGACAGTTTGACTCCTTGTCGCTACTAATGTAATTGTTGCCTCAGCAGCTTCCCTTCGAAAGGATCATCACATAGAGTTGGCATAAATATAAAATTATGCACATATGAAGGGTTTGCAGAACTTCATCACAGATGCTGTCAGGGTCAGGTGAATTATTCCTTTTCAGTTACAGGATTTCTTTTCTCACTTCCTCTTCAAAAAAGAAAACTAACTATCCTGTCCCCAAAGTATGATTTCCTACTTTTGTTCCACAATTCTCTGTGTTCATCAAATCTGTCCACTGCAGTATCATCTGGAAAGAGAGAGCCCATTGGTAACTGTGCAGATTGCTGCCAGTTTTCTGCTTTGCTGCCATCTGCCCATTTTTGAGTGGGGAAGTAAAAATGAAATGAAATGATCATGTGGCAATATTGACCGGGAGGCCTCATTCAGGGAAGTTCTTTGGCTGCTGCAAGTCTTATTTCAGGTGATACCACACTGGACAATTTGTGTGTTGTGACGATGAGGACAATACAACACCCAGTCCATAAGCAGAGAAACTCTCCAACCCAGCTGGTAATCAAACTTGGGCCTGTTGCACGGTAGGCAAACACGTTACCCCTCAGCTAAGCAGGTGGACAGCGGGAAAGTGCAAACACAATATTCACAATTTTCCTTGTAATGCACCAGAATGTGAAAATACATTAAGAACAGTTCTGTTGCAAGCTGAGCTTCCTATATAACTCGCCATATATGCGAAGTATATTCAGTTTTCTATCTTTTGTATCAATGTTATTGATATAAAGGATATACCTTACAATAAATTCAATAACTTGGAATGTAATCTGATCCTAACAGAGCAAATATCATACCAAAGACATTTTTTATTAGTTCCAGAACATAAAGAAACAGTGATTTTGTAATATCACTATTTCTCAAGGAAATGGACAATATGCAACAAAATAATGCCGAAAACATGTTAACACTAAAAATTATCCAGAAATTACAATGTAATCAATAGACAAGCTGACACAACTGTTTACAGCAGACATTTCATAAAATTTGGATCTGAAAACACATGTATGTCAAATTACTGATTATTTAAAACTTGTTACTGTTATTTGTCAAACAAAATATCTCGTTTCCTACACTGTTGACATTCCTACCTGGGGTTCCCATTGTTTCAAAATTTTGTAATTGATTTCGTGAAAGCTCAGATTTCAACTGTAATTTTGGTCTTGTACAATTCTACCAATACACAGAAAGCTTTTGTAAATGTTGTATGTTATATACGCACCAGTGCTGGTAGCCACATTTGCTCAGTCTATGTCGATATTTGTAAAACAAATAGGCGAAAGTTAAGTCACAATGTGTCAGCTACATCATTTAATAATTACAGTTCCACAAAAACTGTCTTTATAATGCACAGTGTGGATGCTAGACAAGTTTTTTAAAAAAAGAAAATATGTATACATTTTTTGAGGAGTTACACCACCCATTTGTCAAAAAGCAAATATTATGGTTAAGTATTAAAGAGTGTTCCCAGAAACATGACAACATTATATATATGTTTTAGACAGACATGCTGCCTTATATACATCCTTCATTCTCCACTGGATGTCCACTGGTGTTTGTCCCTAAGCAGCCAAGAAAACAAGAACAGCAGATGGGTCCTGCTTGGATGCATTTGCTAATAATGTTACCATAGCTCATGTTTCTGCATTTACTGCACACATGTCAGAAAGACATGAATGCCACATTAACTCCATGTCTATATGTCAGCATTTATAAACCCTCATCGGAGTCATGCCAAATTGCATATACACTTTAGCAGTGTTCTCAAATGGAAATGTATTGATCAACCCTTATGCAAGAAGTATAGTTCTAGATTATGTAAAGTTACTACAAAATCTATGCAGAGAAAGGCAACATGAATGGTCACAGGTTTGTTTGATCCATCAGAGAGCATCACAGAGATGCTGAAGAAACTGAACTGGCAGAGTCTTGAAGATAGATGCAAACTATCCCAAGACAGCCTCCGTGCAAAATTTCGAGAACTGGCATTAAATGATGACACTAGGAGTATACTACAACCCCAAATGTAGCACTTTCATAGGGAATGTAGGGACAGGATGAGACTGATTACAACACACACAGTGGCACTTGAATGATCATTCTTGCTGTACTCCACATGTCAATGGGGTGAAAAAGAAACCTGGACTCTCTGCCCTGCACTTCAAAGTGGTTTACAGAGTACAGATGTAGATGTAGTGTAGATCAAAATATTTTCATCTTATGTCCAAAATAAATAATTCTGAGTAAAAAACAAAACAGGTATGTGTTGTTAAAAGAGAATGAGGAATTACTAGACGAAACTCACTTACATTTTATGCAAGTAGCAGTAATACATTTGAAGGCATCACACTCAATCCTTATCATTACTACATAGATAAACAACAGAAAACAAAACTTACTGGCCACTAGAATGGTGAAATGATGAACTACAATTAAATGAATGGTGTAGGTTCAATAATAAATATCAGAATAGCATACTTGATATTATTTCCAAAATGAATCAGTAATGCTTAATTTGAAACTACCCATGTCACATGTAACAGCAACTATAGCCTTAACAGTTTAACTGCCTGCAATATTATATTTTTAAAGACAAAGGAGGGAGAGGCAAGTTTTGCAAGGTACAAGGCAATCTTTTCTGCGTTTAATAGTGTTATTAATGTAGTAAGTTTATGACCATAAAAAATTACAGTAATTTCATAGTGAATGGAAATGAAGAACAGAGTCTAATATATGTGAAAGGATAGATGACCACTCATCTGACATAAGACATAAGGAGCAGCTGACAGGTATATATAAAGGGTATTTGTTGTTGTTGTGGTCTTCAGTCCTGAGACTGGTTTGATGCAGCTCTTCATGCTAATCTATCCTGTGCAAGCTCCTTCATCTCCCAGTACCTACTGCAACCTACATCCTTCTGAATCTGCTTAGTGTATTCATCTCTTGGTCTCCCTCTACGATTTTTACCCTCCACACTGCCCTCCAATGCTAAATTTGTGATCCCTTGATGCCCCAGGACATGTCCTACTAACCGATCCCTTCTTCTAGTCAAGTTGTGCCACAAATTTCTCTTCTCCCCAATCCTATTCAATACCTCCTCATTAGTTACGTGATCTACCCACCTAATCTTCAACATTCTTCTGTAGCACCACATTTTGAAAGCTTCTATTCTCTTCTTGTCCAAACTATTTATTGTCCATGTTTCACTTCCATACATGGCTACACTCCATACAAATACTTTCAGAAATGGCTTCCTGACACTTAGATCAACACTTGATGTTAACCAATTCCTCTTCTTCAGAAACGCTTTCCTTGCCATTGCCTGTCTACATTTTATATCCTCTCTACTTCGACCATCATCAGTTATTTTGCTCCCCAAATAGCAAAACTCCTTTACTACTTTAAGTGTCTCATTTCCTAATCTAATTCCCTCAGCATCACCCGACTTAATTCGACTACATTCCATTATCCTTGTTTTGCTTTTGTTGATGTTCATCTTATATCCTCCTTTCAAGACACTGTCCATTCCATTCAACTGATCTTCCAAGTCCTTTGCTGTCTCTGACAGAATTACAATGTCATCGGCAAACCTCAAAGTTTTTATTTCTTCTCCCTGGATTTTAATACCTACTCCAGGGTAGTAAGTTGCTTAATTTTTGGAAAAAGTTTTCTTCTGAATTAAAGGGTATTTTTGCACTTGTGTGTGTGTGTGTGTGTGTGTGTGTGTGTGTGTTTGTGTGTGTGTGTGTGTGTGTTGTAGCTCAGAAGAGGTACTTTATCTGAAACCTAAACAATTTTATCGACTTTTCTGCAAGTCCATACACTGCCCAGAATATCATCTAGTTGTTGAATAGTTATCTATCTCTATATATAGGGTGTCCATAATTAAATTTCCAGCTTCAAAATGCTGTAGAAGGAGAACCACTGCTCAGGATGATATCAAATTTGAACAGCATATTATTGATTAAAGAGAAAATATTATTTAAAAAAAAGAGATTAATGACAATTTTACCAATAGATGCCACTGTAAGTATATTAACTTTAATGGGCCAACTACAAATGACAGATGAATTGCAGTACAATCCCTAGTTTGAGCTGCACATTACACCATCCATATTGTTCCATGTGCCTGACAGCACAAGTTCAGCAATCAACAGTTGTGGCACTGTTAGTTGGGTGAGCCTATCCACCATGGTAAGATCATACCACATTTGATGATAAAAATGGTTTTTAATTGTTCTGAGGCTAAAAACTGCATAAAAAGTAAAATAACATTGGTTTTTAGCTGCCATGGGGCCAAAAACCACATAAAAGCAAAATAACATCAGTTGTAATTGTCCTGGGGCCAAAAACCAAATAAAAATCAAAATGACATCAGTGACTGACACAGGACATCTTCAATATGCTGTCCACCGTGAAATTGAGAAATGGGATTTTCCACACCAGAGCAAAGTGTCTCGGAGATATTTTTCAGAATGCATTGTGCAGTGCATGCCTTCAATTCAGCTATGTTAATAATTTGACCACTAAACACAATGTTTTTCAAATACCTTCACAGCCAGAAGTCACACAGATTAAGATCAGGTGATCTGCACATGCAGACTGTACAGAAATGACTGATGATAAGTTTAGCATTTCCAAATTTTCTCTGCAGCAGTGCCTTTACTGGTTGTACAATGTATGGACAAGTGCCATCTTGTATAAGAATGATCCTACCCACACGTCCATGCTGTTGAAGGGTTAGAATGATGATGGTGCACAAAAAAACTCTCAGAGCACTTAACAGTGATGGTACAGGTAACAGAATCTGCAGGACTCACTTCCTCAAAAAAATTTGGCCCTACGATAAGAAATGCTGTCAACCCACACCACTCAGTCACCTTTGCAGAATGAAGTGGTATTGACTGAAGTGTGTGGGGTTTTTCTATTGCCCCTCTTCTACATTGCTGCATATTGACATGTTCTCAGAGATGGAAATGGACTTTACCTGTCCACAAAATGATCCATGGCCATCCCTTGTCCATTTCCATGCAGGGAATAAATTCTGCAGCAAACATTTGCCCTGCTGGTAGGTCAGCAGGAAGCTACTCTGAAACGTGGGTAATTTTGCATGGATAGCAATGCAGGATGTTTTGTAGGATTTTATGCACTGTGCTCACAGGCATGTTCAACAAATGAGAAATTCCCAGTGCACCACATGTTTGCACACCACCTCACTACCCTCCTGTAATGCAGTGGCCATATCTTCGACAAATGTCAGATCTTCTGCTCTCCTCCCTCTGCCAAACTGTGCTTCAAAAGTAACTTAAAAAAAAAAGTAATCACTTTTTCCAGACCTGAAATTGGACCAATGCCTTTTATCATATCCCTGACATGCTTGGATCAAGGAACAGTTGGAATTGTAGTTGTAAATTGTTGTAGTTGTGCTGGAAAAGTCCCTGAGCTTCAAGTGTTAATAGAAAGCACAGAAGTTGAAATCGTTATAGGTACAGAAAGCTGGCTAAAGCCTGAAATAAGTTCTGCAGAAATTTTTACGAAGTCTCAGACGGTGTTCAGGAAAGATACATTAGGCAGAATTGTTGGTGGAGTGTTTGTGTCTGTCAGTAGTGGTTTATCTTGTAGTGAAGTAGAAGTAGATACTCCATGCGCATTGGTATGAGTGGAGGTTATACTTAACAGCCAAACTAAGTTAATAATTGGCTCCTTCTACCGACCCCCAGACTCCGATGATATAGTTGTGGAACAGTTCAGAGAAAATTTGAGTCTCGTAACAAATAAATACCCAACTCATAGTTGGTGGGGACTTCAACCTTCTCTCGAAATGTTGGCAAAAATACTTGTTCATAACCAGTGGTAGGCAGAAAACACCTTCCGAGATTGTTCTAGACGCTTTCTCCAAAAATTATTTCAAGCAGTTAGTCCACGAACCCACGCGAATTGTAAATGGTTGCGAAAACATACTTGACATCTTAGCCACAAATAATCCAGAGCTGATAAAGAGCATCATGACTGATACAGGGATTAGTGATCACAAGGTCATTGTAGCTGGGCTCAATACCGTTTCTTCCAAATCCACCAGAAACAAACGCAAAATAATTTTATTTAAAAAAGCGGATAAAGTGTCAATAGAAGCCTTCCTAAGAGACAATCTACATTCCTTCTGAACTGACTATGAAAATGTAGACAAGATGTGGCTCAAATTCAAAGATATAGTAGCAACAGCAATTGAGAGATTCATACCTCATAAATTGGTAAGAGATGGAACGGATCCCCCGTGGTACACAAAACAGGTCCGAACGCTGTTGCAGAGGCAACGGAAAAAGCATGCGAAGTTCAGAAGAATGCGTAATCCCAAAGATTGGCTAAAATTTACAGATGTGCGAAATTTGGCACAGACTTCAATGCAAGATGCCTTTAATAGGTTCCACAATGAAACATTGTCTCAAAATTTGGTAAAAAATTCGAAGAAATTCTGGTCGTATGTAAAGTACACAAGCGGCAAGACGCAGTCAATACCTTCGCTGCGCAGTGCCGATGGTACTGTTACCGACGACTGTGCCGCTAAAGCGAAGTTATTGAACGCAGTTTTCCGAAGTTCCTTCACCAAGGAAGACGAATGGAATATTCCAGAATTTGAAACACGAACAGCTGCTAGCATGAGTTTCTTAGAAGTAGATACCTTAGGGGTTGCGAAGCAACTCAAATTGCTTGATACGGGCAAGTCTTCAGGTCCAGATTGTATACCGATTAGGTTCTTTTCAGATTACACTGATACAATAGCTCCCTACTTAGCACTCATATACAACTGCTCGCTCACCGATAGATCTGTACCTACAGTTTGGAAAATTGTGCAGGTCGCACCAGTGTTTAAGAAGGGTAGTAGGAGTAATCCATCGAACTACAGACCTATATCATTGACGTTGGTTTGCAGTAGGGTTTTGGAGCATATTCTGTATTCAAACATCTATTTATATGTAATTGGCATGGTTTCAGAAAACATCGTTCTTTTGCAACCCAGCTAGCTCTTTATTCGCACGAAGTAATGGCCGCTATCGACAGGGGTTCTCAAGATGATTCCGTATTTCTAGATTTCCGGAAAGCTTTTGACACCGTTCCTCACAAGCAACTTCTAATCAAGCTGCGGACCTATGGGGTATCGTCTTAGTTGTGCAACTGGATTCGTGATTCCCTGTCAGGGAGGTCGCAGTTCGTAGTAATAGACAGCGAATCATCAAGTAAAACTGAAGTGGTATCAGGTGTTCCCCAGGGAAGTGTCCTGGGACCTCTGCTGACCTGGGTGACAATCTGAGCAGTTCTCTTAGGTTGTTCACATATGATGCTGTAATTTACCGTCTAGTAAGGTCATCCGAAGACCAGTATCAGTTGCAAAGCGATTTAGAAAAGATTGCTGTATGGTGTGGCAGGTGTAAAGTGATCCACATGAGTTCCAAAAGAAATCCGTTGGAATTCGATTACTCGATAAATAGTACAATTCTCAAGGCCGTCAATTCAACTAAGTACCTGGGTGTTAAAATTACGAACAACTTCAGTTGGAAAGACCACATAGATAATATTGTGGGGAAGGCGAGCCAAAGGTTGCGTTTCATTGGCAGGACACTTAAAAGATGCAACAAGTCCACTAAAGAGACAGCTTACACTACACTCGTTCATCCTCTGTTAGAATATTGCTGCGCAGTGTGGGATCCTTACCAGGTGGGATTGACGGCGGACATCGAAAGGGTGCAAAAAATGGCAGCTCGTTTTGTATTATCACATAATAGGGGAGAGAGTGTGGCAGATATGATACGCGAATTGGGATGGAAATCATTACAGCAAAGACGTTTTTCGTCGCGGCGAGATCTTTTGACGAAATTTCAGTCACCAACTTTCTCTTCCGAATGCGAAAATATTTTGTTGAGCCCAACCTACATAGGTAGGAATGATCATCAAAATAAAATATGAAAAATCAGAGCTTGAACAGAAAGGTTTAGGTGTTCGTTTTTCCCGCGTGCTGTTAGGGAGTGGAATGGTAGAGGAATAGTATGATTGTGGTTTGATGAACCCTCTGCCAAGCACTTAAATGTGAATTGCAGAGTAGTCATGTAGATGTAGGTGTAGATGATTGTTCAGAACTTCTGCAGGCCCACTGATGCACAGTCAACATTCTTGCAAAAGAGCCTTCCAACAGTGCACATTCCTTCATGGAGCCATGTTGGCCATCTTGGGTACAATCTGAGGCACAGCTGTGTGCTGCACATCTGTGATGTGCATATTCTGACACTTGCAGCACCATATGTTCGTCAGACTTTAATTTTCTTCCCCATGATGTTTCCCCTTGAGTCAATAAAATGCTGTTCAAATTTAATGTCATTCTGAGCAGCCTGTGCCTTTCTGCAGTGTTCTGAAACTGGAACTTTTAAGTATGAACACCTTGTACACATTAATACTGATAGTTGATGAAAAATAGTTGTTATTTATTCTTACCTGTAGCTGACAAATGCGTCATACTGGAAATTTCTTGTCATTGCTGCATTGGCCAGTCTCAACTTTCTTATCTTCACAAGATGTAGTATGTATGTTATTTCATATCGGTAAAAATGCAAAACAAATATTGAGAAAGCTCCTAAAGCAATAACTGTGAGCAATGGAACACCAATTAAAATTATATAATTTGGCTCACAATGTGAAAAGTCATTGACAGAAACAATAAGCCTTTTTGCAAGATTTTCAGGATGGACACAAGTTAAGCCGTCGTGTTTTCCATGATTTAATAAATTAGGGTGGTATTTTGTTTCATTGATTGACAGGAGCCAACCTCTGAAATCTGGCACTGAACAGTCAGAGCAGTCAAATGGATTCCCTCCCAAGTCAAGTTCCTGAAGGTATTCAAATGATTTTTGCATTTCCTCAGTTATAGCATTGATCTTACAGTCTGAAATATCAAGTCTTGATAGCCATACACTGTTAGGATTATCATTTAACAAAAATATATTCGAATTATTCCAAGGGTAAATATCATTTCCTTTTAGGACCACAAATTCTGCTGATCCAGTCTCCACAATACCTTCAGGACTATCAAAATTGTTGTAAGACAAATCTAAAACTCTAATACCATCTGGGAGATGTAGTCTAAGATGTTTGTTTAAATTATTGTGGGACAGTCGCACAGTTTCCAAGTGAGACATTTCTACAAAAATATCACTGGGCAAGGTATACAGACCATTATATGACAAATCTAAGAACTGAAGTTCTTTCTGATGTCTTAATGGACTTTTGTTGTCTGTAGGCTCCAGCTCATAAAGTGAGCAATCACTGACATTAAGAAAGTGTAGCTGTACCTCACTGCTAAGATGCCCTATGAAAGCAGACAAATCTCCTAAGGGATTAGCAGCTAGATTTAACCATTTAAGATTTCTCATTGAGGAAAGTACTGTAGTGTAATATGAAATATTAATTGCATTGTGTGACAGATCAAGGGTCACCAAATTTTGAATTCGCTTCACTCCTTGTGGTATAGCTGTCAAGCTATTGTTTTCCAGGCTCAGTGATACCAGGTTCTGAGCGGAGAAAATAATTTTTTCTGAAACAGAAATAGAGAAATTGTTGATGCTGATAATTGAAGGTTTTTAAATTTAAGCTGTTTTACTGAACAACATTACTACATATTAGTGTTATGTTGCTGGTACATACCTGTGCATAAAACAAAAATTCAAGAATTTGAAAAAATATACAAGTGAGATATTGAAATGTTATGAATTTCAGTGTATTCAAATTATATGAAAGAGAGTTAGTATTAATTTTATAAGCAGAACATACCCAGGAAGTACTGTTTAGTAAAAGAATTTTCACAAACAATAAGAAAGAACAAAGATGAGACAGAGGAATAAAAGTACGAGGTGCATTCAAGTTCTAAGGCCTCCGATTTTTTTTCTCTGGTCTGGAAAGAGATAGAAACATGCGCATTGTTTTAAAATGAGGCCTCATTCATTGTCAATACATCCCAGAGATGGCAGCACCAAATGTCAGATGGAATTTTACCACCAGCAGCGAGAATGAGAACTGTTTTAAATACTTAAAATGGCGACGTTTTCCTTATTTGAACAGTGTGCAATCATTCGTTTTCTGAATTTTCATGGTGTGAAACCAATTGAAATTCATCGACAGTTGAAGGAGACCTGTGGTGATGGAGTTATGGAAGTGTCAAAAGTATGTTAGTGTGTGCAACAGTTTAATGAAGGCAGAACATCGTGTGACAACAAAACGAAACAACCTCGGGCTCGCACAAGCCGGTCTGACGACATGATCGAGAAAGTGGAGAGAAATGTTTTGGGGGATCGCTGAATGACTGTTGAACAGATCGCCTCCAGAGTTGGCATTTCTGTGAGTTCTGTGCACACAATCCTGCATCACGACCTGGAAATGCAAAAAGTGTCATCCAGGTGGGTGCCACGAATGCTGACGGACGACCTCATGGCTGCCCGAGTGGCATGTTGCCAAGCAATGTTGACGCGCAACGACAGCATTAATGGGACTTTCTTTTCATCGGTTGTGACAATGGATGAGACATGGATGCCATTTTTCAATCCAGAAACAAAGCGCCAATCAGCTCAATGGAAGCACACTGATTCACCGCCACCAAAAAAATTTTGGGTAACCGCCAGTGCTGAAAAAATGATGGTGTTCATGTTCTGGGACAGCGAGGGCGTATTCCTTACCCATTGCGTTCCAAAGGGCACTATGGTAACAGGTGCATCCTATGAAAACGTTTGGAGAACAAATTCCTTCCTGCACTGCAACAAAAACGTCCGGGAAGGGCTGCGGGTGTGCTGTTTCACCAAGACAACACACCCGCACATCGATCTAACGTTACGCAACAGTTTCTTCATGATAACAACATTGAAGTGACTCCTTGTGCTCCCTACTCACCTGACCTGGCTCCAAGTGACTTTTGGCTTTTCCCAACAATGAAAGACACTCTTCATGGCTGCCCATTCACCAGCCGTGCTGCTATTGCCTCAGTGATTTTCCAGTGGTCAAAACAGACTCCTAAAGAAGCCTTTGCCACTGCAATGGAATCATGGCGTCAGCATTGTGAAAAATGTGTACATCTGCAGGGCGATTACGTTGAGAAGTAACGCCAGTTTCATCGATTTCGGGTGAGTAGTTAATTGGAAAAAAATATTGGAGGCCTTACAACTTGAATGCACCTCATACTACAGGAAATATGGTACTCAGGATAGTAGTTATGTATAACAACAACTAAAAGGTCGTATGATTCCATACAAATAATTTTATCATCCTACAAGGTATAAAACATGTCACAAACATCAATCAGAGCGAACTAACTGCAGACCCAGAGAGGTTAGTTGAGCTACCTCAGGGCAGTGATACTGTTCTGGGAAAGAAAACATAAAACTAAGTTTTATTAAAGACTGGAAATTGCTGCTTGTGCTTCTCCTACCCAAGAAAAGTTTTACAAATTTAGCTGATTGCACAAATTTCAGGAAAATAAATGTACAAAGCCATTATTTCTTGTGCTGTTTTAGTATTTCTGAACAAAGTGCTCAAATGACTTGACTGCAGTTTCTCCATCTTGTGTGTGTGTGTGTGTGTTTGAGAGAGAGAGAGAGAGAGAGAGAGAGAGAGAGAGAGAAATCATTCATCTTTCTGTATTCATATATCTTTACATCTGCATTTATATGCAGTAATATTATCTTTAATATGTAGAATATTTTACCCTTAGATTTTTATGCTGTATTTATACTTTTAAAATCATCTACATAACATTACTGAGATTTTACACAAACACAGATAGGATCCACCATCTTGCTTAATAAAGGATTGGGATAGGTAAGTAACCAGGCAACACTCAGCAGTTATCTACCTGTAAATAAAGGTACAAGTGTGGTTCAGAAGATAGATCAGAATAGCTCATAGAGTCTCTTGGTTCTTTCAAATCTCTATTATTATCCTTGGCTCTTTGAAATTCCTATTACAGCCACATCAGATGATCATAGCCTTAGATCTTTGCCATTAGTTATGAAATTACTGATGTCATGGAAATACAAACATAGAAGTGCACTGAATGATACAGTTCACTCGAGCTGCATGCTGCTAATACAATCTCAATAAATCAGAGTAAGCTTCATGAAGAAGGTTTGATAAAGAGAGGAAAAATGTGTTTGATGAGCAGTCATGTGAGTGAATATGAAACATAGATGCCACATATGAATTCTGATTTATGACAATCACTGCATTTTACTTGATGTGCTAATCAGTCAATGCAAGACATGTTTATATTGGGTAGCATGGCAGCTCACAGAAGATTGAAAAACTGCTTGAGAGGGACTATGTATCATGCATTTGGCACAGTTCAATGTGAGAGAAAAGCCAGTCCTGCACTACAGCATTGTACAGGGTGTTTCAAAAATGACCGGTATATTTGAAACGGCAATAAAAACTAAACGAGCAGCGATAGAAAACACCGTTTGTTGCAATATGCTTGGGACAACAGTACATTTTCAGGCGGACAAACTTTCAAAATTACAGTAGTTACAATTTTCAACAACAGATGGCGCTGCAAGTGATGTGAAAGATCTGTGGGTGCGCCATTCTGTACGTCGTCTTTCTGCTGTACGCGTGTGCTGTTCACAACGTGCAAGTGTGCTGTGGACAACATGGTTTATTCCTTAGAACAGAGGATTTTTCTGGTGTTGGAATTCCACCGCCTAGAACACAGTGTTTTTGCAAAAGACGAAGTTTTCAACGGATGTTTAATGTAACCAAAGGACCGAAAAGCGATACAATAAAGGATCTGTTTGAAAAATTTCAACGGACTGGGAACGTGACGGATGAACATGCTGGAAAGGTAGGACGACCGCGTACGGCAACCACAGAGGGCAACGCGCAGCTAGTGCAGCAGGTGATCCAACAGCGGCCTCGGGTTTCCGTTCACCGTTTTGCAGCTGCGGTCCAAATGAGGCCAACGTCCATGTATCGTCTCATGCGCCATAGTTTACACCTCTATCCATACAAAATTCAAACGCGGCAACCCCTCAGCGCTGCTACCATTGCTGCACGAGAGACATTCGCTAACGATATAGTGCACAGGATTGATGACGGCGATATGCATGTGGGCAGCATTTGGTTTACTGACAAAGCTTTTTTTTACCTGGACGGCTTCGTCAATAAACAGAACTTTCGTCCCTGCATCCTCAAAAAGTATTGGTCTGGGCCGCCATTTCTTCCAAAGGAATCATTGGCCCATTTTTCAGATCCAAAACGATTACTGCATCATGCTATCTGGACATTCTTCATGAATTTGTGGTGGTACAAACTGCCTTAGACGACACTGCGAACACCTCGTGGTTTATGCAAGATGGTGCCCGGCTACAACGCACGGCCGACGTCTTTAATTTCCTGAATGAATATCTGGATGATCGTGTGATTGCTTTGGGCTATCCGAAACATACAGGAGGCGGCGTGGATTGGCCTCCCTATTCGCCAGACATGAACCCCTGTGACTTCTTTCGATGGGGACACTTGAAAGACCAGGTGTACCGCCAGAATCCAGAAACAATTGAACAGCTGAAGCAGTACATCTCATCTGCATGTGAAGCCATTCCGCCAGACATGTTGTCAAAGGTTTCGGGTAATTTCATTCAGAGACTACGCCATATTATTGCTACGCATGGTGGATATGTGGAAAATATCGTACATAGAGTTTCCCAGACCGCAGCGCCATCTGTTGTTGACAATTGTAACTACTGTAATTTCGAAAGTTTGTCTGCCTGAAAATGTACTGTTGTCCCAAGCATATTGCAACGAACGGTGTATTTCTATCGCTGCTCGTTTAGTTTGAATTGCCGTTTCAAATATACCGGTCATTTTTTAAACACCCTGTAGGAAGTGATAGATCAATGCACCATACAATACTAAAGGTAAAGCAAGAAACACATTTTTTCTATAGAGACACATTTTTTCCATATCACTTAAAAACATCAGAACTGCTTTAACATTGGAAAAAGAATGATAATGATTTATTGGGACACTACACAATTATGTATTTCAATTGTCTTGACAAGGGAGCCAAATAGTGATTCACTGAGGTTATTACAGGGAGCAATTTGCAAAATATGACCCACACTTTGCTGCATGACAGTGTCCAACTACAATCACTTAACAGCATGCACAAATTGTGGCACTAGAGATGAGAGCCTCTGAATTATCTCTCCTCTGGGTCTGTTTGAATAGCAAATTGTTTATATTCATTTTACATCAGTTAAGTATCTTGGAATGAAGTTTTTCAGTGATTAATCTAGTTACATTACTTTCTGAATCACTCTTGTATTACCAGTAGCAAATAACACATACCTGCTTCATCAGTGCTAAGTTCTGAGCCCACTAATTTTAATTCTTCCATCTTCTGCTGTTCACTCATTGCAAAGTTGGTTAAGTTTGTATTTATTAAAACTAATCTTTTAAATGTTGTATTTGTAATAAGTGGTTGAAGATAGTGTGGTGTGTCCAAAAAGAGGCCCTTCTGAACCTCTACATGTAATGTGATGTTTTCTGCTTTCAGTTTCTTGAGATGAATTTCTCTGAAATTATCCCAATACTTTTTGCTGTACGGCCCATCACTATGTGCTTCTTTGTAATCCGGCAGCAAAATCTTCTGAGAAATATGGGCTGATTCAATACAACCTGTGCTCCTGTATTAAGAAAGAACAACACACTTCAATTTACATTACACACTGTAGGTTCTTGGTGAAACATTATATCAACAAAATGAAACGACTTTTTCCTTGTTTCTCAAGGCAGTTTCTTTTGAACTGATTGGCATTCCCAGTTTCTTGATTCCCGCTAGATAGCAGCTTGAGGAATACTTTTTCATCAAAGTATGTAACTCCACTCTCACTGTATACAAGAAGGTAACAATTAAGAATTTTTTATGTTCTGTATTGTGGTGCACCTGAAACTTGTTTTCAAGATCTGTAAGAAACACTGTTAAGGAGTGCAAATATTCCAAGGTCCTTAAAGAGACCTCTATAATGTGCAGCTATTTACTTTCCACAATAGTCATACTTCCTATTTATTATGAATAAGCACTTTACTTGCTTCTGGTGCACTGCTTTAGAAGATAATTCCATAAGATGACAGGGAGTCTTGAAGAGCAAAACATTCTACATAGGGCCTCATGATTAGTTTCTCTCTGTGTTGACTCCATTTTTACTTTTATTTATTTATTTTTTTAATTTTTTTATTGGTATTGGTCCTGTATATCATACAATTTGTACAGTAAAGCACATCATGATATAGGACAAGTCAATTTGAAAATTATGTTGAGACGGTGTATGATGAGAGATGATGGTAATGGTACGTAACTCATATAGCAGAATAAATATAGGATTTATAGACAAAATATAAAAAGGTGGTGTGTGATGAGAGATTACAGTGGTGATATATACTACACATAGCCGAATACATGTAAGAGATGCAGTCAGAATATGAATAACATACAATTGTTAAATTATCTTACTAAGTAGAAATACCTACAAGTGAATAAACAGCTTATTACAAGTGATTAAAAATTTGTGGTACATACTTCACATAGCAGAATACATATCTGAGATACAGACAGAATGTAAATAAGATACAATGATTAAATTATCTTACTAAATAGAGATAACTACAAGTGAATAAACAGCTTCAAGTAATTAAAATTTTCTTTTGTCATTTGAAGGAATTTTATATAGTATTTCATTTAGTGCGAGAGAATCAATATGTACTTCTACTGCTAACACATAATTTTGCTGGTCTGAAATCACATCATATGAGTATGTATGAGATTAAGACAAACTGTTTGCTGTGAACCTTTAACAAGCCTGTTTGACTATCATCTGAGCTTTGTAAGATAGCTTGAGTTCAGAACCTTGATTAGCATGCTTACATCATCAGCAGAGATTACAATTTTTGAATTATTATTTAAAATCACTGGAAGACCATTGACATAGGTTAACGACAAGAGCAGATCCTGTATCAATCCTGATGAAATCCAACACTTTATGTTCCCTCATTTAAGTCTGTCAATGTGACTCTCTGCTTTTTGTTATGAAGGTGAGACTCGTCCATGAAACAGGGTTGTCATTCATGCAAAAACGTTTGAGCTGGGCAAGAAGAATTTGTGGTCAACACAATCACAAGCATGAAACAGAATATTCCAACAGTGTTACAGTAATGAGCCAAACCATTATGACTAGCTGGCACCATGTAGCTCAGGATGTCTACGCAGATCATGCAATTCTCATAAATTACAGTGGATTGTGGGCATGGATATTCACTATCATACCCTCAAACCACTGTAACATGATTCTGGCCTTACCATGCAGACAGTTATCTTGGTGGAAAATGCCTTCGTCTTCAGGGAAGACATCAAGCATGAAGGAATGCTGGTGCTCCGCAACAGTGTTGATGTAATCCACAGCTGTCTTGGTGCCTTTGATTACTACCACAGCTCACAAGGGCCCCAGACAAATGTCCCCCACAGCATAATACTGCCTCCACCAGCATGTGTCTGTGGTGTGGTGCATGTTTCAAGCAGCCACTCCACTGGATAATGGTGTATGACAATCAACCTGGTGCAACAATAAACGTGATTCATCCAACCAGGCACCATGTTTTCACTGATCCATTGTCCCATGCACACTTCAGTTATGGGATCAACATGGGATTACACATGCCAAAGGTGTGCTTTGAAACACTTGTGCCATCACTAGCATTGTACTGTCATCAGGTCTGTTACAGATTGCTGCCTATTCAGATATAAATAGCGTTCATGCCTTTGACTTCCATGTTTCCAATGTTCTTCATCTTCCTTCCATAGATGCTCAAGATAGTAGCATGAGAACATTTAACCAGATTCACTGTTTATAAGATGCTCATTACCAGGTACCAGCTCATAACAATCTGCCCCTTGTCAAATTCATTTATCTTAGTGGATTTCATTTATGACATGTATCATCACTAGATTGAGTCTCCATTCATCACTGCTTTGTTTATATACTTTCCTTACTGCAACACATGCCAAAAACATCATCAAATAGCAATCAATCACATTGTGGGCAGTGATCATAATAATTTTGTCTCATCAGCTCTTGTCTAGTTGAGAGATAGTTGCCTACATGGGGAATCTTTTATGAATACCAGTAGAGAGGTAATTAACAATTTCTGCTCTGAAAAATGAGACCATATTCTAACATGCACCACATTCTCGAAAAAGTTTGAAAAGGCTGGAAGGAGTGAAATAAACCTGTAATCAAAGCTGATTTCCCATCTGCAGTATTATAGATGAGTGTTACTACAGAATGATTAAAGATGTCAGGAAATGTGTGCTGAGATCAATCTTTCCCAGAAATTTGGCACAAGTTTTATGCTCACATATTATGACTAAAAATCCATGCAATTTGCACATTTATTTATCATATGTATGAAAGCTGACTTCCGAATTATATTTTGTATGCAAGTGCATGTGCCGTATTTGTATGACGAATTCTAGATTCAAATATTTTCCTGTTCGCATCAGTTTTGCATCACCTCTCATTGATTGTGTCAATGCAAATTTGTATTGTGATATATTCCAAAATTTTGAACATTTGTAAATGCCACAATAAACTCATACTGATACTATGAGGGTCACTCCAAAAGACATGCACACTATTTTTTTTTTAATCCATCTTTTATTCTACATGTTTGAAAGTTTTACAGTGTGTAGATACATCCTTTAGGAACAATATTTTCATTTCTCCACATAATTTCCATCCCTCTCAACTGCCTTATGCCATCTTGGCTCCAGCACCTGTATACCCACACGGTAAAATTCTGGACCATCCTGTTGGAGCCATTGTTTGGCAGTGTGCACAAGGGAGTCTTCATCTTCAAACCTTGTTCCACAAAGAGAGTTTTTCAGTTTCCCAAAGAGATGATAGTCACATGGAGCCAGGTCAGGAATGTAAGGTGGTTGTTTCAGTGTTGTCAATCTGAGTTTTGTGATCGCTCCCATGGTTTTTTGACTGACATGTGGCCGTGCATTGTCATGCAACGGCAAAACATCCTGCTTTTGCTGAGGTTGTTGAACACGACTCAGTTGAGCTTGAAGTTTCTCCAGTTTCATCATATATGCATCAGTGATCAGAGGGGGGTGGGGGTGGGTGGGGGGGGGGGGGGGGAAGAAATCCCCATGGCACAAGCATCCCACAACCACCCCACAACCACCTCTGCTCCCTCTGAAACTACTGCTCTGCAATCCCTACTCCATAAATCACATCACTGAAATTGATTCCCTTCCTCTCGAGAATCTGGAGGAGCATTCCAGACACAACCCCTATAAGTTATCCAACCTGATGACATCCTACTGCTGCCACAGTATGAACCACTGTGACTACCTTGCAGAAGGTCTCCACCAATTAACTGATTCCTCCACCTATAAACTCTGCCAGAGTGATCCCAGAACACCTCCCCTGAATCCATTTCCTTCCTCACCCCTATGACACCAAAATCCACAACCCAACAATCCTGGTTGCCCTGTTGTGGCTGGTTACTGTACCCCCACTAAAGAATTTCAGCCTTCATTGACTGACACCTCCAACCAGTTGCCCATAATCTAACCTCCCACATCAAAAACACTAACCACTTCCTTCAATGACTCTCCACCATCCCTACCCCTTTACCTCCTATACCCCTACTCATCACTGTTGACATCACCTCCCTATACATCAATATCCCTCATGTCCGTGGTCTTACTGCTACTGAACCATACCTTTCCCAACGTCCTTCAGACTCCAAACCAACTACCTCATTCCTCAACAACTTACTAACTTTATCCGAACTCACAGCTACTTCTCATTTGAAGTGAAAGTATATAAACAAATCCATGGGACAGCCATGGGCACCTGCATGGCATCCTCCTATGCCAGCCTTATTGTGGTCCATCATGAGGAGACCTTGCTAGCCTGCCAAAACATCTAACCCATAGTCTGGTTCAGGTTCATTGATATCTTCATGATCTGGACACAGGGTCAAAACATTCTTTGTTCCTAGACAACCTCAACACCTTCTCTCCCATCCACTTCACGTGGTCCACCTCAACCCAGGGTGCCACCTTCCTAGATGTTGACCTTCTCCTATCTGATGGCTCCATCCACATCCCTGTCCACATTAAATCTGCCAACCTCCAAAAATACCTGCATTTTGACATCTGTCATCCCTTTCACACCAAAAAACCCCTCCCGTACAGCCTGTCCACCTGGGGGGCAGTGTATCTGCAGTGACAAAAGTCCTTTACTCAGTAAGCTGAACGTCTCACCAATGCCTTCACAGCCACGCACTATCCCTCAGACCAAAGCCTTCACAGACATGCTCTATCCCCCAGACCTAGTCCACAGAAAGATCTCCCCTGCCATTTTCCTTCTCATCCCCAATCCTCCCACCACCTCCAGGAACCAGCCACAAAGGAGTGTCCCCTTCATTACCCACTTCATTACCCAGTACCACCCCCGGACTGGAACAACTGAACCATTACCTTTTGTCATGCCCTGAAATGAGGGACATCTTATCCTACCTGAGATACTTCCCACCCTTTCTAAAGTGGTGTTCCATCACCCACCCGACCTCCACAGCATCCTAGTCCACTTCTATGCCACTCCTAATCCCAACCTCTTGCCACAAGGATCATATCCCTATGGAAGACCCAGGTGCAAAACCTGCCCAATTCACCGACCCAGCACTTTCTATTCCATTCCTGTCACAGGTTTATCCTACCCCATCCCTCCACCACCAGCTTTTCTGAACTGCACAGATGGGAGTTATCCTTACAGTTCATTCTCTGCTCTGTAACTATGCCAACCTCAACCTACAGTAACATACTGCCCCCAAACCCTCCACCCAACAGTTTCCATCCTCTCTGTCCTATCATCTCCTTCCCATTCTCATCTCCCACCCTGTTTATTTGCAGCCCTCTAGCAATGCATCCATTTGTCTATCCCCACTCCTCTCATTTTTTTTCTCCCACCTCCCTGCCCCACAACCTCCTGACACTGCACATGTTGGCAGTCTGGTCCATGCACACTCCACCAGACAGAGTTTGTCTCTCTCCCCAGGCTGTAAACTATTACCCCTTCCCCTTCCCCACCCCCTCCAGATTGCTCCTTCTATCCTACGCGATAGTTGCATTCTGGTCCGAGATGCTGGAGTTGGCGATCGTGTGTGTGTGTGTGTGTGTGTGTGTGTGTGTGTGTGTGTGTGAGGTGTGGTTGCTTGTGTGTGTGAATGGTGTATGTCTCTCTTGTACTGATGAAGGCTGTGCCTGGAAGCTTTAAGTAAGTGTCTTATTTGTGCCTGTCTGCAACCTTATGTGTCTCCTTTACGATAAGTAACACTCTCTCGTTACCTACGTTGTTAAAGTGAATTAGTCATATTTTAGCTCAACAGATTAAAAGATAATCTGCAGGCTTTGTTTAAAGATATTTGTTTATTGTCCAGTAAAACATTGTCCCAGCAGCAATATAGTCCCACTGTGAATGTTGTTCTAAAACACGGAATGAGTTGGTTGATGTTCATAAGTGGCTGGAAATCATCCTGACTACTGTCAAATGATTGGCTCCTGCTGTGAGATAGCATGTTGGGAAAGCTGTCATGAGTATTGTACCAGAGTTACCAAAGATATTTCAAGTAATACCCTCTCCAGTGAATCCTGTCTCCCTGCAGGAAGTATGGGGTCTGTCACTACTCATCCACTTGATTGCATCTGGACTAGTGTGCCAGCGGTGATATAGGGATTATGTTCAGGTTAGAGAGGGACCAGGAAGGACTCAGGATGTCCTCCTAACCAACTGGTTCAACATGCTGTCTTCCTTTGAAACAAACTGAGCCAGAGAAATTTACTTCAGCTGCTGGGAACCCTGCTATGTGCTGTGTCTAGAAGAGTCAAGTGCAAAAGGGTAGGAGTCTATTAATCATCAGTAGTTCAAACATACAACAAATAATGGTACTCTTTAGGGAATGGCAGCAAGGAACAGGTAGGTAACACCAAAAGCATTCAGTGTTTATGCCTGAAAGCCTCATTCAACATGTTGAAAAGATTATTCCAACAGTCACAGAAGGAACAGTGTACAATAAACTTCATATTGTGTCACACACTGGAACAAATGGTGCCTGTAATCAGGGCACTGAGGTCACACTTGGATCATTACAGTGAGTGGCAGAGAAGGTTGAGAAGACCAGTGTTGTGCATGGGGTTTCAACAAAGCCATATTTTGTGGTATTGCCCTCAAAACTGATTGTGGCTCTCTGGATGTGAGCCGAGTGGAAGGACTGGACCAGAGGCTATGAAGATTCTGTGACAAGCTGGGCTGCAACTTCCTAAAACTCTCCATCCAGTCTAGATAGAGATAGCTGTAGGAGACCCAGATATAATTGTGTAAGATTCAAAGAAATGCCCCCTCCACCTCCACCACCACCACTACCACTACCACCACCACCACCACCACCACCACCACCACCACCACCACCACCAACCTGGGTGACAGTATTAAAATCCTATTAATTAACTATAAAAACATTAGCAACAAAATGCCAGAGTGTGAAGCACTCTTGAAAAGCAGTGAAGTTCACATAATTTTAGGCAGAGAAAGCCGATTAAAATCTGAATTTTATGGCAGTGGCATTTTTGGGGAAAGTTTATGTGCATATTGAAAGGACAGCATAATGGGACACTGAAGTGGTGTATTTGTAGCAGTAGACAAGAAACTCAAATCTACCCAGTTGGAAATTGAAGCTGCATGCAAAATTGTGTGAGGAAGACTCAGTATCAGTGGTGGGAATAAAATCGTAATTGGGTCCTTCTGTCAACCACCAGACTCACCTCCTGAAGTATCGAAAACTTTAGAGAAAAATCTGTTTTCTTGTATATAAGTTCCCCATCAGTTGGTAGAAAGTTCATGATGGGAGGGACCCTCCATTGCAAACAGTCACAGTAATTAAACTTCTAAAGAAACTGTGACTACTGCATAATAGGTATAAAAGAAGGCATAGGGCTATGTGTTTGGGAGTCAAGAGAGCAATGTATGAAGCCTTCAGTGGCTACCACAGCAGAATATTGTCAAATGATCTTTCACAAAACCTCAAGAAATTTGGATCTTATGTAAAGGCTGTTAGTGGCACAAAAGTTTGTGTACAGTTCCTAGTGAATGAGACAGTTTCCAAAATGGAGGGTAGCAAAGCAAAAGCTGAAATACTTAATTCTGTTGTCGAATGGTGCTTTACAAAGGAAAACCCAGGAGTGTTGCTTTAATTTAATCCTTGTACCATTGAAAAGGTGAGTGAAATAAGTATTAGTGTCAGTGATTTTGAGAACAGCTGAAATCGTTGAAATTGAACAAAGCTCCAGGGTCTGATGGAATCCCTATTAGACTCTGTCCTGAATTTGGAGCTGAGTTAACCCCATTTCTAAGTATAATCTATTGTAGACTCCTCAAACAAAAACCATGCCCTGTAATTTGAAGTAACCACAGGTCACATCGTCTACACGAAGGACAGCAGAAGTGATCCACAAGACTACCACCAATTACTCTTGACATCAATTTTTTGTAGCTCTTAGAACATATTCTGAGCTCAAACACAGTGAGGTGTCTCATACTGAATGACCTCTTCCATGCCAATCAGCTTTGATTCCAAAAACATCATCATGTGAAAGTGAACTCAGTTTCCTGGCATGACATGCTGAAAGCTTGGATCAAAGCAGTCAGGCAGATGCAGTATTTATTGATTTCCAAAAAGCATTTGACTCAGTACCACACCTACACTTATTGTCAGAAGTGTGATCACATGGGGTATCAAGTGAAATTTGTGACTGGACTGAGGACTTTTTGTAGGAAGGATGCAGTATGTTGCCATGGATGGAGAGTCATTGTCAGAGGTTGAATTAAGTTCTTGTGCTGCCCCAGGGAAGAGTGCTGGAATCTTTTCTGTTCAAGTTGTATATTAATAGCCTTGCAGACTTTTTCCAGATGAAGTAGTTATTTATAAAGAAGTACTGCCTGAAAGAAACTGCATAACATTCAGTTGGATTCTTATAAGGTTTCAAAGTGTTTCAGAGATTGGCAACTTACTTTAAATATTCAGAAGTGTAAAACTGTACACTTCACAAACTGGAAAATATTGTACCCTATGACTATAATATCAATGAGTAACAGTTGGAATTCACCAACTCATATGTCATTGGTGAAGCAGGAGGAAAACTTCAGTTTATTGCTAGAATACTGGGGAAGTGCAATCAGTCTACAAAGGAGGTTACTTACAAATCACTAATGCGAGCCATTCTAGAACATGTGTGTGGGGTCCACACCAGATAGGACTAACAGGAAATATTGAATGTATTCAGAGAAGGGCAGCATGGATGGTCACAGATTTGTTTGACCCATGGGAGAGTGTCACTTGGAAAGTGAACTGGTAGCCTCTTGATGACAGATGTAAACTATCAAGGGAAAATCTACTAAGAATGTTTCAAGAAATGGCTTTAAATCATAACTAGGAATATACTACAATCTCCTACATATTGTGAAGACAAGGTCAGAATACTTACAGCATACACACATACTTTCAAACAATCTTACCATGGTACAATGGGACATACCCTCTGCAATGCACTTTACAGTGGCTTGCAGAGTACATGTAGATGTAGATAAAGAAACTTCTAAAGAAACAGAGACTACTGCATAATAGGTGTAAAACAAAGCATCAGGCTAAAATAGAGAGATGCTAAACAAAACATGTTTGACTATCTACAAAGCAATGCTTGAAGCCTTCATTGACTACCATAGTAAATAGAGACAGTTAGTACAACCAACTTAAGTGCTCAATCATTCATGGATGAGACAGGAACTGAAATTGTGAATAGTAAGGCAAAATCAGAAATACTTAACTTGTTTTCAAACATTCCATTACAAACGAAAAGGCAGAATTGCCTGAATTTAATCCTCATACCACTGAAAAGATAACTGAAGTAAGTGACACTGTCAGTGGCACTGAGAAACAGCTGAAATCTTCAAAATTGTACAAAGCTCCAGAGCCTGATGGAGTCTCTATCACATTCTGTACTGAATTTGCAGCTGAATTAGTCTGTCTCTTAACCACCATCTATCTTGGATCCCTTGAACAAAAAACTGTGACCAGTTGAAAACAAGCACAGGCCACATAAATTTTCAAGAATGTTAATACGAGTGACCCAAAAAATGACTGTACAATATTCTTGATATTGATTCAGTGAAGAATCTTAGAACATATTCTCAGCTCAAACATAATGAGGTATGCCAACTGTCATGGATTCCGGAGACATCGATCATGGGAAACCCAACTCTTGGTTTTCTCATATGATGTACTGAAAGCTTTGAATCAGGGTAGTCAAGTAGACACAGTATTCCTTGATTTTAAAAAAGCATTTGACTCAGTACCACATCTACACTTATATTCAAAAGTACGATCATATGGGGTATCAAGTGAAATATATGACTGGGCTGAGGACTTTTTGTAGGGAGGATGCAGTATTTTATTTGGGATGGAGAGTCATTGTCAGATGTAGAAGTAAATTTGGGTCTGCCCCAGGAAAGTGTGTTGAGACCTTTGCTATTGATGATGTACATTAATGACCTTGCAGACTATATTAATTGTAACCTCTGAATTTTTACAGATGATGCAGTTATCTACAATGAAGCACTGTCTGGAAGAAGCTGCATAAATATTCAGTTGGATTTTGATAAGATTTCAAAGTGTTGCTGAGACTAGCAACTTGCTTTAAATGTTCAGAAATGCAAAACTGTGCACTTCACAAAATGAAAAAAAAGTTGCATCCTATGACTATAATATCAATGACTGACAGCTGGAATTGGCCGACTCATAAAAACAGCAGGGTGTGGAATTTTGTAAGGATGTGAAACAGAATAACCACATAGAATCTGTCATTGTCGAAGCAGGAGGCAAACTTCAGAATACTGGGGAAACTGAATCAGTCTGAAAAGGAGACAGCTTACAAATCATTCATGTGACCCATTTTGGAATATTGCTCAAGTGTTTGGGACCCATACTGGATGGAACTAACAGGGGGTATTGAATGTATACAGAGAAGGGCAGCATGAATAGTCACAGGTTTGTTTCATCCATGGGAGCGTGTCACAGAGATGCTGAAGAAACAGAACAGGTTGAATCTTGAAAGTAGATGTAAACTGTCCCAAGAAGGCCTACTTACAAAATTTCACGAAATGGCTTCAAATGATGACTCTAGGAATATATTACAACACCCTACATTTTGCTCCCACAGTGTTCATGAGGACAAGATTAGATTAATTACAGTATACACAGAGGCATTTACAATCATCCTTCCCACACTCCATATGCAACTTGAATGAGGAAGGATGCTAATAACTGGTAGAATGAGACATACTTTTTACCGTGCACTACAAAGTGGTTTGCAGAGTGCTGATGTAGACTTTCTGCAGCCCAAAAATTTCCTCAGTAGGTGTCAACATGGATCTTGCAAACAACAGTCAAGTAAAGTACAGTTCTCTTTTTGTCCGTGAGGCCTAGTGTACAGTAGATACCAGAACCCAGATAGATGCCATGCTACTTTCAGTGTGAGGTGGCGCCATAGTTAGCACACTGGACTCACATTCAGGAGGAGGACATTTCAAATCCATGTCCCACCATCAAGATTCAGCCTTTCTGTAATTTTCCTAAATTACTCCAGGCAGATGCTAAGATGGTTCCTTTGAAAGACCCTGCCCAATTTTCTTCCCCATCCTTGAAACAATCTGAGCTTGTTCTCCATCTCTAACAACCTTGTTGATGGGATGTTAAACTCTAATATTCCTTCTTCCTTCAATGTTCCCTGACTTCCAGAAAGTTCACAGATACAGTTCCATTCTGTTGCCTAGTGAAAAAAAATGAGCATACAGAAAATTAGACCATCTTTGTCACTTGATTGAAGAGTTCCTGTCATTCATAACAGAGATAAATCTTCAGACATATATGTAACTTCAGGGAGAGTTGTAAGATTGATACTGTTGACAGTATCTATCAATCACATAGTGGGAAATGTTTGAAGCTCCATGTAGCTGATCTGGGACAATACGATTGTATACAGAGCAGTTGCAACACTAGAACAGTGTAGCAAAGTGCAGGAAGATCTACATAGGATAAGTGCTCATGTGATGAATATGAAGTTGACTCTCCACATAAGAAAATGTAACGTTCTGCACATAAATAGGTGGGAAGACCAATTACAATATGATTATACTATTTGCTGAACAATCACTGGAAGTATCCACATTCATTAAATATCAAGGAATATGAGTGGTCTACAGCTACCAGTTTAAGATTTAAACTCACAAAGACTCATATTATGCACTTTCAAGCAAGCAATAATGACCGTTGGCACCAGAAGTTGATGTTAATGGTCATACACTGAATGAAGCGCAGAGTAAAATTCATTGTTGTCTAGCTGGATAATAAGTTAGAATGAAGTAATATCTGGATAAATGAATCAAGAAGCTCAGTTCAGCATGTTATGCCCTTAGAAGCACATTTTCAATCCCTGTTGTCTTATGGTTTTGTCTTCTGAGGTGGTGATCTAAAGTAAGTAAAGTTCTTATTCAGCAGAAGAGGATAGTGAGAATATTGTCTAAAGTTATAAGGGTACATTTCGCAGGAGTGTTTTTGAAGGTCTTGGAGTTCTTACACTTACTTTCCAATACATTTGCTCCTCAACTGTTTCAACTAAATTGTAATGTACACAGTCACAATACAAGACATAAAAACAATTTTCGTGACTCCTTGTCTAGAGTTCAGAATGGAGGTAAGTGGTCTGGAGGTGAAATATTCCATGATCTCCCTTCTAGTAGAAAGTAAGAAATTGGAAATCTCTACCAATTAAAAATAAAAACATATCTTGTTAGTAACTTTTTATACAAATTATCTGAGTATGTTGATTCAGAGACTGAAAAGTTCTGTTACGCAGGCAGCAATGTTGTTTTTATAAGACTACTTGACAAGTAATACTGGGACGCAATATTAATAAATCTAAAAAACATAGGTTTTTAAAATACTGTTGTAATCAAGTGAATATTCTACATCTTCATCTATGTGATTACTCTGCTATTCAAAGTTAAGTGCCTGGCAGAGGGTTCAATGAGCCATCTTCAAGCTGTCTCTCTACAATTCCACTCTCGAACAATGCGCAGGAAAAATGAGCACTTAAATTTTTCTGTGTGACCCCTGATTTGTCTTATTTTATCATGATGGTCATTTCTCCCTATGCAGGTGGGTGACAGCAGAATGTTTTTGCAATCTGAGGAGAAAACTTCATGAGAAGATTCCATCGCAATGAAAAACACCTTTGTTTTAATGATTGCAACTCCAATTCAAGTATAATATCTGTAGGATTATCTCCCCTATTTTGTGATAATACAAAATGAGCTGCCCTTCTTTAAACTTTTTCAATATCATTGGTCAGTTCCATCTGATACGGATCTCACACCGCACAGCAATACCCCAGAATAGGGCGGACAATTGTAGTGTAAGCAGTCCCTGTAGTAGATCTGTAACACCTTCTAAGCTACTAATGGCAGCTTAATACCAGCTGTATAGGAAATCTGAAGGGGCAGTTGCTGTTTCAAAGTAGCAGTTTCTTTACTAATTAAAAATTAACAGCACTAAGCAATATAGCGACAGCTTATTGTCAATACAGTATACAGAGTAAATTTCTATGTCTTTGCCTTACATTAATGTATATCTTGACTTTTTCCTCATCCTTGAAGGTTCTCCTTCTTGTTGGACTCCATCGAACAAAATGAATAAATGAATGAATGAACTGAGAATTGTTGGAAGAATCCCCAGGAAGTGTACACCATCCATGAAAGTGGTAACCTACAATACCCTCCTTCTACTCATGCTTGACTATTGTTCATCAATCTGGGATCCTTACCTGATAGGAATAATAGAGGAAATTGAGACATCCAAAGAAGAGCAGTGCATTTTGCCACAGGTTCATTTATTAAGCAGGAAATCATCAGGGGATGCTCATATGACCCCATTGGCAAATGCAAGACATGCACTGTGCATCATGGTGAGGTTTACTGTCAAATTATGAGATCTTATATTTTTGGGAGTTCTGCCTACATGTGTCTTGTAAAACAATCTTGAAGGTAAAATGAGAGAGATTCAGGCTCACAATAAGGATCACCAACAATTAATCTCCCTTTGCATCATTCATGAATGGAAGAAGAATGGAAGGAAGTGACAGTTGCACACAAAGTACCCTCTGCCACACACAATAAGGTGACTTGCAGAATACAGATGCAGAAGTAGACATAGATGCAATCACTGAATCTGGTAACCAATGATTTCAGTATTTATCATTTCTGTCACAGCTGGACTCATTTAATTTGTATCACAATTTTTATTTGTCTTTTTGTTTGATGAAGTTCTAGACTTTTTGTGTTTTATTCTTGAGGAGTTTTGTGTTTTCAGCATAGCATCTGTGTTTCGCTTTTTTAATAACTGACTGGAGGATTTTAAAATAGTGGTGATGATGCAGTTTCAACTCTTGACTACAGCTTGACCTGTGAGTTATGTAGGAATTCATAGCAATCACTCTTCTTGCACTTCATATGCAAAATGCAACAAGAAGAAACCTTAATCGGGGTGGTACCCACTATCATACACTTCACAACAGTTTGCAGAGTACATAAGAAGATGTAGATGTACATGAAGTTATACTTAAGGAAGAGTAAAATTTTCCTTTGCATTCTTTGCTAACAAAATCTTCCCTGCATTCTTTCCATAATTTCTCTCTAAACACTGTGAATGAGTCATTGTTTTTGGTTATGTGATACAATACTTTTTTCTATGATTTGAATGCAGCTGCTCAGCATATTTTATTGTTAACATTTAGCCACCATGCTCAGGTAAACAACTGACTGTTGATTTTGCATCTAGGTCACTGATTGTACTTTGGTTTAAAAACAGATTATAAATGGCTGTTACACTATATCCTTCAGTGCTCATGAGGAATCTCATTGCACTAAATAATACACAGTTGGGGCTTGACTGTTATAAGTGTCTGACAGAAAATCAACATTAAAGTCTTTATAGACATTGATTCTCCATTTAAATCAGCTCAATCTTGTTAAAATTTTCTCTCGCTGCTTTATGAAGCTTAAAGTGTTTTTGTGCCTAGTAAACTAGCAGTGAAACTTCTGATGTTTTCTCCTAAAGAAAGTCTAGGAAACATTTTGGAAATCTCTGGAATAGGGTGGAAGCTGCATCAGTGAGAATGGACAGTTCTGGTAATAAAGTTATGCAAGCAGCCTGCTGTTTACAATGCAGCAAAGTAAGGTGTGAGGCATTAATCAGGCATGCGTTTGAATACTATTCTCTTTTTTTGATTGATTTTCAAAGCACAATTAATGTATTCACAGACCAACTTATGCATCAATAAATACTGTGAGAAAGAAAGTCTGTATGGTATGAGGAAAATTTAGAAACTGCAACAAACAACTTCAAATAAATATCAACTGTGTCTTTCAATTGGCATGGAACTGTGCAATATGGAATAGAGGTGCAAAAACATTTGTCTACAACAACAGGAAGGAGAATAGCCAGAGAAAATGGCCATACTGCAGTGTTAATGCAGTAAAACATGAAAAATATACTAAACCAACAAGAACAAAGCAAAATCAGATCGTGAGAATAAAAAAACATGTTAAAGGAATGAGTGACAAGTGCCCTTCACAAAAAGTCCACAGTCAATGTTGATTCCTGTACTAAATGTTTTGGGGAGAAAAGAAATTATTTGAGTAGAATGTAATGGAATGCAAAATTTTTGATGTAGTAAAGAGTATCCATCAGTGATGGTCAATGAAAAATTTGCAAGAGAATGAAAATTTGCTTAGTGTAAGGCTAAAACTCAAGTTCAGATTTCTTATGTATAAGGCTATTTAGTATAGCTGAGAGAGATGCAGCTCTTTTCCAAAGTAGCAGTATTCTTATGATTAACTGGCTTACATTTTGCTGGCATAAACAGAAATAGTATCAAACAGTACAGTGATAATTTGTTGTTAATAGAGTGTACATACTCAGTGTCTATTGCCGTCTTGTTTCTTGTTCATAGAAATTTGTTCAACAGTTCTTACAGGGAGAAAAGCGTAGGAGAGGATGGGAAGGCGAGATAGACCCCTCCTGTCTCTTAAAACTGGGTATGGAGAGAGTGTAGATATATTTGTATAGATGTGGTACCATACCACAGCTGGGAAATAGAGGGAGAACAGTGGGCTTGTCAGATTCAAGTTTGTGGGATATATAGTACCCACAGTTTTGTTCTATGTGTTTAAGGAGCAAGAGAGAGCAATAAGCTGGTAAGAGATTTGTGTAAGTAAAGGTAAATGTATGTGGAAAGCAAGGCAGAGAGCATGGTGTTCAAGGATTTGGAGAGACTTACAGAACTTTGGCAGAGCAGATGTTCAGGTTGTATTGTCAGAGAAAAAGATTGGGCACACGAAGGCTTTGTAGGTGGGGAGAATGGTGGATGTATGCAGTCCCATGTTAGGCAGATAGTAGTTTACATATATTGTGGACTTTTCGTTGGATGGTTAATAGGTGGAATTTTCATATTAATTTAATGTCAAGGGTTAGTCAAAGTTATTTTAGTGTGTTAGCTAATTGTGTAAGATGGTCATAAATGGTTTGGAAAAGTCATGGAGATGGAAACTGGGGGGAGGGGGGGGGGTTCATCATTTTGGATGGGTTTATCTTGAGGAGCCATTGGTTGCACCAAGAGGTGGACTGAGGTGGAACTGAAGGAATCATTTGGATTTGTGGATGGTATTGGAAAGGGCTAGGAAGGCAGTCTCACTGGAATATTACAAGATATGAACAAGAGGTGGTGGTTTAGGCATGGCAGCAGTGTAAAGAGTATAAAAGAGTGGAGATGTACATTACCTTTGGAACTCTCCTGGAGTAGAATTAAAGATGTGGACAAAGGGTTGTTTATGGTACAAAGGGCTGGTGAGTTAATGTGTTATGGTGGATTTAATTAATTAGAAGTGTATAGGACTGGATTTCGAAGAGGAGATTGGAATGCTACACTGAAGTTACAAAAGTCATGGGATAGCAATTTGCACATATACACATGGAGGTGGTATTGTGTATACAAGGTATAAAAGAGCTGTGCATTGGCAGAGCTGTCATTTTTATGCAGGTGATTCATGTGAAAAGCTTCCCAAGATGATTATGGCTGTACAACGGAAGTTAACAGACTTCGAACATGGAATGGTAGTTGGAGCTAGACACATGGGACAGTCCATCTCAGAAAGTGTTAGGGAATTCAATATTCCAAGATCCACAGTGTCAAGAGTGTGCTGAGAATACAAAAATTCATGATTACCTCTCACCATGGGCAGTGCAGTTGTCAACGGCCTTCACTTAATAGCCAAGGATAGCAGTGTTTGTGTAGAGTTGACAATGGTAATGCTACATGAAATGACCACAGAAATCAATGTGGGATGTATTACAAACACATTCATTAGGATAGTGCAGTGAAATTTGTCATTAATGGGCCATGGCAGCAGATAACTAATGCAAATGCCTTTGCTAACAGCACATCTTCACCTGCAGCATCGCTTCTGGGCTCGTGACCATATCAATTGGACCCTAGATGTTGAGAAAACAGTGACTTGATCAGACTAGTCATGATTCAAGTTGGTAAAAGCTGATGGTTGCCATTTGAATGTGGCACAGATCCCATAAAGCAATGGACAAACATCATGAACAACACACTGAGCAACCTGGTAGGGACTCCTTAATGGTGTGGGCTCTGTTTACATGGAATGGACTGTGTCCTCTGGTCCAAATGAGCTGATCATTGACTGGAAATGACTATGTTCAGTTACAACTGCAGCCATTCATGGATTTCATGTTCCCAAACAACAACAGAATTTTTATGGATGATAATGTGCCATATCACAGGCCACAATTGTTTGCAATTGGTTTGAAGAACATTCAAGCAAATGATTTAGCCATCCAGATCACCCAACATGAATCTCATCAAACATTTATGGTACATAATTGAGAGGTCAGTTCATGTGCAGCATCCTACACTGGCAACACTTTCGGAATTATGGATGGCTATGGAAGCAGCATGGCTCAATATTTCTGCAGGGGACTTCCAATGACCTGTCAAGTCCATGCCGTGCACTATGCCAGGCAAAATGAGGACCAACACAATATTAGGAGGGGTCCCATGATCTTTGTAATCTCAGTGTATACTCAGTTACAGGCTTTTTTGAGGTAAATTCATATAAAAATGGAAGATTTATAGTTAGTACACACATGAAATAACAAACAGGTGAGGTACAGGAGCTGGTCATCAGAGGAGAAGTTGAGATCGAAGCCACATGTTTAATAGTATGTGGTAGATACTTGTTCAGATGTTTATGGATGTGTTGTGAGTGGATCAGTTCAGAGATGCTGCCAAACACTGAGATGAGGCCAATGGATTGATATGAGTAGATGTCTCTGACAGGTTAGTTGGATTTGAGATAGAGGAGAATTCAGAAAGTTTTCTAGAACTCAGTAAAGTAATGTTGGGTGAATAACATTATGGAGAGCGGCAATGATTTCTAGCAAGGAATGTGGGCATTCTTTCAAGTATTTATGGCTTATATGAGTCACCAGAAGAGTTGTTTCATTTTTCATTATGTATGTGACTTACGTATTTTGGTGTGTTAAATTCTGCTTGTGGGATGTTGACCAGGTACTGGAATCAAGAGTAAAATTTGGGCAAAAGTACTGGTGTGTACATTGACTATTGGGCAAAAGGAATAAGGTATCGAAAAATATCATAGAGAGAGGGGCAAAGTACACTGTGATTAGCTGTGCAAACATCATCAGTCAAAGAGTCATTTCTACATAGATGTGGCTGGTAGGATGCAGAGTTTTTGCCACTGAGACAGATGAAAGCTTTCCAATAGTTAGAGAAGTTTATAGATAGTGTGGTTTTGTGAGCTCCCATCTCTCAGTAACAACATTAATGTTAAAAGTTGCAGCTGAAGTAGCAGAGGGTTGGGTGTATATGCAGCCTGCTAGAAATTTTTGTTTTTGACATTAACAATTTGTCAGCTAGGTTCATATGTGCATGCAGTACAGCTAGCAGTATTGTACATAGAACTGGAGTGGATAGTAAGGTGCAGAGTTTTCGCCATTGAAACAGGGAAAGCTTTCCAGCTGTTAGAGGAGTTTATAGATAGCGCAGTTTTGTGAGCTTCCCACTCCTAGTAACAATATTAGTAATGAAAGCTGCAGTTGAAACAGCAGAGCGTCAGGTGTATGTGCAACCTGCTAGAAATTTTGGCGTTTTAACGTTAATAATTCTTCAGCAAGTTTCATGTATACATGCAGTATAGCTAGCATTATTATACATCAGGTCTGAATGCAGTGGACTGCCATACCAAGAACCGATCAGATGTGGGCACTCAATTTCAAAGTCTGAAAGCTCCATGAAAATTGAAAATTAAAGTTCATTTGTATTTTCATTGTATTTGCATTTCTTTATTCATCCTGTAAATCATGATTAAGTACATAGTGTGTGCAAACAATATAGGATAAGTCAGGTTTGATAAACTACTTACAAGTTTATACCTGCTGTGATTTAGAAAACAACAGTTGATATATGTTGAATAGTGGCAACATAGCTATAAAAACAATAAGATGATTGAAAGAATAGTATTGTTAAGAATCATTACACGATTAATTACACTACATTTTCTTGGTGCAAGTACATCGAAATTTTGAAATGTACCTGAAACTTACATATTTCATATAAATTGAGGGAATCACAGATTGCTATAGACATTACAGTGGTTGTAACGACTGAATGCCTCATAGCAATTTTATTTCTTGAGAAGCAATAGCAGCTGGTTCAATGTTGTGTTTCCAGATTGCATGAAACGTTGATCTTTTCACATTCAAGAGAAGCAGCTGGTGACAACTGTCGTAAAAATAAATAGCATTTATATGCATTCTTAAATTTAGTTTTTGTTATCCTTTATCGCTGGTGACCACGCATTAGTAATAGCTCGCAACAGTTGTGAGTGAAACCCGGCTGACTCTGTAGTAATTTTTACATGCACCGCTATAACCATGCAAAATTATGCATATAAATTAATAAATTGTGTCTAACAATAAATAAAACGGGGAAAAGCCTTTTCAGTTGTAAAAATACTGTTAAAAACGTTCCCTTTTCTTGCTTTTTGAGCAGCGAAGACCTTCAACAGTTTTTCTGTGTTAAGTGAACGTACACCCTTTCTTTCCTCTCCTACGAGGGTTGTGCGTAAAATAAGGTTTCCAGTATTTTTCATAATAAAGAACATGTTTATTGGCATTGAATAATACATCTATGGAAAGCTTAGACTTTTACCTATTTCTTGACTTAATGGCCTTTAAGATCAATCGTATATGCTTGTTGTGTACCATCTCCTGTATGCCTGCATCGTACCACTCTCCCTCCATACCATGAAGGTAGCGTAAATCCTCTTCTCTCAGCTTTTCTCTGGTTGTGCAATGCATTCCACCCTGGCGTTTCATCAACTCAGAAAGGAGATAGAAATACTTGGGGCTGCTTATGGGCTGCAGGGCGGATGTGTGAAAGTATCCCATCCAAATTTGTTGATGAGATTGGCTGTGATGCAATGTGTGCACGAGCGTTATCCTGATGTAACCACATTCTCTTCATAGGCATGCCTCTCCTGTTGGATCGGGACGTGAATGTTTTCCAACCTTTCACAGTGGCACTCCGCAGTGATTGTTCTACCGGTAGGCAGGATCTCGTGCAACAATAACCATTTCCTGTCACAAAACACGCTCGTCATCACTTTGCTGGCAGACAGCGTTTGTTTAAACTTCCGTGGCTTCGGAGACGCTGGATGTTTCCACTGGCAGAATTGTTGTTTCGTTTCCAGGTTTGTGTAGTGGAGCCAGGTCTTGTCCTCAGTGACAACAGAATCCAAGAATTCCTCGCCATCAGTTGCATAAGCCCAAAGAAATTCGCAGGCCATTTCCACACATTTCCGTTTGTGGTCTTCCGTAAGCATTCTCGGGACCCACCGCCCACAAACCTTGAAATATACTAAATGGTTTGTGACAATTTTGTCAATGTTGGTCTTGCTGACATCAGGGATCATCTCGCAGAGCTCCCGAACCATCACCCTTCGATCTTTCAGCATTGCTTCGCAATCGTTTCATCCAAAACCTATGGCCGTCCAGAACGTTGTTCATTATGGACGTCTGTATGTACGTCTCTGAATTCTCTGTACCATTTCCGCACACGTTTACGCTCATACACGTTTCTCCATAAACTTCATCCAGTTGGGAATAAATGTGCATTGGCGAAGTCTTTTTTGCACGCAAAAAACAAATCACAGCCTGTAATGCGCACCTGGCATGAGACGTCAGTGGACGCTCCGTCTCTAAGGCCGCCAAGCCAAGATTGATCGTCGCAGACAACTCGCCGGGGCGGGAAATAGATGCGGCGTAACAGCGTTCCTCACGAATGCAGGTTCTTGGGGATCTTATTTTATGGACAACACTCGTATTATGGGAAGACTTCTTAGCTATTCGTTGCTCACTGAAGATCTGAGATAGTTTCTAGTGATCTTCAACTTGGAAAAGCTACGTTCCACAGAAGCGACAACACTGGCATGCTCAAAAATATTCTTAACGCAGTAGTTACACTTGGGAAAACGTCTTCAACGTTCATTTCAAAGATGTAGCCTACTGAAATATTTCTAAATATGTGTTCACAGTTTCTGGAAGCATAGGGTATAACAATTACAATTCGTATGCAAGACCCTTGCCAGGTTCTTAGTGTCAAAATAACACTAAAGTCACAGCAGTTACTAAGCTGCTGAAACCTTTCTTTCAAAGACATAATAACGAAGTCTGCCACAACATAGAAGTAGGTTACCCTTAAGCGGCTCTCTTCCCGTGGAATGGGTTCATCCTTATTTTCGTAAGAAAACTGCCTTTTAATAGTTGCAATGAAAAATAAATGTCTCTATGATTTTGCGTTTGCTGCATATTACATAATATATTGCTGTGTATGAAATTTGGCTAACATGTCGAATTTTTCTTTAGACTTGGGTAGAGCTACCGATCTGTCACCAATCTCGAGAAAACTGATCTGACGTAGCTCACTCATTTGCGATCGCGTCACGTCGTTGATAAAACCAGACTGAAATACCCACAACATTCCTCATCTTTCATTAATGGTTTGAAATATCCAAATGAGATTTTGGCAATTGATAATAAGCAAAGAGAATAGTATTTTGCCTTGTGTTTATTATACAAAACTTCATTATCTATCGTATTATTCCACTGATTTCAGACTTTTTAATGAAATAATTTAATTTTTAAGGGCAATCGATAGTTGGTGAAATGAGAAATGCTATGGCTTTGGGAACAACATAATTGAAGACATTACGTGTTTATTTTGTACCAGGATGTGCTTTTTCAGAAGCTACTGGCCTTACTTTTCCTCCATTCCTCACTTAATAAACTTAATAAACCACTGTTTCAGAATGCTCTCGCATTTGTGTCAGCACAACATGTTTGTTGTGCTGACACACAACATTTTGACGTTTTGTAAATTCTGCTGTGTTTTGGCAAAAGAAACAAATTTTAACGTGGCAACAAGAGAAATTTGTAGGTTTTACTCAAAATTTGCCACTCACGACACTTCTGTTGCAAATGGTTAACAAGCCAAGCGAAAATAAATCGTTGTATTTCCAGCAGAATTTTTTATATGTACTACGTAAAGCAGAGGTGACAGATGTGGTGCTGCAGAAGAATGCTGAAGATTATATGGGCAGATCACATAACTAATGAGGAGGTATTGAATAGAATGGGGAGAAGAGGAGTTTGTGGCACAACTTGACTAGGAGAAGGGATCGGTTGGTAGGACATGTTCTGAGGCATCGAGGGATCACCAATTTATTATTGGAGGGCAATGTGGAGGGTAAAAATCGTAGAGGGAGACCAAAAGATAAATACACTAAGCAGATTCAGAAGGATGTAGGATGCAGTAAGTACTGGGAGATGAAGAAGCTTGCACAGGTTAGAGTAGCATGGAGAGCTGCATCAAACCAGTCTCAGGACTGAAGACTACAACAAGAACAACAGCAAGGTGCTGCTTAAAGGAATGCCATTTTTGTTCCTCCAGAATCTTTTGTACCGAAGACCTCGATATACCCAGGTCCTCTGCAGTTTTTCTTTGACCTAATTACGACGAGAAATAGGTTTTATTGGGCGAGATCTGATGAAATTCATAATATTAATAATAATGACCTTAATAGTATTATTATTATTACTATTTGAGGTGCAAATAATGCCACAACCTAAATGCAACAGCACGATAACAGGTTCGTTATTTTTTAAATTTAAGCTATGCCTACCGTGTGTGGGATGTGCTCCATAATACTCAATAACGTTCCGGGCACGAGCGGGTGTATCGCGGATTTGTTTTTTCACGACAATCTGTACCTGGAAAGCTCCCTCGGTTCTTAAACGCATCTCTGTTCGTTTAACAACATGCGCAGAAGGTAGATGTTACGTTGGAAAACATTTTGAATACAGCCTTTGGTCAGGCCGCGGTAGTCTCGCGGTTCTAGGCGCTCAGTCCGGAGCCGCGCGGCTGCTACGATCGCAGGTTCGAATCCTGCCTCGGGCATGGATGTGTGTGATGTCCTTAGGTTAGTTAGGTTTAAGTACTTCTACGTTCTAGGGGACTGATGACCACATATGTTAAGTCCCATAGTGCTCAGAGCCATTTGAACAGCCTTTGGGTCTCGGCTGCATTGCGGTGTACCTCCCCATAGACCAGTATCATATCGGTGTCTTCACTGGAGTACATTGTAGTTGTTACCTGTATGACTTTAAGACATGACTCGAACTACAAACAGTCGACCATGCGACATTATCAGAGCAGAATCAGGAGGAAAACGCACGCAGACGGCGGCACAGCTCGTGGACGTTCACTTGTAGGTGCACTTCCCCTTTGGATAGCAGCAACGATGCAACCCTTTTGGCACCAACGTATGCGGGAAGCATAGAACTACAGAGGACGGCTTGCTTGTGTCACCTGGTACAGACAAGCAAATGATTACAATTTCGGAGAAATTGGGTTATTTACTCAAGAGAAAGAGATTCACAAATTGCACAGGTCAGTAATGTGTTGCTTTACCTCTGGCCCATATGTAAGCAGTTCTTTGGTTTGGCATTGATTGACAGAGTTCTCGAATGTCCTCCTGACGGATACTGTGCCAAATTCTATCCGATTGGCGTCTAAGCTCGTCAAATTCCCGAGCTGGTTGGAGGGACCCCATAATTCTCCAAGCGTTCTCATTGGGGGGGGGGGGGGGGGGAGGAGGGGGGGTGAAGAGTGAGATCTGGCGACCTAGCTGGCCTAGGTAGGGTTTGGCATTCACGAAGAAATCAGTTACTTCAGACGTACGCAGGTGGTAGTTACCTTGCTGAAATGTAAGCCCAGGGTGGCTTGCCATGAAGGGCAACAGAATGGGTTATACAGTAGATTATCGTCGACGTACTGCTGTACTGTAATGGTGCTGTGGATGATAACCAAAGAGGTTCTGCTATGAAATGAAATGGCAACCCAGACCATTACACCTGGCCCGCCATATGGTGGGTGACAGGTGTTACCAGGAACGTCTTCGGCCTGGAAATTCGTTGACTGGAGTAGCACTGTCTTCAGTGATGAATCCTGCTTCAAACTGAGTCCTGATGATCCGCCAGAGCCTCTGTTCCCTCTTCTGCTGTTGAACCTCGCCAATGGGCCATTGCTATTCCTCTCCAGTCTCCTGCCTCTGTGGCGGATAATTATTTAGTAATATATATAAACCTCCCCACAGAGGTGTACAGCCAGCTCACAAGCTCGGCTCGTCCGACGTGCAAAATGTGAGTATTCTTGTGTTCAGTGTTTAAAGTGTGAAGTCAATATGTTCGATAACTCAGTGCAGAGGCTTAGGGTGAGTGGTTTCTCTTCCATGTCACTTGAAGATAAGCTCCGTATCATGGACCTTGAGATACCGACGTAAAAGAAAAATAAAAATACAAGTAAAAAAAAAGTAAGAATTTTCAAACAGGTCATTTGTGGGAAAGTTGATTGGATAATTAGTTATGATATCACAAACAAATTGTACTTTTTTCCCTGTTTGTTGTTTGCAAAAGAAAAAATGGAGTGTGAAATGACTTTGACGCTAATAGGCATTGATGATCTCGGTCATTTATCGTAGAAGATAAAGAAACATGGGTGGTCTAAATCATATATGACTGAACAGCTAGAGCAGGGTCTTTTAGAGAAACACAATAGTTGACAATGATACACTATCTCCTTGACCTTCTCAGGCAACGAACCACCTTCAAAGACCAAGATGAAGGCCCTGATATCCACTCAATTGTCTTTTGGTCCCCAATGGACACAATGGACAAAATGCACACCTTATCACTGCGAATTAGCGTGAACTCGTCATCAGTCTGTAAAAGGAGATCTCAGTGGAAAATGATACCCTGTACCATATTCAGACTTTCATGGAGGTAGTTGTTACAGGTATACGACTCAGGTTGTCACAGACGAGCAACATTCATGACTGAATGGGGGAGGCTATTTTAAGCAGAACAGAGCCACTTTTCATTTCTGAAATCGCTGCCTCTTCCCCAAATCTGTTCTCGAGACGTTCTATGAAGGACAAAGGCTTTTTAAACAAAAAGGAATGCCTGTCCGTCCTAGAAGAAACTAAGTGTGGGAGGAGTATTTCTCGCCTTCTCCTTAAGCCCTACGTTCCTCTCATGGTGTAGCCAGGGAAGGGAACATCTTGGGGTCGTGCCTCCCCACATTTTAATCTGCCTTTGACTTGGCCTAGAAGAGACTACTGGGGCTGGGTGGCCACCAATTAAAGGAAGTTTGATTGACTTCATGTGCCAATCTTTCACTATGGTACCATCCACTCCAAACAGGGGCTCTCTCTATGGACCCCATCCAGCCACAGTAATGGGTACCTGGCCAGTAAACCATTGCCTGGAGGCCCCATGCCCCAGCCATGATGGGCACATACTCCATGGCTTGCATGGGGAGTTTCCAACAGAGGCACCAACAGTGCAATCCCTATAGGGTTGTGGTGGGGCTACCACCATGCAGGTGTATGACGTCCTCCCCCCCCCCCCCCCCCCCCCCCCCCCCCCCACACACACACATGAGGCGACCATCCCTGCCTCATCAGCACGTCTGCAAAATTTAGAGAAGAAGTAGCAAATCCAACGGAAAGGTAGAGAGGAAACAAAAAAAATGACAAGAAGGTAGACTTGCAGTACGGAACAGGAAGCAGCAAGGTCTGAACCCCGCAGTGGCCAAACACATACTTAAAAAAGAGATATGAGCTCTTCTGGGGCAATCCGTTAATGAGAACACTCTCTGCATATTGGCGTTGCGACCAGGAAGAGAGAAAACAAAAAATCTCACGGAGTTCACATTCCGCTTCAGGTTCACGTCGACCTCTTTTCATTGACGGAAATTATCTGGTGCATTCATCTTCAGTTGGTGTTTTCCGCTTTTTTGTTGCCATGGCCTTAAAAATGTTAAATACACTAGGTGAACCTGACCACTTTAAGAATATCAGACTGCATGTAATGGATTCCTAGCGTATTCTTCTTCTTACAACATAAAACGTTGAACAAGATTCTTTCCAGTACTCTAGTTGAAAAGGAATTGGTGACACCAGAAGAACATAGAGAGAGACGATAATTTTGATAGTTTACTTACTTCTCGCTAAGATAAAATGTAATCGAAAACTTTTGAGACTCGACCATTGAAATTAATCGAAGTTTACAGAAATCGGGTGGGTGTTTAAATTGTATTTCCTTGATATCTATATGAAGAGATTACTTTTTAAAAAGCGGGAGTTTTACTCAGCTGGACAGGTCTTTTCTACAGTACTCAAATTCGAGACAGTCCTGATTTTCCAAGACCTATGGCAAACCTATCCGCATGTAAACTGACTTACGCAAGTAGTGGTGGAGGAATGCACTTGTAAGTAATTCAGGCCTGTGGAAATCCGGCTTTACACAAATAAAACATGTTTATAAATTAATGTATAAATTAAGAGATGAGTTATCGCAAATCTTTTTTGCAACCTTTCACCTAGTGCCCACGGAGTTTGCAAAACATGCGCGTTACTCACATGGCAAAAGTCTTTATTCAAATGGTTCAGATGGCTCTGAGCACTATGAGACTTAACATCTTAGGTCCTCAGTCCCCCAAAACGTAGAACTACTTAAACCTAACTAACCTAAGGACATCACACACATCCATGCCCGAGGCAGGTCGCGTGGTTCCAGACTGAAGCGCCTAGAACCGCTCGGCCACACCGGCCGGCAGTCTTTATTAATGACCAATTTAAGTAAATTAAATATTACTATTAAAACACTGAATACTATAAAATCACTAAGGCAGGAAATAGAAAATGGATGTTACTACAACGTATTACTGTGGAGTACTATGTATTGCGGCTTAATTTCTTTTTTTACTCCAAAATTACGAATTTGTTGCTTATAGCTTTAAAACTATTTAGTTAACTGAAGTATAGGGCTCACATTTTATAGTATAAACAAGCATATTTCACTTACCAACTCGTTTGAGTTTTTAGCATCTCAGGGTCTCAAACAAATATATCAGCGTGAATGGCAGTTATTAATATTGTTGTAAGTTGCGAAGTTTTTGGGCGTATAAAAGTATTCTAAACGGCGATGGGCTCGTTTTGACGCACTCAATTTGGCAGTTTCGGTGTCGTTTCTTGATAGTGTGACGCTAAACATCCAGGATACGTCATTTCAGTGAGCGTTTTCGCCAAGACACTCCTTTCGTTCCGTGCGCGCGGATGCGACGTGTCTTGGTGGCAGGGAAATCTATCGCGTGTTCGGTCTCTCGTGCCTTGCCGTTTACCTAATACTCATGAGCCGTGATCTGTTCCTTGGGCTAGACTATCACCACCGCGGGCGCTTAAAACGAACGCTCCTGTGTGCGTCCTCAGCATTTGTTATGTTAGCGTGAATACTGATGCTTGTTTGGCACAATTCCGACGTTTGCTTGAAGTTTGTATGTTTCTGATGTATGTCTGTTTGTATCGATGGTATGTGAACGTTTATTGTTAAGAGATTGCAGAGGGGAGCAATAGGATTCATGGAGGAGGTTCACTGACCATGAAATCATTATGTGTTGGTGAGGATGGATAGATTTGATTAAGATGTGGGCGGATATGACGTCTGAGAAGGCCTACCGCAGGAAAGAAACGCCATGGGGAATATTAGCAGAAATTTGTAAGGTCAAGGTACGGCTTCTGATTTCGGTGTCTGTAGATTCCCAGTAAGCATTCCACTTGTAGAGGGAGAGTTCTTGGAAGTGCCTGAAGTATACGATACAATATTTATCTCGTCGCCAGAGGCTATTGCTGGTTCTAGTTCTAGATATCGTGTTTCCCGGTAGAGGGCAACGTCATATCCAACTAGAAGGGAGAGTGCCATCCACAAAGACTGCTGGATGAAAACAACATGCTGGGTGAAAACAACGTCGCATTTCCAGCGACTGTGACAGTTAGTCAGACAACAGTCTTTTTGGATTATAGCAACAACGCCTGAAATTGTCACCATTCACTGTGAACATCATATGCTGTTTCCATGTACCGCGCCAATGCTGTATATGGCTGACTTTCGGCCGTCTAGTACCTGTGCACGGAACCAACATTGTGAGTGTTCCTCCAGGTTGCTTAGTAAAACCTTTTTTTTAAATTCTTTATTCAGTCATTATTATTACACAAATTAACCTACTACCTAAATACATTAGTAGGTCCTATTTTTAACTATTACAATTTACAATCTGCAGCTTTACTTTCTAACACTACAGGTTAATACTATAATACCTTCACCACTATGGGGATTATTCTACTATTATTTACTACGCATGGTGTTTTGATTATTGGATTGAAAATTTCTGCTACTGTTAGACTTGGATACTACTTTTAACAGGTTACTATAACTACTCTACGTGCAGCGTCACAGGTGTGCCAGAAAATACAAACCTAATTTTCCTCGCCTTTTCCACTGAGCTAATCCCAGTGGGAGTGCCCCTGCACTGGGCTGGCCTATGACTTGGTCGCTGCAGTTCTATACTAATCTTATTATCCTAATTCTGAACCTATAACTAATCCATATCTACTGTCATAATCGGTGCGTTGTCAAGTCCGGTGATGATGTACTAACTAACCCCCCCCCCCCCCCAACCTAATTCTAAAACATGGCGGGTTCCAGCCGTGAGGCGGCTGGCCAAGTCCATGTCCTGGCGGAACAGGGAAGGTGTATGGAGTCTAAGTCTGGTGTTTTTTCATTGGTTGTTTCTCAGGTACTCTTTGAGGACTTTGCCTGAGATTGCATCTGCTAGGTTATTCAGGACGTTAAAAGTGTCTTCTTGCCTGAGCAAGTGGTGCTTGTCGTTGTTTGGTAGTTGTTCCCTAAATTACGTTCCTGTATGTTTGGAAGTAACTCATGTGTTCTTCGCCCTGCCTCATCGTTATTCCAAAGATCCTGCCACAATTCAGTCCCCCTTCTTTTAATACTTGGTTTATCTGCTACATATACCCCCATGATTTCTTCAATTTTTTCTCTTCTGCCCTTCTTTATCCAATACCAAGTGGCCTGTTCCCTTATTTTTATGTCCAATGGACATAACTCCATTAGTACTAAAAGTGCCCCTCCCGGAGTTGTTCTATATGCGCCTACTGAACGTAGGAGCATATTCCGCTGCACTCTTCTTACGGCCATGTGTGCCCAGACCGCTGACCCGTAACCTACTATGGATGTAATAATGCTGTTGTGATACAATTTGATTAGATCAGGTGGGAGACGGAATCTTTTGTGTCCAATTCCGATTAAATTGTTTAGTACTGTTAGTGATCTCTGTGTTACCGTGTCAATATGTGATGCATAGTTCCACATCTCGTCGACGATTACACCAACGTATCGGGCCTCTCGGCGCCTGAAAACCGACAAGCCGTTTATTCTAACTGTTGGATTTCTTAGTAGTTGGCCTTTGAGTAGGTGGACTTGTTAGGTGCGATGGCCATTTTTGTTTTGTGACACCATGTGGTCCATATTGCTATCGCTCTCTCTACCTCTGGCTCTAAATCTTCGCGGCTACGGCCTCTGACCAGCAGGAGGAGGTCGTCTGCGTAGGCTATGACCTCTAGCACATCTTCACTGCTCTTTAGTTCGTCTAAGAGTGGCTCCATATTTATGGCCCAAAAGAGTGGCCCCAGGATGGAGCCCTGAGGACACCCCTTGGTAATTTTCTTGCTGACTTTGCCGCTAGGGGCCGATAGCCAGACCTCCCTTTCTTCACAATAGTTCCTCAGACAACCATACAGCGGCCCTCGGCACTCCTTCTCGTGCAGGCAGGATGATGTCCATCATGATGCCGACAATGCACTTGTGTGGGGCAGAGTCACAGACATCCGCAGCCAGGGCGATTGCGTCAGACGCCGATCGCCTCGACTGAAAACCGAATTGTCTATCACTCATCCCGCACAGGACTCGGTGTGCAGCCAGTCTGTCTGCTAGCAACCTCTCAAAAAGCTTGTCCAACAGGTCCAGTAAACAGCTGGGTCTGTACCCTTTTGCTCCTAGTCATCATTAGTCATCGCACCACTTGGATGTTTGTTCCTCTGTCCCTACATCTACAAGGAATGATGTACCATGCGCAGTAATATAACACAGCGTAAGAACAATGGTCGTAAACATATACCAACTGACAGACGGGAGAGTGTCAAGATATGTCAACGGCACGAGTTGCCGCTCTCAATGAACGCAGGTCAATCTCGACCAGCTTCTTTGCGAACACTGCGAAGTGGGATGAATGAAATAGACATTTGCAGTTGGGTACCTTGTAAAAGACCATTGTTCACAACAGAATATAAAGTCTTCAACGCACCAAACCCACCAGAAACTGACCGTAGGCGCATAGTGTGGTCTAAGGAGCCGGGAGGTTGCCTCTTCAAGTGATACAAGACGATGAGTACTCGCCGGCTGTTGTGACCGAGCGGTTCTAGGCAGTTCAGTCTGTAACCGCGCGACCGCTACGGCCGCAGGTTCGAATCCTGCCTCGGGCATGAATGTGTATGATGTCCTTAGGTTAGTTAGGTTTAAATAGTTCTAAGTTCTAGGGGACTGATGACCTCAGATGTTAAGTCCTATAGTGCTCAGAGCCATTTTTGACGAGTACGCCGACGGCCCAATGAGACGTTTAGTCCGCTGCCTGGGGAGAACGTAGTTCATGCCAAAGGTGATACTGAGATGTTTGGGGAATGTTCTTCATGTCATGATGTGGGGCCACTCAGACACTTTCGAGATAAAGCCCAAACATAGCATGGGCAAAACATTGTCTTAAAAGGACTATTCTAGGGTATAGGTTAGGCCGCGATTTTCTCGACGTGCGAGCCCCCTATCGCTCGAAAACTGGACTAATCTCCCTCGAGAACAACGTACAGATGTCTCGCAACCTGTCTCTTGATTGGTGCTCTCTTCTGTTGTCAATTTTAAGAATTATTTCGAAAGAAATATTAGTGAATGCAAAAGCTGAAGTCGCGAATGGCTGAGCCGATATGTGATCGCATTAACGGAGCATTAGGTTTACTTTGAAAGTTCAAGAGAGAGAAATTGCTCAATATCTCACATCATACTTTTTTCTTGGAAGGATAATTATATTTTTCGTCACAATTATTTTAAAATTTGGAATATATCAAAGAAATAGAAACAGGCTAAATCCTCGTGTAGTATGTATGACTCTTGAAGATACATCAATTACACATGTGCCAGTTACGCTTTAGATAATAGCATAAATGGTCAGTTACCATGGTCTGATATTCTTCTAAGTGGCTGGTCTCCAATGTGTTATGGTTACAGTGAATATGAACCAGGATTTTTATTTCAACATTGTTGACGACCAAGTGTCGCCCTTTCTTCTATTTGTTATGATGAAAATACTGTGGACACTCCCATCTTGCAAGATGATAATAGTTATGTTCACAAGGCTGTACGTACATGTTCGTGGTTTGATGAACACTTAGGCATCCAGTCGCGCCTCGGCTGGTCCGCTATATCATGAAATCTTAATCCTACAGAACATGTCTGGTGCTGTCTGGAACAGCAGGTGGTATGTAGCTAACAATATGGCAGTAATTAGGTAGCTCACTGGATATGACGTATCTGCAGAAACTTGTGGATTCTCTTCCGTGCCAAATAGTGGCTGTCATCAAGGCTAGGTGTGACGTTACACGGTACGCTAATTTTTTGTCCTGTGTGCTGCAGTCTTACCCTTTCCGACCAGACATCAATTGCACACAGGAATTCTCCAGCTAGATATACAGACAGTAGTAGACTACGCCCTTTTATAAAGAACAGAAAGATGGAAAAGGGAAACTCTTGAGGCAGTCTACGAACCTTTGCTGGTACCAGCATGTGGCATTGACGGTCGTCGCCACGGCTGACGTCGTTAGCGGGTAGGTTGCGGAGGCGCGGAACTCCTTCACAGGGTACAGCAGGTAGACACCGAAGCTGTCGAGGTGCGGTCTCTGTCGACTCCAGTCAACGGCGGAGTTGTTCTCCACTTTGCTCACCTCGATGGCTGATAGCGACCAGCACACGTCCCGCTCGCCGCCGATGCTGCTTTCTGCGAAACTGTGGCAAAAAGCAGAGCTCAGACTACACCATCAATTTTATGCACACATGGTAATCTATACATATCATCATCTAGTATGACCTTTACTGATCAGAAACAAGGCAAGATATAGCCTCTTTCGTTACCCTAAAGCTTACTCCGTCTAGGACACGGTCCAACTTTTCTGAATTTGACAAATTATTTAACTTTGTGGCGGATGCCGTTGCCGACGCAACAGGCATCAAGGTGAGTGGAATGAAGTAGATTGCATATCTGTCCGTGTAAACTTCGCTCTGTATGTTTCTGTATTTTAACTGTTTGCTCTAAGGAGGAATTTTGGGTACTAGGCCAGCTTTTACCTAAACGAATGTGGCAAACCGCCTAAAAAATGGCATAGATTTGACCCGGGTCTAACTTACCTCTGTGTTTTACAAACTAGTGCAATGTGGCTTATGCTATACGAGCAGGTGAAGGAAGACAAATTAACATAGCAAAAAGGCTGTTAGAAGTTATTTGTACAGCCACTGTTTGCAATCAACTAACGTTAATCTTATATGAACTCTGAGTGGGAGTCAAATGAAAACCTTAAAAGTGTAATTAAAAATCGACATTTCGCGCCACAGTTCTGTAAGTTGACAGTACTGTTATCAATGATGTAAGAAATGCCCTACAGGCGGCGGTATACTATAAACAGGAGAAACACGGTCACAGTACCAGTTCAAAATGGCTGTCCCCCTTGCGACATGGACCAAGAAGGAACAGCGTCCTGCCTTGTGTTTTCTGAACAGTGAATATACTAAGCCTATTGAAATCCATTGGTAAATGAAGATCGCCGGCCGCGGTGGTCTCGCGGTTCCAGGCGCGCAGTCCGGAACCGTGCGACTGCTACGGTCGCAGGTTCGAATCCTGCCTCGGGCATGGATGTATGTGATGTCCTTAGGTTAGTTAGGTTTAAGTAATTCTAAGTTCTAGGGGACTAATGACCACAGCAGTTGAGTCCCATAGTACTCAGAGCCATTTAAACCATTTGTAAATGAAGATCCAATTGGGTGATCAATGATTATCATTGCAGCATACAGCAAGTATACGAATGGAGTAGAAAATTCGGGAATGGCGTGACTTTTGTGGCAGACGCTCATCAGCTGGGAAAGGTACACTCCACTGTGATACCAGTCTACAGCAGCAGTTGAAGCCGCTATGATGGAAAATCGCTGGGTGGTGGTGGATAAAACTGCCGAAAATCTGGACATTAGCCATGGCTTCACACATAACATGATTCATGAAGCACTTAAGTTTCACAAAGTGCCTGCAAGAGGATGCTACAGCAGCTCACTCCAGAACATTCTACCACATCTGCCATACCCAGTAATCCTCGCACTGAGTGATTCCTAAGACCACTCACAGAGGCAATGAGAGAAAGAAATCTCATTCCGACGAAAAAGTGCATCAGGTGGTGCACGAGTGAGTGTGCACACAATCAAAAGATTTTTTCCCCCCCTAAGGAGTCTGTGCACTTTCTATGTACTGAAGGAAGTGTTTTGAACAACAGGGAGACTATGTCGAAAAATAATAAACTTATGTTCCACTTTTGTTCAATAAAAATAAGTACAAAATTTTAAGATTTTCATTTGACATCCTCTAGTACTTAAGTTAAAGCGGTAAAAAAATGAACCTGCTTTCGGGAAAAAAAAAGTTGATTTCGCAGCTGAGCTCTGTTTCTCATCTACTACGCTTGAAGTATATTTTACATGACTACATCCACGTACTGCTCCTCACGAAGTGCATCCTTAGTCGCTTTATTGGTCTTGTGTTATGCTGCGAGAAACCCAGCGAGCACGCACCTCTGAGCACCCCACCTCACGTACGAGTGTGTCAGTACTATGAACAGAGACGTCCAGTTGAGCAGCAAGGTGTTTGATTGCGATCCGTCGATCACCTCGAATGAGAGTGTCTGCACGTTGCAACAATGCACCAGTCACAGCTGTGTGCGGCCAGCCGGCACGCGGGAGTTGGACAGGTTTGTGCGACTTTGTTGCTATGATGAAAGATGCTTCGCCCAACAAGTCACTGTCCTTTTATTCACTACAGTGTCTCAGTAGACAATCTGCAAGCGCCTATGAATATCTTTGATGCTCCGGTTTTCCACCAAAAGAAACTCAATGACAGCTCTGTGCCTGGAACGCACCTCCGTTACAGAGACCATTTTGAAGGCTACGTATAGCGCTGCCACATATCGGAACTTCATGAAATTATAGGCGCCGAAGCGGGAATGTCCCACGATGCCCCACAACAAATTCCACATTTCTTCAACTGAAACAGGCCTCGAAAAAAATGCCCGACGTAAACATAGTGTTGAACTAACTGCAAATCAGTTATTGAAACTGGAAAAAAAACGCAGTATATACAGGCTGTACCAAAAATGTACAGCACAAATTGCAGGACGTTCCTCACACCCAGACAAAGAAATTATGTTACATGAACATGGTATAGAAACGTTTTGTTTTCATGTTACAACTCACTTTTTCCAACTCATTAACCATGGAAAACACACACGAACGGCAAGCAACAGCATACCAGTTGCAAACCTTTCCCTCAGGTGGCGTTCAGTGTGCCCTGGGCATTGACACATGCAGCAGCTGTCAATCGTAGTGAATCTCGGATGCGCTGGCGTATCCCTGGAGTATTGCCGTATGATTTCGAAGTCTTCCATAATACGGGCACGGAGAGTCTGAACAGCTTGTAGAACGTCTTGTATTGGGGTTCCATACACAAGAGCTTTCAAATGCCCCCATAAATAAAAGTCCAGTGGATTTAGGTCCGGAGAGCGTGGAGGCCAGTTAATTGGTCCTTCTCTATGCATCCATCCGTCACCGACTCTGTTATTTAGAAGCCGAATAATGGGGAACAGACACTCTAGGTGACGTCTGGTTACGTTGAGCACAGACAGTGTTTTGTTTTACATTTCTGTGTTGCCATGCGACGTTCGCCATTGCTTGTTACAGATAACATCAGCAGCTATTCTGGCGATCAGTACGACCGTTGTAAGCACACGGGCTACTGCGTAGAGTTGATCACAGACTTGGCTCGTGCAATGGAAATTTGCCAAAAAACGCAGAGATGGCACATGCCCTTTTCATGTATGGACTGGCTGACAGCGGTGGTGCTCACCCTCAGTGTTTGTACCAGGACAGATTTCCAGGACGAAGGAGCGCAAACAGGAAAACATTTGAAGCCAATGATCGTCGTCTTAGCATTTAATTCTGATATTCGTGACCGGGGGAGGCCTAGAAGGACGGGGACACTTCAGTGGGAGGTGACAATTCTTCTTGCAGTTGACGAAGACCCTAGAGTCAGTACAAGACACTGAATGTTGACAACATTACTCTCTGGCGAGTGTTACACTAGGAGCAGCTGCATCCCTACCAGACACTGTGAGTGTAGACACTATCAGCAGCTGATTTTCATGCACGGCTTAGGCGCCTTGTCACGGTTCGCACGGCTCTTCCTGTCGGAGATTCGAGTCCTCTGTTCCTCTCTCGGGCGTGGGTGTGTGTGTTGTCCTTAGCGTAAGTTAGATTAAGCAGTGTGTAAGCCTCGCGACCGATGACCTCAGCAGTTTGGTCCGACATGATCTTACCTCAAATTTAAAAAAAGTTATGCGAATGGTTTATTCAACAAAGTGTCAACCCTAATTTTAGTGCAACGGTGCCTGTTCACAGATGTAGCGTCGTTTCAACGAGATCAGATTGTAAATTTTCACAATCAGCATGTATGGGCAGACATCAATCCTCAAGCAACTGTTCAAGCAAGTCAGCAACAAAGATTTTTTGTCAATGTTTGGTCCGTCATTGTTCACGGCTGTTTGGTCGGGCCTCACTTTCTTCCACTCGGGCTCAAGAGACAAAGTTATCATAATTTCGTAGGGAATGTTCTGTTAGCAGATGTGACTTTAGCTGTTCGACAAAACATGTATGTCATGCTCAGTGGAGCCCCTCCTCATTTTAGTGTTAATGAGTTGGAGAAAATAAGTTCTAACATGAAATAATTCTTCGTCTACGTGTGAGGAATGTGTCCTACAATTTTTGTTACACCCTGTATATCAGGTTCTGCTTGCAAAAGACTTTTGTTGGAAAACTAAGTTTTAAACAACTTTATTAAGATTAAATTGATTGTTTTAAATAAAAAATGTAGACTATTCAATGCTGTTCAGATCTTTCAAATAGATACCGACACTATAGTAAATCAGTTGCAGGAATTATCGTCGCCTTGACCGGATTAAATTCCTTAAAGGTCTTTTTGGCAGTCGTTTCAGTGGATATGTGCTCTGAAAATGGTGTACATCCTTACAAATTAAGGCAATCGTTGACATGTGTTTGATACGTAAAGTAGATTCTAAAGAATCTCAAAGGGCATGCCACAGTTGCTACACCATGCAGACTTCCATTCCTCGTCCCCCTCCAGCCTTGTCTCAAATGACCTCGACTTTCGAGGAAGTATCATAGTCTAATCTTCCTCTAAACAATACCAAAAAATCTCCAAGCTCACCGCCCCTGCCAGACAGATGAATCACCGACAACAGTGTCACATACCCTCACTCCACGAGAGACTACTTACTTATACGTAATGGCCTGTTACATCGTATTTCCAATATGCCAAATTTTGTATCTATAATTATATTTCTACACCCATGTGCGGTAAAATAATAAAATCGCTACGGTATAAAATAAAGCAAAATAACATTATTACTACACTCCTGGAAATGGAAAAAAGAACACATTGACACCGGTGTGTCAGACCCACCATACTTGCTCCGGACACTGCGAGAGGGCTGTACAAGCAATGATCACACGCACGGCACAGCGGACACACCAGGAACCGCGGTGTTGGCCGTCGAATGGCGCTAGCTGCGCAGCATTTGTGCACCGCCGCCGTCAGTGTCAGCCAGTTTGCCGTGGCATACGGAGCTCCATCGCAGTCTTTAACACTGGTAGCATGCCGCGACAGCGTGGACGTGAACCGTATGTGCAGTTGACGGACTTTGAGCGAGGGCGTATAGTGGGCATGCGGGAGGCCGGGTGGACGTACCGCCGAATTGCTCAACACGTGGGGCGTGAGGTCTCCACAGTACATCGATGTTGTCGCCAGTGGTCGGCGGAAGGTGCACGTGCCCGTCGACCTGGGACCGGACCGCAGCGACACACGGATGCACGCCAAGACCTTAGGATCCTACGCAGTGCCGTAGGGGACCGCACCGCCACTTCCCAGCAAATTAGGGACACTGTTGCTCCTGGGGTATCGGCGAGGACCATTCGCAACCGTCTCCATGAAGCTGGGCTACGGTCCCGCACACCGTTAGGCCGTCTTCCGCTCACGCCCCAACATCGTGCAGCCCGCCTCCAGTGGTGTCGCGACAGGCGTGAATCGAGGGACGAATGGAGACGTGTCGTCTTCAGCGATGAGAGTCGCTTCTGCCTTGGTGCCAATGATGGTCGTATGCGTGTTTGGCGCCGTGCAGGTGAGCGCCACGATCATGACTGCATACGACCGAGGCACACAGGGCCAACACCCGACATCATGGTGTGGGGAGCGATCTCCTACACTGGCCGTACACCTCTGGTGATCGTCGAGGGGACACTGAATAGTGCACGGTACATCCAAACCGTCATCGAACCCATCGTTCTACCATTCCTAGACCGGCAAGGGAACTTGCTGTTCCAACAGGACAATGTATGTCCGCATGTATCCCGTGCCACCCAACGTGGTCTAGAAGGTGTAAGTCAACTACCCTGGCCAGCAATATCTCCGGATCTGCCCCCATTGAGCATGTTTGGGACTGGATGAAGCGTCGTCTCACGCGGTCTGCACGTCCAGCACGAACGCTGGTCCAACTGAGGCGCCAGGTGGAAATGGCATGGCAAGCCGTTCCACAGGACTACATCCAGCATCTCTACGATCGTCTCCATGGGAGAATAGCAGCCTGCATTCCTGCGAAAGGTGGATGTACACTGTACTAGTGCCGACATTGTGCATGCTCTGTTGCCTGTGTCTATGTGCCTGTGGTTCTGTCAGTGTGATCATGTGATGTATCTGACCCCAGGAATGTGTCAATAAAGTTTCCCCTTCCTGGGACAATGAATTCACGGTGTTCTTATTTCAATTTCCAGGAGTGTATATGGTTGTGTTTTATCATTTACATTCATTTTTCTGTCCTTTTTGTGTATCCTTGTGTTCTTCTGTGGCTACTAGATGGATATAGTACTGGTTTCCAATTAATAGGTCACAAGTATACATGTCACTACTTGTAATATATCCAAGAACATGTGCAGCCTGCAATAATGCAGGTTACGTGTGATGTAATGTATAAATGTAACATATCAAGTGGGAACCTGTACTGTGTCCATCTAGTAGACGAAAGAATGCTAAGATAAATAAAGGACAGAAAAATAAATGTAAGTGCTAAATCGCAATCACATATTTGTAGATAGATCATTTAAATGAACTGACAAGACTCACTACTGATCTCCTAACAAAACAAGTATAATTAAATAATTTTCTTTATATTATAGATCACTGATGGTGCCTAGCATCAATAGGTGGAACATCTTTCGCCGTATACAAATAAAAGATTCAGTCGCAATAAATGGAATTTTTATAACTATATGAAAAATACTATCACTATTACCGCTTCTGCTGCTAATAGTATGCAACTGTGTCTACTTATGGCTATGTCTACGATACCATTATTACTTCTACTAATTGAAAAATACTCACTTCGCTTGGTCTTTATTTTAATTTGTTTTCTGAGAACATTCCAGATCACTCGATGACATTCGAGAACATCTTAAAAATGAACGTTCAAAGAATCATAAAAATGTCAGTATTTCATGCTCAAAAATCTAATCACTTTTAATTGCTCCGCTCTAATTGAATTCTAAAAGTATACTGACACATGTGTCTCTCCATCGCCTATATATACCTTTCTGAGCTGGAATGTATACCCACCATAACAGGAAAAATAGAAAACATTCTCCAACATTGCGAAAAAATCTAGAACATTCTAAAACAGTCCCAAAACTTCTAACCCAATTACCTGCATTTCCAAGCAGAAACCTTTTCCATGGATGGTGAGTGGAGGGATACCATACCATGTATCCGCCTTGGGGCCTGCAGGGATGGATTGCGAAGTTACAGCAACAACTACATATACATTTCTTGTGTACTAGCTTAGCACCCGCTGCATTATTCACGTCTCCGTAGCGATTACAGCAAAAAGTAATGTATTAAAGAGCCCTTTCTTTTTCTATGCAATTCTGACAAAGCCGATTTGTCCTGGTGACTGTTAAATAGATTTCTTTGATTAGTTCATAAATTGCAACGCCTTCTTAACTTTTCACGCTAATTAAGGCCAGAAATCATGATCTTTTCCGGATGTACAACCGGCCAAAACGCTTTTCCGGTTGCTGGAATCGGAGGTGTTCTTCTCCGTTTAGGTTTAAAAATGTTGTAATATAACGATTTATTTTTTTAAATAATTTCAGCGTCTATTTCAGCCCCTTAGGGGGTGAATTTCCAAAAGAGTTGAAAGACGTATTTTTATATTTCGGACCGATGAACCTATTAATAATGTTGCTTATTAAATTGCTGTCCTGAACTCATATTTATAATGTCATTACAAGACCTATCTCACTCTGCGACCCAGAAGAATTTAAAAGAATGGGTAGATAATTTCAAAGAAGCACGAAAGTTTGAATGCCCACGTACAAATGTAAACTGATGATGAAATGTATTCGTTTGAAGATGTAAGTCTTTTCTTATTTAAATGAGCTTTTTCTCATTCTCCTAAGTGCAAAATGCCACATTATTTTAGAAAGATCAATATTTCGTGTTCTTTCATTTTCTACGTTGCTGAAATACATCCGCATCTTCATCTGTTCTCTGTGAATCACCGTAAACTATGTGATAGAGGCCATTATTTTCTGAACCGCACATGAAAGTCTGTTCCTCTTGCATTCGCGTTTGGAGCGTGGGAAGAATGAACACCTCTGCTCCTCTGTGCTAGCTGTAATTTCCGTAATTTTATCTGCGCAATATCTACGGGATATGCACGCAGGGGGCTGAAATATGAGTTTTGGAGTATTTCAGGTTCTTGAGAGATGTGCGGCGCATTGCTTAGAGTTAAGGAAGCTGAGATTTTTCACCATTTCTGTTACACTCTCACGCCATTCAAACTAACTTGTGACCGTTCGTTTCATGCTTCTCGTACTGACAGTGTTTCCAAACCGGATAACCATTGCTGATTCACTGTAGAACGTAAATATGATATAAAAAAAGTTTATCTTTGAAAATGGACCTTCAGCTTTTGTAACAGCCGTGGGTGTGTTAGATACATCAGGACATCTTTAAAAAAGAAATGTCACTGAGTACCCCAAGTTCTCATTTTTAATGTATTCGTCACGGGCGATAAGAAAACAGATTGTGCTGTTGCGTATGCGTCTGTAATGTAATTAATTCCTTAAAACCAGGTATTTAGTTGCGAGCAAGCATTGTCTACCATCGGATAAAAAAGTATCACTGTAAGATCAGTTTGAGGGCTCTGTCAGTCTCTCGTCCTCGCGAAGCTCGTAGAAGTACTTCACAACTATTTCAATACGTTTCTTAGCCAGTTTACAGTCAGTGATCCATTTTTCACAGATGTTGAAAGTTTCGTCAAGTCCTTTGTGTTACGTTCCTTTGATGCTACCTATTTCTCACGGCAGCCGAGTGATATGTTACTGCAGTCGGGAGGAAGCGATTCAAATCCCAGACCGTCCACCCAAACTAAGGCTTACCGTAATCCCCCCCGTCTCCCCACCAAATCGATCGAGGCATATAGCGGAATGGTTCCATGGTTCCTTTGAAAAGAATACGGCCGTCTCTTAAATCATATGCACCTGCAACGTCCATGCTATTAAACTACGAGGTGTGGTGGTATGTCAATGATGATGTGTTAATTCATTCTGGTAATTTGTACTGAATCTGAAAACAGCACTCGTAATATATTTTTGTATTTGTATCAAATCTGAAAAGGATAAAATAATTTTTTAAGATCTGTCGTTAAAGATTTTACTCTTACGAATTAAGTTTGTCAGAGTCTTAAGAACGTCAGTGAATCTCTAAGTGTATAAACAGTTTCTTATCTGTCAGCGTTCTGTGTTGCATCCGTTGTCTTCAGCGTTACCTTGGAATTACTCGCCGAACAAGTTTTTAAAACTTAAATGTTCTGACAAAAAAATTTGTAGATCTTCTCAAGGCTGTTTCTTAATTAGTCTATTAGCCTCTACAGCGCTTTTAAGGACTACATTTAAATTGTGAGTAGGTTGTTTATCGCACACAATTGTGCATGTCACTCATGACGGATGCTCCGTCATAGCCTTATAGCCGAAAGACTTGCGCATATCTAGTGCCTTTCTTTGTATAGCTTATTAACTGATGATCGAACCCTAACGCAGATTGATCGTTGGCCTGGGTAAATGAGGTAAATGATTCACATATCTTTACGTCTGAATGATTTCCAAAACAGCCTTTCATTGTGTTGAAAGCCATCTTTCCACTCATCCTTTCCTCCATTCTCATTATTCCTATTTTTTTGTTAATTCCAGAGGCACCTTATCCTCAGACCATTGCCCTAGTCGCCCCACCCTTACTATGCCGCACTGTTATTGTCTTAATTGTGAGGTCATTATTTTCCGCATATCCTCTTATGCGCGGTTCACACTGAGACGAATACGATATGCGGTAAGATGAGGGTCGCGACGCGATCTTTTTTTACCGGTACGACACTCGTATTCACACCGGGATGCGACTCGCCATACGACAAACGACAAGACAGTACGATTCACGTTTCCGTTCCAGTCGCAATCATGAGATCTTCTGAGAGGAGGTGTGGTGGCTTATCATTATTTGAAGCTCAAGAAACTGAAAAACCTGGGTGCCCCGTAAAGTGCTATAAATACCAAACATTGTTCAAATGGTTCAAATGGCTCTGAGCACTATGGGACTTAACGTCTGAGGTTATCAGTCCTCTATAACTTTGTTGTGGTCTTCACTACTGAGACTGGTTTGATGCACCTCTCCATGCTATTCTATCCTGTGCAAGGTTATTCATCTCCCAGTACCTACTGCAACCTACATCCTTCTGAATCTGTTTAGTGTATTCATCTCTTGGTCTCCCTCTAAGATTTCTACCCTCCACGCTACCCTCCAATACTAAATTGGTGATCCCTTGATGCCTCAGAATATGCCCTACCAACCGATCCCTTCTTCTAGTCAAGTTGTGCCACAAATGTCTTTCCTCTCCAGTTCTATTCAATACCTCCTTATTAGTTATGTCATCTACCCATCAAAACTTCAGCATTCTTCTGTAGCACCACATTTCGAAAGCTTCTATTCTCTTCTTGTCCAAACTATTTATCGTCCATGTTTCACTTCCATACATGGCTACACTCCATACAAATAGTTTCAGAAACGACTTCCTGACACTTAAATCTATACTCGAGGTTAACAAATTTCTCTTCTTCAGAAACGCTTTCCTTGCCATTGCCATTCTACATTTTATATCGTCTCTACTTCGACCATCATCAGTTATTTTGCTCCCCAAATAGCAAAAATAATTTTCTACTTTAAGCGTCTCATTTCCTAATCTAATTCCCGCAGCATCACCCGATTTAATTCGACTACATTCCATTATTCTCGTTTTGCTTTTGTTGAGGTTCATAGAACTACTTAAACCTAACTAATCTAAGGACATCACACACATCCATGGCCGAGGCAGGGTTCGAACCTGCGACCGTAGCAGTCGCGCGGTTCCGGACTAAAGCGCCTAGAACCGCTCGGCCACATCGGGCGGCCCAAACATTTCTCAGCTATGGTTTCTAGTGAGCTCTCCCAACATGAACACAAATTCCCCGAACACTACAGAATGAGTCCAGACAATTTCCACTTTCTGGAGTAACTTCCATCAGCTACTCTGACAAATCAGGACACAAATTTCTACTTGCTTCTTCTCCTGTTGAGAAGTTAACCATTACAAAAGGTAAGCTGGTGCAGATCACTCACCGTCGATGGTGTAGCAGTGGGTGGTGAACTCTGTGTAGGGGTAGACAAAGTATTTCAAGTGATGGAAGAAGCCCATGTGATCAGGAAAATCCCGATGGATCTTCCTCGTATTCGTCCACCTGCTCATTCAGAAGAAACAGGAGTTAGCTTTAATGCCTGTTACAAAGTTTCCCGAAATCAGGGGACGCAGATTGAAAAAAAAAAGTATAGTTAACACCATCAGATGACGACTCACAGTGGCTTTTCATTTTAGTAAGTTTTTTCATTTCTAGCTTCGGTCTGTGTCGGCAACATATAAGGTCTGTTGAAAAAATTCCGGAACATTCGTAATTTCGCGTCAGTGGTGTGCTGGAGCGAAATGCGGCTGGCGTCCCTGCAAACGCCTGTGTTTAACGTGTGACTGCCGGAAGTTACATTGTTGTATGTCTGTTCAGTAGTGTCTGTATTGATTAAAACGTTGTGCCGGGCTGTTTGCGAATTTCGAGGAGGCAGAGTTAGAGGAGCAACGCGTATGCATTAAATTTTGCTTGAAACTCAAGGAAATCTTTACAGAGCACACCAAATGATGCAGGAAGCCTACAGTGATGAGTGCTTAAGCCATACTCGATATTACGAATGGTTCACACGGTCTAAAAATGTCCGTACGGAAGTTAAAGACGACCCTCCTTCAGGAAACCCTTCGACGTTTACCGACGACGCTCGTATCAGGACCGTCAACAAAATTGTACGTGCCAATAGAAGATTGACTGTCCGAGAGATTGCAGAAGAATGTAAAATTTCAGTTGGATTACGGCATAAAATGCTGACGCTCCATCTTGGAATGCATCGTGGTGCCGCCAAGTTCGTCCCACGGCTCATGAGTCAAGACCAGAAAGACATTCGATTCGCTATCTGTGAAGAGCTTTTGGATCGCGCTGATGAGAACGAGATGTTCCTGAAGAGAATTATAACTGGTTATTAGACGAGGCTCTACGGTTATAATCTTGAGACCAAGGTTCAATCTTCACAATGGGTCGGGAAAGCTTGTTAAAGACCAAAAAAGCTAGTCAGCTCAGGTCAAATGGCAAAGCTATGCTGATGGTTTTCTTTGATTTCGAAGGATTAGTGACCGTACGGTTCTAGGCGCTAAGGTCTGGAACCGAGCGATCGGTACGGTCGCAGGTTCGAATCCTGCCTCGGGCATGGATGTGTGTGATGTCATTAGGTTAGTTAGGTTTAAGTAGTTCTAATTTCTAGGGGACTGATGACCTCAGAAGTTAAGTCGCATAGTGCTCAGAGCCATTTGAACCATTTTGAAGGATTAGTTCACTCATGAATTCGTGCCACAGGGATAAACTGTTAATCGATGGTACTAGGCCCTGCGAGAAAATGTAAGGAAGCGCCCTGAAATGTGGGGAGAGAGTTCAGGGCTCTTGCTTCCGATAACGCACATTTATCCCTGTTGGCGTGTGACTATTGCAGAAAAAAACGAGTCTCCAGACGTGGCCTGCGCGGACTTCTTCTTATTTTCAGAGTTGAAAAGCCCATTTAAGGGACGGAGATAGACAACGATAAACGAGATAAAACAAAATCCGCAGACGGCGCTTCGCGTGACCCAGCAAGAGGTGTAGCGAGACTGCCCTCCGGAAGCGGAAACGGCGTTGGGAGCGGTTTGTCAATTGTGGAGGAGAGTATTTCGCACACTAACTAAAAGGGAAGCATAGAAAAATTTCGTAGACAGAGTTCGGGAATTTTTTGAACAGACCTCCGACGAAGAAGTGAAACACGAGGCAGCTCCGCACTGCGAATAGCAGGCGGCAATAGCCGAGTGTGTGGCACGCAGCAACCAACCTCGACGCGGCAAATCTCCAATATATCTCATGTATTTTCTCGAGAAAGGAAAGAGGTATGACTCTACTTCAACCGTTAAAAACAATTTCGATATGTTAGCTGTATTTCGTGAGCAGTAATGTATGGCATAAAACGCACCAAGCGTAAACTGGACAGCAGCCAGATATTTCACTGCAAACTTTCCAAAATGTGTACCGTGTTCCACTTTCCTTTGAATTATATTAATAACTATCGGAAATAACAAAAAACAGTTTATTATTAGGGTGTGATGTGTAGCTGTAAGATGTGGAAGAATAATTGTTTTTACCGAATACTTTTCCCAAAATAGAATGAGAAAGACAGCATAGAGAACACGTGAAAATCCCAAAATATTGGTTCTTATTTTTTACGCGAAAAGTAAAAGTTTAACTGAGAAACTAGCAAAAGATAAGACATTCTTTTTTTTTTTTTTTTTTTTTTTGGCGCTTCAGATGACCTGAAATTTCACTCCCCGTGTGTCTTACGATACGAGTTGCGTGGAGCGACTGGAAAGTCCTATTGCATCAGACAAAACGATAAGGTATGTTGTATCGCTGTCATCCCGGCGTGGACCAGTTAAGTCGCTCCCATTATGATTCTATGTGCTTCGCCGATGCGGATTGCTTCTACGTCGCATCGCGTGCCACACCGCGTATCGTATCGCATATTGTATCGCCTCAGTGTGAACCGCGCCTTACAGTAAACACATCGGAACGGGACGTTCCCCTCAACAATACACGGGCCACTGCAGCAACAAATGGTTCAAATGGCTCTGAGCACTATGGGACTTAACTTCTGAGGTCATCAGTCCCCTAGAACTTAGAACTACTTAAACCTAACTAACCTAAGGACATCACACACATCCATGCCCGAGGCAGGATTCGAACTTGAGACCGCAGCAGCAGCGTGGTTTCAGACTGAGGTGCCTAGAACCGCTCGGCCACAGAGGCCGGCTGCCAGCAACATGAATGTATTCTGCGGACGCATGAAGTTAACTACCAGAGGTATATATATTTATTGAAAATGGAGGCCTTTGAAAAAATGGTTCAAATGGCTCTGAGCACTATGGGACTTAACATCTGTGGTCATCAGTCCCCTAGAACTTTGAACTACTTAAACCTCACTAACCTAAGGACATCACACACATCCATGCCGAGGCAGGATTCGTACCTGCGACCGTAGCAGTCGCGCGGAGGCCTTTGACACGGGAGTTATGTTCAGAGTTATGTTAACTGTGCAAACCAGTCACTCAGACTGTTTACCAAGGTCTGTCTGTGGCAGTTTGTGTTAAGGGAGCACGAATTTTATAAAGGTTGCAATCACAGGAAAATTGGAATAATATAAATTATAAACTGTTTCGTGCCAATGGATCTCTGTATTCGCTCATACAGACATTGCTAAAAAAGTTGCATGTGCCGCCGTGGTGTCTAGAAATAGTGTTTCCCACGCACATAAGAAATAATACAATCTTATAAAATTTCTAACGATTATAGACGAATATCAAACATTAAGATTTATTTTTGTCAGAGGACTAATTTGCTCTTTCAATCAAATAAATGTTATAAAAGAAATCAAATGCGACTGGAAATTGTTGTTTCTGGTTATATGTAACTAGCCGTAAATAAGGATAGTCAGCTTTCGTCTTTGTGCCACTGCAGTTGGCATCTGAAATCCCAGTACAACGCGTCCACGTATTCTAGACTTCTCGTTTCCCTAGTAGTGAATCGGTAGAGAACGCTGAAATTCGAGCTGCTAATATGTTGCCTCTTTCCGGTGCCTACTAGAATCACCCGACAGTTTGTGCAATAGGCATTACACTACAGTGGTCATTGTTTAATACTACGTTTCGTTGAGCAGTGACTGACAGGAGTAGCTGTTTTGAAAAGACGATGTATGACTTTGGACTGAAATCACTTGTTTCTAGTCTCTCGCGATCTTATCTTTCAATATCGACTATAAAAAGTATCTTCTTTGAACGTGTTGATAAATGTAAACCATTTCATATTCAGTTACGTATAACATATTTGTGATCTTTAACTCCGCGTGTTACGTTTGCTTTCGCTTATGAGTGCACAGGCGCACTGAATAAGCCGTTGTCTGCTATTGGCACATCTTTACGTCAGAATTAGTTCCCAGAATGAACTTTGATATTATTTTAATATAGGGAAAGAAAAATGTTCAAATGTGTGTGAATACTTATGGGACTTAACTGCTAAGGTCATCAGTCCCTAATCTAACACACTACCTAACCTAAATTATCCTAAGGACAAACACACACACCCATGCCCGAGGGAGGACTCGAACCTCCGCCGGGACCAGCCGCACAGACCATGACAGCAGCCCCTAGACCGCTCGGCTAATCCCGAGAGGCATAGGGAAAGACTTATCTTGATTGTACAATTTTACTAATGTTCCATTTTAGTTTTTAATTATTTTCTTCGTGTTCTTCTTTCTTGACAGAGTATACGACAATGTATCGAGATGTTTGAATTAGAATTAATGATTTAGACACTAGAATACTAATCGTTGTTATTAGAAGTCAAAGTGGCCTGTTACGAATTTTAATGTTGTGTTCAATTTTCGTAAGGCGTCTACCTGAAGAGATGCCTGGGCCTAAAAGATGTCCCATACTGAGTCAGTAGCCCGACAATAGTCACGTCCGTAGAGGAAATTCCCATGTACTGTGCTCTGCAGTACCTTCTTCTCTGCTGACGCATTATTATTATTATTATTTCCTGCTCATTCTGTGTAAATTTGCTGTGTAAGGACAGTAGCCCTCTTGAGGGCTTCTAGTATCATAAGACGAGCCTTTGGTTTTGATTGACTGCTCTACAGTGCCTTCTTCTCTGCTGCCGCATTACTTTGTTCCTTTCCTGCTGATTCGGTGTAAATTTGTAAGGGCAGTAGCTCTCTTGAGGGCTTATAGTATCATAAGACGAGCCTTTGTTTTTGATTGACTGTGGAGGTGTTTGAGTTATAACCTACACAATTTGTGTGCAGCCTAGCGATTATTAAAATTGTAACCACATTCTATCAAGTCGAGTGCCACCACACCAGTTGACGATTATCAGTTACAGAGGTGGATGTTGTTTTATATTCAGTAACGTGATAAAATTCAACTTTTTAGTTTCGTTGTACTGCAACAAATAGCAAATCGAGAAGTGATGGGTACCGGTACCTGGTATCTGGAATTTCGGAGAGAGTCATGTTGACGAGCACAGCGAAACCGTAGGATGCGAAGGGCTTGTAGTCGAGCGCTCGGTAGAGGAGGTAGCAGCGGAGCTGGCCCTCGCTGGTCATCTCTGGGCACTGGAGGTCGGCGTCTTCCAGGTACTCGGAGGGGCAGCTACTGCCGCCGCCTCTGAGAGCGGCGTGGGCAGTGCCGTCCACCTGCGGCGTCGCCTCCGCGGCCCCCAGCAGCAGCAGCAGCGATGCCGCTGCCACGCATCTGTAGGCACTATGGATCAGGATGCAAGTCTACCAACCTGGTTACCACAAATCACGGAAAAACCAAGAAATCAATAACTCAAAGCAACAGACCAGAGAACGCAGTGCGCTAGTATGATGGCAGTGTTGCGCCAAACTAGTGAATCAGTTGTGCTGCATGGATTTCTTGATCCATGAAGTTCCAGGGATACAACTGTAACTATATCTTCCTTTATTCTGATATTTCGATTGAAAAACGTTGAATCATCTTCTGAGTGACCCGTAAGACAGCCCTCCACCTAACTCAAAGACTCGCAGAGTGTACCAAAACACATGCTGCCAAGACATGCATTTTCTGTACTCCCTCTACTGCATCAGCAGATACCCTGACGATGATCGAATCCCAAAAAAGATGAGATGGGTGCCAGCATTTGGCCATTGCCATTGTCGTTATAGTGGTCCATCTCAATGCAGTGCACTGCCACAGTTGCTTAGTTGGACAGTAACAGTCATGTACAGCGCCTATGTTCCAAGCAACATTCTTGAACGGTTTATGAGGTTTGTCCAACGTAGGAAAGTCCAAATTTAAACGAGATTTTACATACGCCACCTAAGACAACTGTTGCTTTTTAGGTGAAAACGAACTAGTACTTTGTAACGCACTTATATATAAAATTCCACGTGAATGTGGACTTTCCTACATCGAAAAAAATGGCACGTATCATTCAAGAACTATACATGGAACATTAATGCTTCAACCGCCTGCTACACGCCAGCAATCCAGTGGTAGAAGAACATTGCACTGAGATGGGCCACTCCATGGACTACGGCACTGTTCAAATACTGGCATCCAGTTCATCGTTCTTGGATCTAGTCATCAAGTTCTATATTGAAATCTGCCTGAGGAAGGTCTTATTCAGCTGCGATGTTCACTTCGGTTTGGATAAAGTATGGAATCCAGCAGTTACAATTATCAACTCATAGACAACGATACATGGCCCCTTTATAGCCTAATGCATATGACCGAAGTTCATCACCAAATATGTCCATCGTAGAGGGCACATATCTCTACAGCCCAACTGGTACGTCTTCAACAGCTACTGTCTGTGGCCGCATTCACATTGGTGCCTTCCACAAATTTATATGGCACGTGATAGAGCTGTACCAATCAGACGTTTTAGATCCAAAATATAGCAACAAAAGAAGAATTTGTTACAGCTACAATCCCTGAACTTCATGGATCAGAAGTGTCGAATATAATCCCATCATCTCTACATGGAGGACCACTACATGTCTGTGATGAACGAAGAAATATGATATACGAGCGGAAGAAGACAATTACGATAGCTATCTTGATCGAATAACGTGGAGGAATCGTTTAGTGGACGAACTGCGATGGTCGGCCTTTGGCAGGTTGGAGTGGTCAGAGTCGGTGAGAGATGGTCAATTGGTTCGTAGACTGTAGTAGCCATTTCTAACTTTGGGTTTGACAACCAAAACGCGTAGCTGAGAGCTATGGTACATGCTGACAGCTGGTAATTCCTGTCATGCATTTGACGAATTAGGGCAGGGAGTGTAATTTAACTACAGACTGGACATGTTGCGGCCTTCAGAATGGCAATTTCACCAAATTTTTATTTTTTATTTATTTATTTATTTGGAAATTGATGGTAAGGTGTTATGGGACCAAACTGCTGAGGTCATCGGTCTCTAAGCTTAAGCACTACTTAATCTAACTCACGCTAAGGGCAACACACCCACCCATGTGGAGGCAGGACTCGTACCTCCGACGGGGGTAGCCGCGCAGACCGTGACAAGGCGCCTGAGATCGGGCTGCTACCCCGCGCAGCTGTTCACCATGTCCTGTGCGCTTAAGGCTATACGATGGATAGTGGTATGAAAGCTAAATTACCAGACAGATGTCTCTTGCTCACCACTCATCACAAGAAATAATGATCACAGAGGACACTCCAATAAGTACACTAAGCTGCCTATCAATGAAGGACCATTTCCGTTATGAATGAATCTTTTTCTAGCATAAAAAGTGACTGCGGTGATTATGTGAGAAGCCGAAACCTGATCTTATCCGCGAAATAGCTTTGAGGACATCGTTCCGGAAGAGACTTTGTGTCTGTATGTGGTATATTTTTAGGAGGACGAATAGACCCCATGTCGATGTATGCAGAACTGTGACTGCTCAAGTCTACAGAGACGACGTCCTTGATGTTTATTCATTCTCTTGTACCGACGCAGAAAGCCACGGTTTCATTCCACGAGATGACGACGCTCGATCACAGAAGGCTCATTCCATGCACGAATATCTTCAACAGAAAGCAATTTCACAACGGAATGGCCAGCAAGATAGCCCAAACTTACTGCAATATTTGGGATACTTTTGACAAAAACGGAAGATTACGACTTAAAGTATTTCTGTCGTCGTCGGGGTCAGATTGGATGGAGAGCAAGCTCCGGCAGAAATACGTTAGCGCGGAAATGTAAAACAGAAAAACTGGAGGGTGAGGGCAGGCATTTTCATTGTGGAAATTACGATCGATCACGTCTTCTAGCTAAAGGGTGGATCTCCATATTGTGCACAAAGCACGCCATAACCCCTTCACATGTGCTCCTCCAGTCCGAGGGCAAGTGATTGACTCCCTACGCCACTCCGTGTCATCCCGCACCATTTACCGGAGACTAGCAACAGCTGGGCTAGGGAATTTCCATTCCATATGTAGACCGCAGTTAACGCCATAACACAGACGGCTGCGTTTGAATTGGTGCCATGTCAGGCTGTTACGTTAAATTATACTGTTCTCTTCTCGTTGTTACGGTTTCGCCGTTATTTTGGGGGATTGCTGAAATGCGTACCCGACCTTCCCGCTGTCGCTTACTTGTATAGCCGTTAATAAACTACAAAAGGGACAGTTCCAACACCTAGTATAGGAAATACGTAGTCACATTGTACTTGCCCTACAGCCGTCCCCAATTACCACAAGAACAATCCCTTCGCTTACTACATCCTACTTCGAACAGTGCCTTTGCATTTGACCATTCAAGGCTTGATGGGACTTCATTCAGCTTTAGACTGTAGGGCGACTGCAGTAGAATATGAAGAAGACAATGATCCTATACTGTAGGTGCATTCACTTATACTTAGTCTGCGGGCACAAAAACAGACGAAATTCTTATTTCTGCACTCCAAAAGAGGAAAAAAATGGAAAAATATCAAGGTTGGAAAGGTGTTTGGATCTTCTTAAACTACATGGTTCTTAAGCTGTATGAGGTGCAACCGTGCGCGATATCCAGACAAAAAGGTTTGAGTTCTGTAGTACATTGCCATCTCTGCGCAATAAGTGCCAAGCCAGGGAGACGAAGGTTATTTTGGCTGAGTCCTACGCTGTTAAGAGTTTGTTTCTGCGACCGGTCTGATGGTTGTTTGCGAAACTTTCCTACAACCATGTTTATATTAATAATACAAAAAGGTGAAATTAAGTTCAAAAAAATATTGACTAGATAACTATCAAACGTTTAAGATAAAATGACTTTGTGTATTTCGTGACAAGTTTACTTATTAGGACACAGCACCTTCTCAGACTCAGCTAATGAGTTGTATCAAAAATGGAACTTCTCCAACCTTGACCCCACGTGGATAAATTTCTGCGGTTATCCATGGCTGTGTGCCCAAGTTCTCGATAGATTATGAAGTGACAGTGGTCATATGAGATAGTATTGTAATGTCTCCGTCTGTCGGTAGAGATGCATGGATCTAAAATGTAAGCCACTGTGAAGCTATTATAAAGTAGTGCAAGCATGATAGATTTCCTTGGCATGAGGTACCGACATTCATTTGGCAATACGTACTGGTCTGGTAAAACTTATTTCGTTCACACCACACTACCTGTTTGACGTAGAAACTTGTAAGCATGAATCAAATTTGCACTCGAAAGTGAATTCCAAGTCGGACGTACTAGAGGGAATGTTTCCCAGTCTAACGATAATCTTGTGAAAATAGTGCAGCACGTGAATCCTTTTCTTACAGAAGACGGCAACAAATTTTCCTCTTCGAACGGAGAACGTGACCAACAAATGGGGATGCTGATCCCCCTCACCTTTGGACAACACTTTCATTTATCTACATTATTATTTCACTTTCTATGCATATATGATGAATGTAATTAAGATAAATTTTTAAACGTGAGGATGCAGGCGCACCACAGGCCACTTCTTTAATTCCTTTCTCCCTAAGGTAAGAATCATCCGAATGGAATGGTGTGCACTGTCCACTGACACGATTCCGCCTGAGCATGCTTGGAACCAGTTGAAACTTGCCATGCGCCACTGCAGGAATCATCCTTATACACTGTTGACACTATGACATCAAGAGCGCTGTAACTGAGTAGTATGAGAGACAGGAACAGTGATGTCTCGACCAAACAGTGGACAGCAAGCCAAGGAGGCTCCAAACACGTCACAACGCACGGGGTCGAGCAACATGGTGCTGTATTATACCCAGCAGTTCCTTCTGTACTTTCGTACGGTTTACTTTTTCAATTTTTCTTACCCGTGAATCTTGGCCCACACAAGTTCGCAGATGGTGCAAAACCTTTTTCAGCCGATCATGTAGCGAATTAGAAAGCTATTTAATACGTACGAAAGGAATTTCCTTCGCAATAGCAAAATCCACAGGATATCATTTTAGCTGTGATAAACCCTCTCAGAGCCTCTTCCTGCGCCGCAGACGTTGGTGAAAGCTGCCTGTTTGGTCGAATCCGTCTGCTCTACTAACAACGTGATAGGGTCAACTAACAAGACATTACGTCAGGGCCGGGAGATGTAAATTCGTCACTAGGGAGGCGAAACATACAGCATTCCAATTACTGTTTGCTTAGGAGAAAGTATATGAAATCCAGAGAATAAGGCATATTCGTTTTTATTTCAGAATAATTCAGCACTAATCGGGTAACTTATACTGTTGTTGTTGTGGTCTTCAGTCCAGAGACTGGTTCGTTGCAGCTCTCCCTGCTACTCTGTGCTGTGCAAGCCTCTTCATCTCCGAGTAACAACTGCAACCTATATCCTGAATCTGCTTAGTGTATTCATCTCTTGGTCTCCCTCTACGATTTTTACCCTCCACGCTTCTGTCAAATCCTAAAATGGTCATCGGTTGGTGCCTCAGAATGTGTCCTACCTACTGATTCCTTCTTCTAGTCAGATTGTGCCACAAATTCCTCTTCCCCCCAATTCTATTCAGCACCCCTTCATAAGTTATGTGATCTACCCATCTAATCTTCAGTTTTCATTTGTAGCACCACATTTCGAAAGCTTCTATTCTCTTCTTGTCCCCACTGTTTATCGTCCAGTTTGACTTCCATAAGTGACTACACTCCATACAAATACTTTCAGAAAGGACTTCCTGACATTTAAATCTATACTCGATGTTAACAAATTTCTCTTCTTCAGAAACACTTTCCACGTCATAGTCAGTCTACATTTTATATCCTCTCTACTTCGTCCATCATCAGTTATTTTGTTCCCTAAACAACAAAACTCATCTACTACTTTAAGAGTATCATTTCCTAATCTAATTCCCTCGGCGTTAACAGATTCAGTTCGACTACATTCCATTCTCCTCGTTTTGCTTTTGTTGATGTTCATTTTATATCCTCTTTTCAAGACACTGTCCATTACGTTCAGCTGCTCTTCCAGGTCCTTTGTTGTCTCTGACAGAATTACAATGTCATCGGCAAGAATCAAAGTTTTTATTTCTTCTCCATGGATTTTAATACCTACTCTGAATTTTTCTTTTGTTTCCTTTACTACTTGCTCAATATACAGATTGATTAACAAGGGGAGAGGCTACAACCATGTCTCACTCCCATCTCAACCGCTGTTTCCTTTTCATGCCACCGAGCGAGGTGGCGCAGTGGTTAGCACACTGGACTCGCATTCGGGAGGACGATGGTTCAATCCCGCGTCCGGACATCCTGATTTAGGTTTTCCGTGATTTCCCTAAATCGCTCCAGGCAAATGCCGGGATGGTTCCTTTGAAAGGGCACGGCCGACTTACTTCCCTAATCCGATGAGACCGATGACCCCGCAGTTTGGTCTCTTCCCCCAAACAACCCTACCCTTTCATGCCCCTCGACTCTTATAACAGCAATCTGGTGTCTGTACAAATTGTAAATAACTTCTCGCTCTCTATATTTTAGACCTGCCACCTTCAGAATTTGGAGGAGAGTATTCCAGTCAGCACTGTCAAAAGCTTTTTCTATGTCTACAAATGCCAGAAACGTAGGTTTGCCTTTCCTTAACCTATCTTCTAAGATATGTCGTAGGGTCTACTGCCTCGCGTGTTACAACATTTTTACGGAATCCAAACTGATCTTCCTCGAGGTCGGCTTCTGCCAATTCTTCCATTCTTCTGTAAAGAATACGTGTGATTATTTTGCAACCATGACTTATTAAACTGACAGCTTGGTAATTTTCACACCTGTCAACGACTGCTTTCTTTTGGATTCTTGTTGAACATCTTGTTCCCCAGATGGAAGAGTTTTGTCATGGCTGGCTCTCCCAAGGCTACCAGCAGTCTTATGTCTTTCAGTGCTCTGTCAAATTCTTCACGCAGTGTCATATCTCCCACGTCATCTTCATCTACGTCCTCTTCCATTATCATAATATTGCCCTCAAGCACATGGCCCTTACGTAGGCCCTCTATATTGTAGACTCCCTCCACATTTCTGCTTTCCCTTCTTTGCTTAGGACTGGTTTTCCGTCTGAGCTCTTGATATTCATACACGTCCTCTTTTCTCCAAAGGTCTCTTTAATTTTTCTGTAGGCAGTCTCTATCTTACCCCTGGTGATATATGGTTACATCCTTACATCTGTCCTCTAGCCAACCCTGCTTAGTCATTTTGCACTTCCTGTTGATCTCTTTCTGAGTCGTTTGTATTCCTTTTCCCCTGCTTCATTTACTGCATTTTTATATGTTCTCCTTGCATCAAATAAATTCAATATCTCTTCTGTTACTCAAGTATTTCTACTAGCTATCGTCTTTTTACCTATTTGAGCCTCTCCTGCCTTCACTATATCATCTCTCAAAGCAACCCATTCTTTCTCTACTGTATTTCTTTTTCCCGTTCTTGTCAACCGTTCGATAATGCTCTCTCTGAAACGCTCTGAAATCTCTGGTTCTTTCAGTTTATCCAGATACCATCTCCTTAAATTCCTACCTTTTGGCAGTTTCTTCAGTTTTAATCTACAGTTCATAACCAATAGATAGTGGTCAGAGTCCACATCTGCCCCTGGAACTGTCTTACAATTTAAAACCTGGTTCCTAAATCTCTGTCTTACCATTATATAATCTATCTGAAACCTTCCAGCGTTTCCAGGCCTCTTTCACGTACACAAACTTCTTTCATGATTCTTCAATCAAGTGTTTGCTATTATTAAGTTACGCTCCGTGTAAAATTCTACCAAAGGGCTTCCTTGTTCATTCCTTACCCTCAGCCCATATTCACCTACAACTTTTCCTTCTCTTCCTTTACCTGCTATCGAATTCCAGACCCCCACGACTATTAAATCTTCGTCTCCCCCAACTACCTGCGCAATTTCCTTTATCGCATCATACATTTCTCCAATCTCTTCATTATCTGAGGAGCTAGTTGGCATATAAACTTGCACTACTCTGGTAGGCGTGGGATTAGTGTCTATCTTGGCTACAATAATGCGTTCACTATGCTGTTCATAGTAGGTTAACCGCGTTCCTTTTTGTAGTCCTTATTAAACCTACTCCTGCATTACAGTGATTAGATTTTTTATTCACATGACCAGAAGTCTTGTTCCTCCTGCCACCAAACTTCACTAATTCCCACTATATCTAACTTTAACGTATCCATTACCCTTTTTAAATTTTCTAACCTACCTGCACGATTAAGGGATCTGATATTCCACGCTCCGATCCGTAGAACGCCAGTTTTCTTTCTCCTGAGATCCGAATGGGGGACTATTTCACTACCGCAATATTTTACCCAAGAGGAAGCCATCATCATTTAATCATACAATAAAACTGCATGAGGAACCACACGTTTGTCTGGCCTCTGAACAGATACCGCTCCGTTGTGGTTGCACCAACGGTACGTGAGTCTGTATCGCCGAGGCACGTAAGCCTACCCAACGACGGCAAAGTCCATGGTTCAGGGGAGGAAACTTATACTAACAACCCAATAAAGTTGGTGCAATGCTTAAAGCCAATGCTCTTTCTGGCTATACAGGGCGGTTACAAATAGTATGAAAAGCTAGTAAGTGTGTTGCAGGCTAGTTTGTACTGAGAAATAATTCTTAAGGAAAAAAAATCGATACATTGCGAAGTTTCCGAGTTAATTAGCAGTGAAGTTAGCCAATTAGGCTGCTGCGAGCGCAAATTGAAGCGGTTCGCTAGATACAGTTATAGGGTCAGTTGTTCTCACAGCGTAGATGATGGCACGGGACTGCTCAGCCTTTGTGTCGGGTTCAGTCCTTGCTACCACCCCACGTCAAATTAATTTACGGTTTTAGGAAACCAAACGAAGAACGTATTGGCGACTCTGACTCTGACGGGCCGTTTGAACTTGGGCCCGCAATGCCTGATAGGCTCCTTCCATGCTAACTGACTCGGAAACGGCGCAACGTATGGAAAATTTTTTCTTAACAATTATTTTTCAGCACGACCTACCCTGCAACACCATTCCAAGCTTTTCAGAATGTTCTGATCACCCTGTACAATGCAGGATGCAGGCAAAACATCAAAGAAATCATTTCTGAATCAGTGTTGGGTGCACGTATGCAGCAGTAACTTGTTTGGCATACAAGTTGTAACGTCAGCTGCTTCAGTACTGTTTCGAGTAATATCTTTAGTTTATCTTTACACTCACTCGGACCGTCCGTATAGCATAGTTAGCAGACAACTTTTAGTACTCGAAATTTGATTATAGATATTGAGGAAAAAAGCCATTTCGACACACGTTCCAATTACAGCTTTAGCAATATCTTCTCAAACTTCCACTGAGTAGTCTTCTATTCCTCAGAACTCGGATTCTTTTTAATCTTGTCACGAAACTGAAATCTCCTTCCACTAATTGTTCTCTTGAATTCACTGTCTTTATTTATCTTTTGTTTCTAGACGGTACCTACGATTTCTTGCACTTTCGCTAGAACTGAATAAGCATGATTTACTATCAGTTTTTAAGAGGTTACAAGAGAAATTTCGTAGTAAACGCACTATTGAAAAATATTTACCTGCTGTGTTCGAAGATTGGTTCGAACACTGCAATGATTTGGTAAGCGTGGTCCTGCCATAGAGGGTATACCTTTTCTTCCCTCGTACTTTCGAGCTGACTTTCCTAGTCAGTTATAGGGGCACCTGCGATTTAAAGTGGACTCCGGTCCACATCGCAATTCATCTAATTTCAGTTATTCGTAAAGGTGAAACACTCGATAAATGACAGAAAAAATTCGTAGTACAAACTGGGCGTTGAATGGTGAACATAGGATTCGTAGGTTGAAACTTAACCCACCGAGCTGCCAAACTACACTTCCGTATGGTAAATGCAAATCTTGAAACAGAATTAGTCGAGAGAAAATCTTGCATTTACGCGCTCTCTCCGCCTAGTTGGTCAGCTTTACATTATATTCAAATGATATGGAAAATGTGACGTGGCGATGCTGTGAGGAGTAGACCGCGACGTCACAACAGGAGACACGTGCCATTTATTGCAAGCAAGTACGATACTGGCCACCTGGACTGTCGCAGCACACTAACAGGGGGAGGCGTACGAACTTCCCTCGCCGCTTCTGGTCCATGTTGACAGGCTGTGCAGGGTAAGACTAGGACTTCATAGTATGTGAATTACAAGGCGTAACTCTAAACCGTTTTCGAAAAAATCGGGCTTGAAAATTTTACATGTGCTTACATACTTCTACATCTACATCATACTCCGCAAGCCACCCAATGGTGTGTGGCCGAGGGCACTTTCGGTACCACTATCTGTTCCTCCAGCCCTGTTCGACTCGCGAATAGTGCTTGGGAAGAATAATTGTTGGTAAGCCTCTGTATTAGCTCTAATTTCTCGAATTTTCTCCTCGTTGTCAATACGCGAGATGTTTGTGGAGGGAGTAATATGTTTTCTGACACCTCTTGAAAAGTGCTGCCCAGAAATTTCAATAATACATCTCTCTGTGATGCACAACGCCTCTCTTGTAACGTCTGCCAGTGGAGTTTGGTTAGCATCTCCTAACGCTCTCTCATCAGCGAAACGATCCTGTGACGAAAAGCGCCGCTCTTCGTTGGATCTCCTCTGTCAGTCCTATCTGATAGGGATCCCACATAGATGAACTATACTCAAGAATCAGGCGAGCAATCACCTTATAAGCCACTTATTTCTTGGGTGTGTTACATTTCCTTATGATTTCCTTGGATTCCGCAGAAATGTTGGAACACGTGAGGCAATACTGACCCTACGACTTACCTTAGAAGAAAGATTAAGGAAAGGCAAACCTACGTTTCTAGCATTTGTAGACTTAGAGAAAGCTTTTGAAAATGTTGACTTGAATACTCTCTTTCAAATTCTGAAGGTGGCAGGGGTAAAATACAGGAAGTGAAAGGCTATTTACAAATTATACAGAAAGCAGATGGCAGTTATACGAGTCGAGGGGTATGAAAGGGAAGCAGTGGTTGGGAAGGGAGTGATATATCCCCGATGTTATTCAATCTGTATATTGAGCAAACAATAAAGGAAACAAAAGAAAAGTTCGGAGTAGGTATTAAAATCCATGGAGAAGAAATGAAAACTTTGAGGTTCGCCGATGACATTGTAATTCTGTCAGAGACAGCAAAGGACTAGAAAGAGCAGTTGAACGGAATGGACAGTGTCTTGAAAGGAGGGTATAAGATGAACATCAACAAAAGCAAAACGAGGATAATGGAATGTAGTCGAATTAAGTCGGATGATGCTGAGGGAATTAGATTAGGAAATGAGCACTTAAAGTAGTAAAAGAGTTTTGCTATTTTGGGGAGCAAAATAACTGATGATGGTCGAAGTAGGGAGGATATAAAATGTAGACTGGCAATGGCAAAAAAGCATTACTGAAGAAGAGGAAATGGTTAACATCGAGTGTAGATCTAAGTGTCAGGAAGTCGTTTCTGAAAGTATTTGTATGGAGTGTAGCCATGTATGGAAGTGAAACATGGACGATAAATAGTTTAGACAAGAAGAGAATAGAAGCTTTCGAAATGTGGTGCTACAGAAAAATGCTGAAGATTAGATGAGTAGATCACATAACTAATGAGGAGGTATAGAATAGAATTGGGGAGAAGAGGAGCTTATGGCACAACTTGATTAGAAGAAGGGATCGTTCGGTAGTACATGTTCTGAGACATCGAGGGATCGCCAATTTAGTATTGGAGGGCAGCGTGGAGGGTAAAAATCGTAGAGGGAGACCAAGAGATGAATACACTAAGCAGATTCAGAAGGATGTAGGCTGCAGTAGGTACTGGGAGATGAAGAAGCTTGCACAGGATAGAGTAGCATGGAGAGCTGCATCAAGCCAGTCTCAGGATTGAAGACCACAACAACAACAACATGATTCTTCCAATGAATCTGAGTCTGGTGTCTGCTTTTCCCATTATTGTTTTATGTGGTCACACCACTTAAGGTTGCTATTTACGCCTAGATATTTTTCGGCAGACGCTGTCTTCAGCTGTTTGTCATCAATAGTGTAGCTGTAAAGTAGTGGATTTCTTTTCCTATGTATGCGTAATTTGTTACATTTATTTTCGTCCAGGGTCAACTGCCAGAGTCTGCACCATTCACCAATTCTCTGCAGGTTGTTCTACAAATTATTACTATCTTCTGGCGTTGCTACTTTGGTATAGACAACTGCATCATCTGCGAATAACCTTAAAGGGCATCCGACGCTTTCTGCTAGATCATGTACATATATTGTAAACAGCAGTCCTATCAAAAAAATGGCTCTGAGCACTATGGGACTTAACTGCTGTGGTCATCAGTCCCCTAGAACTTAGAACTACTTAAACCTAACTAACCTAAGGACATCACACACATCCATGCCCGAGGCAGGATTCGAACCTGCGACCGCAGATATCGCGCGGTTCCAGAGTGTAGCGCCTAGTCCTGTCACACTTCCCTGTGATACTCAGGATATTAACTTTACATCTGTCGATTTAGTTCCGTTAAGAGTGACGTGTTGAGTTCTATGTGCAAGAAAGTCTTGAATCCAATTGCATGTCTGGTCCGATACTGCGTAAGCTCGTATTTTTTTCATTAAACGGCAATGCGGACGGTGTTAAATGCCTTACTGAAATCAAGGATCACGGCATCAACCTTAGCTCCGTTGTGCACTACGCTGTGAATCTCATGGAAGAACTGACCGACCTGAGTTTCGCAGGATCTCAGTTTGCAGAATCCATGTTGATTTTTATAGAGGAGATGTTCATTTTCCAAGAACGTCATAATTCTTGAGCATAAAACATGTTCCATAATTCTACAACAGATTGACGTCAACGATATCGTGTGATCACTAGTAATCAAGCATTCTGCAGCCAAGCGAGTAAGCGCTTAATTCCGTAAGTGCGAGGCCTGTGTATCGAATCTCGCTTCCGTTACTCTTTTATTTCATTCCGACGTAATTCTGACAGATATGAGCGATACTCAACGAAACTGTGTGACGGCCGAGAACTGCTTATCAATGGAACCCAAGTTTGTTTTGGAACAGACACATTTAAAAATTATGCATATGCAAGGATTCGGCGTTCATTACAAACACTGTATGTCGCAATAATTATTGTTTCCCATGTTTATATGATCATGACCACCCTGATTCGTACAGAGCTCCATAGGCAACAGATTATATAGACTGTGCCGAAAAGGACTTTACAACTTTGCAATGATATAGAAATTTATTGAGATAAATAGCAGCACCGGTAGATGTGTTATTTTGTAGCAAACAATGTCAAATGCAGCGCATCACTCTCCATTCCATCGCCAGGAGCGCCAGCGTAGTGCACAGTTAAAATTTCTACTTTTACTGTTGTGGAGCACGCTCACTGTGTTTTTTAGTTCCATGAAACGAACTCTGCCAGAACTGTTCGGCGTAATCTTCGCACTGAATATGCTAAAGAACCACCAAGCAGACTTACAATTTGCTCTTGGCACAAGTTCGAGGTTTTCTCGATGATAGCTACCCAGGTCGATGGACTGGCTGTCAAGGGCCAATTGCATCCCCACCTCGCTCCCCAGACTTGACACCACTGACTTTCTTTAACTGGGGTTTCTAAGAACCATGTGTATGTTCCTCCCCTACCAAAGAATTTAGACGACCTGAAAAATCGAATCTACGCTGCCACTGTACAATGCTGCAATGAGAGCGGGAAGAAACTAATTCCCAGTGGTATAGTTGCAGAATCACAAATGGTAGTCGCATAGAATCAAAATGACACTTGACACTTTTATGTGAAATTTGATGTTGTTTGCTACAAGATGACACATCTACCGTTTCTATAAGTTATTACAATGAAATTCTATATCATTACAAAGTTGTGAAGTCCTTTTAGACTCATCCTGTCCTTGCAACACATGCAGACAAAACAGTAAAGTGACTATACTGGTCTGATTGGAATTTCTTGTGTATACATTTCTTTTCAGTCTTATAGAGAAATTTTTTCTCCTTTTTCAGGGTAAAGGTTATCAAAATAATAAATTAATCACTCAGTGATCCATAGTGTGCTGGCTAAGCTGTCGCCAGCACACTAGTCGGCAAAGGTGAAGCGAAGGTCGATCATCAGGTAGTGGATCAAGCACTCCTGCCACGAGACAGGCCAGAGACACGCCGACAAGCAATACCCCTCCAACACCCTCTCGACAGCATGTATTTTGGCCGCCGCCGCTGATGGGAGGACGTCACTGACTCACCCATCCAGTTTGGCGCCTGCCAGTACATCTGCAGAGTGGGCTCTGTTCATGCCACAGGCTACAACAATACATAGAGACCACATTAGTGACTATAGTGAGACTAAAGTATGTAATAGCAGGATTACCGATACTGTCTGCAAAAGAACTACTACTGATGACTTTGTTCCACAGAACATGGACTCTATTCAGATTAAGTATTAATCCATGTGTACATTTGTGCTGTACAAAGAGGATAACAACATCCCCTCCCTTGCTTCCTTGCGATACAAGACTCTACATATAGACCTAACTCTCCTGAAACTAATCGCTAGGCACCTCGGCTGCGGACTTCTTGAAAATTAGCGGTCATACAAAATATGCAAATGCGCATAAAATTGTCAAACTCGATTTTCTCCAAAACAGTTGAGAGTTGCGTTTCTCTGTTAGATATGATGAAGTCGTATTCGGGCCCTACACATCCTGTCAATATAAATCAAATGGTGAGGGAAAGTTCGTTGGGCTCCCCTGCTAGCAAGCAGATATCTCGGATGCAGTGGTTCCGAATACGTGTTGTATGCAGTTGGTATTCAGTTTTAGAGTTCTAGCAAAGCAAGAGCATATTAATCTGGATGGCGTTATGTGTGGGAAGATCACTCACAGACTGAAAGATGGCTACAGTCACCGCGAGAGGTGTTAGGAGTTGAATGTCATCCGTATCGACTTTTCGCGCCTCTCGGGAGCATAGGCGAGAGATTTGTGAGTTCGGGCGCCTGCTGCAACGCTTTGCCGATTAGTGCGTTGATAGTGATGAAATTGCGACGAAGACAACACACATACACACACACCAAGTCCAAAGCGAGGAGAATCCTCGACCCAACGGAGAATCGAACCCAGGGCCCGAAGTCGAGAGTCAGCAACACTAATCATAAGACCACTAACTGCTAAAAGGATAGCAGTGGGGAGGGAATATTCAACAGCAGTGTGAGCAAGGTCGACGACGTGGCACAGACCGCTGCCAGGATCGTTATCTCGCGTTTAACGACCAGGTGTCTGTCTATGCAGCTCCCTGGCTAGGAATACTGCGGCAGCCTGTGAGTGACACACTTCCTGTCAGAATGAGTCTTGTCGAGAAACGTTCTGCACGTTCAGCAACCTGCTACGTGCATTACTCTCACAGAAAAGTAATGAGTGGCTAGCACAATGTGGTCTGTCGCCAACCGTGAGTGGATCTAAGAACAAAGTCAGAGTTCTGTTCGTGGATGAGTCGTAGTTTTGCCT